>NC_086195.1:112265377-112580377 GCF_035770615.1 Melospiza melodia melodia | reverse complement strand
CAATTCATGCCTTAACATCAGGCACCTGAGGCTGGGCTGATGTAATCAACTGTAAATCTTGTGGTACAGAGCAATGGAAAAAGAAAGTCCTGTTCTATCTCCCAGCTACATGGTTCCATCACTTTCCTTGCTCTGGTGTTGGTATGCATTCACCCCAGAAGTGAGCAGGTTTAAAAATTTAAGCTGGTAGGAAATGATCCCAAATGACAAAACATACGTATATATATGTTTTATATTCAAACATTATCTCCTGATAACCACTGCCTGTAAGAAGTCAGATGACTTGTGCTGCAAGATGTAGATAGGAAAGTCCACGTGAGAGCCAACTGGTAGCTCTGTAAGCAGCAGCCCACACTTCAACCAGCTCGGCCCTGCTACAAAACTGCACCTTCAGCAGGTGAAATCAAGCCATGAGTGCTTGTTCTTGCTGCCTCCTGTGCAAGGCACTACCAGAGGTTTGGAGAACATGGCTGGGAACCATGGTTATGGTTTGAATGAGTTCCATTCTTTCCATCAGTTGAACGCAAGTCAGAGCCCTCAGTCCAGGTCCCTCAGACTCCCTTACACTGACCAAGTGTCACTTTGTATTCGATATGGGTATTTTTTGTCTACCATTGCTCTGTCTCTTCTGCCCCATATGTTAAGATCTTCCTATTTCCCTCAAGACTCTAAGTATGTTTGGTCTCATTTTCTGATCCTGTCCCTTTACTTTTTCAGCTCTTTTCACAATCAGTCCTATATTAAGCAGAAATTACTTTAAATGAGTCCCTGCTATACATTTTTGGCACAAGATTTTTTTTTGGATGGGATTAATCAGTGACAATCTAGAAGTGCATTACTTAAGCACTTAAGGACAAAGACATTTCAGCTTAATGCCAGAAAGGTGGACTCCTGACTGTCTACTCCCCTTGTTGGTTAAACACAGTGTGAAAGGAGTGAAACATACCCTAATGTTTCCATTTGCTTACCTCAAACTTCTGACATACAGAAGGAGATCAGAAGTAGATCTGAAGACAGAGATATGCAGACAGATAGTATGTCCCAGTCTCCAGTTATAAGCAAGAAGTCCTTTTTTTCCTTTGAATGAATCTTTGCAGGAACATTCACTGGGATTACTGCAAACATTCACTTCTTTTAACCACAGCCCAAAAAAAAGTTACTTGAAGAAGGAACGCAGTGATCCCACTGCGCAGCCCCAGCCTTGTGTTTGCCCCGAGCTCCCCTGTCACCTCACAGGCTGCTGTTTATTGTGTCAGCCTGTACAGAGACAGTTATTGCACCAAAGAAGCAAGAAAAACTCCTGAACAAACTTTAGAAATATAAAAAGAATAAAGTACTTGATGTCCAGGAGGTAAAGAAGTGCTCCAGTTCTAAAAAAAAGAGGAGTCTAAATGAAACACCAGCAGGTTGATTTTCTGACAAGTGATACAGGAATGTGGGATGAATTCTGAGGAAATCTTAAAAAAGAAAAGAGGAGAAGCACAGGATGTTCTACTTTTTCAGCCACACAGGTTTCAATCTTCTTTCAAACCTGTGGCAGAGCACACAACCACCAAAACACTATCAAAAGGTGAAAAAAGTTGGTGACCACAGCCTCAAAGAGCTGTGATGTGAGGAAAGATTGCATCAAACAAACATCTCACTAAGAAGAAGGATCATTAAGTGAAGGCAAGACAAACAAAATCACCTCTCATCAAGCCTTTGCTAAAACCCCTGGTGACAAGAAATACAAAAGCTCTTCACAGAAAAGCACAGAGATTAATGCTGAGTATCCCTTTATGGAACTGATTTTATTAAGTGTACAAGACACAGAAATAAAAAGCTAAAAAAACCTGAAGTTTTAAAATTGAGAAACATATTTTGTCTCATACTGATGGGAAATCAGCTCACTTATGAACCACAAAGGAGTAAGTGCTTCTTCTTAACTGTTTCTCAATTAAGGATTTTAGTGGACATGCTTTACGAAGCCCAAAAGCTATCTGCAGGCCAGAAGAAATTTACAAAAAGCAAAGAAGTAGATGTGGTGTGACTGCATTGCTAGCTGAGAGAGTCCTGAACAAAAGCTCCCTCTCAGATGGAACACTTGTCATCACAGCTAATTCATCTACATCCTGGCCAATCTCTGTGTATTGTCAGAAAACTGGAAAAAGTGTCTGTAAGAATCTGTGCCTGGTGGGCTGTTTGGGTCCAATCTGGCCAGCTATGGACCCCAGCCCACACAATCTTACACAGGATAAAAGGAAAAGATGAGAAGCGCTCTTCTCCACGTGGGGACAAAGTCCTAATTTTATTTCCTTGATAGGAGACACCAGATCATCCAGGTGACTCCCCAGGTGAAGAAAAGAGAGATGCCTCATGGCGGGGGGGGGGACTTTTAAACTCAGGGGAATGGGGGACGGAGGAAGAGGACCACAGCCAATGGGATACAAGTGAGGAGGGGGTGAGGGGAGGAGTAAACCTGGGACAAACCATCACCACCAGAGTTTCTGGGAGAGGGAAAGACCATGGGATATAAAAGGGAATCCCATGAGGACACAAACATACGATTCTGTGCAATAGTACAGAACCCAGTGCAAACCAACTAAATAACTATTTAGTGCAATACAACAGGTGTCCGCATATCTGACTGGTTCCAGAACAGAGGAAAACATTTTTAAAACAGCTCTGAGAAACCTCAGATTTCCTGCTCGTGACACACCCAACTGAAGCATTCAAAGTTCCTGTCAATAATTTGTCAATACATAAAATCAGTTCCACCAAATGATCAGTATCCCTAACCAAAGCTGGAGAGTGATGTGTAACCTTACATGCCTGTGTAATGCACCATGGCACTGACAGCTTTAAGCTGTACCTGGATGGACAAAGGGACCACCCAGCCTGTGGTTGCTGCCTAGCTGATATACAGATTGGCAAACTAAAGACACAGGGTCTCTGTTCCTCGAAAGATGTCACAGGAGGTTCCTGATTTAGGCCACAGAAATCTGACTGCACACCTGGTAATGATGACAATAGGCTATAATCCCATGGGCACTGGCTTTACCACCACTGTACACTCACTTTCTCAAACCGTGCCCATGTGCAAGGCAAGCAAGGAGCAAAATATCACCTATGGACACGGAGCCAAGGCGCTCACAAAGACACATCCAGCAGGATGTGAGGCTGCACACCACAGCCTGAGTGAAGTGCCTGCCCTCCAGGCCTGGACAGGGATAGTCTGGAAGCAAACTCATGCTTCTATGAGGGACAGCCAAGCCTTTTATAATCTTTCTGAATCTAAAGAGAGCTGTCTAGCAGATCTTAAGGATCTTGACACTTATTCTGGTAAACTGCCACTTGGGAGGCACTCTACTGAATTAAGAAGAGCAGGTAACCTCATTTAAGATAAGCACCTACTTCAAAGGCCCTTCAGACACATATAACCTCAAAAGTAGAACCTTATACTGGGAATGATCCAACTTGTAATAGAGATAGCTTTAAACTCTAATACATATACTTTTATTCTGCAAACTTCCTGCCTTAGAGAAAACATATTTGATAAGTAGTGATCCAAGACCCTGGCATGTTACACACCTGAATTTCCAGGGTTAAGATTTCATTGACTTGCTTTTCATCATTATTAGATTCACAGCTGTTCTTACTTCCCCTGAGAAATATTTTCAAAACATGCAGATGCTACCTGAACTTACAGCTCCCATAACTTCACCTGTTTAATATTTCCTGGAGTAAAGGAAGTGCAGAGAACCCCCTGGGTAGCATCAGTCTCACAGAATCCTTTCCATGGACAAGTCTGGCTACATGACAACTGCCTGTGCTGGGGAGGGAGAGGTGGGCAGCACACATGAATGAGAGGTGTAGCCTTTCCTACCATCTCCTGATACCTGATCCTTCACTGCACTATGAGCTCCAACATTTCAGCACAGTAACCCTGCTTCTCTCTACACTACTGATCCCACAAATGGCTCAGATCACCCAGGCCACACCTGAGTATGTGATGGGATGAAGAGGGTCTTCACTCCCAGCTCCCATCTGATACAAGCATTAAATGATCTTATCAGGATCTGTATTTAGCATAATGCTTGGGCAGAGTGGAGCCAAAGTGCAGCAATTAATGTTGACCTATGTGGCAAAGCACACAAGTTATTTTTGCCTCATTTACTATGACCTATTTTCATGGTAGAGACAATAAGTTGAAGCTAAATACAGAATGTGACTCATATATTCCGTGTTCAATATTTGAAGCATAATTCTGTAGAACAATTAAGTTATTGGCTACTCCTCAGTCCTCTTCTACAGTAAATATTATTAGTAAATGTTGTGCTATTTTTTAGCTGAGCCATTTATTTAACTACTTTTGTACTCTTGGTAAAAAAATCAAATTTCTTCTAACCACATTATGATGAGGATATTGTAATAGATATCATAACATATCTTCAAAGGCTGAAGACTAGTAAAGGGAGGTTTTAATGTTTATCTTATTCACACAGTTTGGTTTACTTCACAATACTTGAACCTTAAAATGCTTCCCACCATTTTAGGGCTTTTTAGTCAAGAGACCATTCACACCTCCTTGTGTGAATGGCTGTAGTTCGACTTTTCCAATGAGTAAGTACTGTAAGGCAAAAGTTGCTGGCAGGAAACTCTTTAGCTTGTTCATGATAAAACAGAAACAAAACAGAAAAGCTGTAGCAGAGAAGTGATTTCTTTGCAAAACAAACTTCCCCATTAAGACCACCATATAACTCTTTTTCTCAACTACAGACCAAGGTATTTGAAGCAAAGTGATGACTAAACAAAAGGAGAGTATTCAGTAAGCATAAAATAAAAGCAAAGAGGAAATTTTAAAAGATGTTGTTACTTATACTGGAAGTCTTCAAGGTCATTTAACTCTGAAAAAGAGACATTTTTATTTCTAAATTCTTTAGAGAAACAACTGCAATACTTTTTTTATTAACTGTACACAATATCTTCTGTTTCATGCACATTTGTTTTTTAAAGTCTCAGTCATAACAACTGTACCTTCTTAGATACCACTGAACTTACTGAATTAGTTTCTGTTCATTACTTTGGTAAATCAAGAGGGCTTTCTTTAAAGCATTAGTCACTGCAAGACCTTCTTTGTGAAGTTACTTCATTACCCTCCTCCTCTGTCCTAGGAGACCAATCCTAGCACCACACTCCATTGTGCAGAAGGCTACAACAGGCAGAGTATCTCCTCACACTAGCAATGTCTTCAACTGCTGTGAAGAATTAGTCATTCATTTTTCTTCCTTCTTCCTCCACTGCAATCAAATAATTAACTGCCCTACAAATACAGGGAGAGGGAAGAGATTCAAAGAACATCACTGGAATGGAAGCAGTTCATTCTGTGATGGAGGACAGTATCATTTACATGAAAGGATATCAGATCCTTAAAACAAAATGTAGCAATGTATGCTCGTAGCAGAACTAAACAGGAGACAGCTGATGTTTCTAGGATGCAATGACTCCTTTAAGCTGGTTTCCCTTCAGATCAAATGACAGAGGGCACTGCAGTGAGCCAATTTGCAAACAATAGCTGAAATGATAACTTGTACAGAATTGTTTGGCACAGACATCTACAATTAGCTGCAGGATTTCCTTTTAAATTCCAGAGGGACTTCCACATCCCTGTCTTTCTTTACTACGGCTGAACATGACGAACAAACAAGGTGTTCCTAACTCCGGAAAGAGGAAGGGAAGAGAGGGGAAAAAAACCCCCAGGCTGCCAGTAAAGACAGAAAGAAAGCTTGATCATGCCCACGTGGACTGAAAATAACCTTCAAGGGTCAACTGCTAAGCTAAAAAGGAGGCCCCTATTCCCACATAGGAAAGAAGGCATTGTTTATTCTCATGAAATAATTTAATCATAAAACTTTCACAAATCTCCTTCTGGAAAATGGAATGCTGTGCAAAGAGAATCGTTGCTATTGTGTCTTATTTTAATAAAGACATATCAAACAAATACAACAACAAAATCAGAAAAAGGATAGCTTAAAAACACAGAGTTGCTTAATTTCTATTATTAGTTTATATCCTTGTGCTGTATAACAAAGCCAAAAGAAGAATGGTAAACGTTTCCAGTCTTTCTTCTCTTCCTCCACTAGGTGTCTTCTAATTCTTCACTTTTTCGGGGTAAACTCAGACTATGCTCAATAAGAAAGTCTTTGCTTACAACTCATTCTCAGAATTGTATCTTAGTGTACAGAATTAATTGAACAGAAATGCAAAGGGGAGACCTGTATGAAATGTAACTATTCAAGCAATAACAGAATTTGAAGTTCCACAACTATGGGAACAATCACAGCTTCCATGCCACATGGTATGTCCCTTTCATAGGAGAGACAAAGTGGCTTTCATTCTTTATAATCAGTTTTCCTGAAAAACTGGCTAAGTAGTGCAGGTGTATAAAGGAATTAATCCATCAGCCATTTCTGCCGTTCCAAAGATGAGTTGCTATGCTTGCTGAAGATCCGCAGATGGCAGCATTGATGCAGTAATTAGTCCTCACCACAGCAGAGGTCAAATCAAAAGCATTTCACCCAACTGTTTCGTATTTGAGGCTAAACCCCATTTTCCAGAGTGAGAAATCCTAGCACCAGGCAGTACAAGCACTGGGCCAGGAATTGTCAGGCAGTTAAAGAGAAGCCACATCCAGGATCACTACTACAAGACACTGTGTCAATCACTCACTGAATAACTGTGACAGGTTAGGCGCCATTACCTTGGAAATAAACTACATCATCTAGACAGTAATGAATGCTGTGAACCACGGGCTGCTGGTTCAGAGCCAGCCAGAGCTGCTGTTCACAGTTCTTATGGTCACCTCCATATGCTGCCAAATTTGAAACAAGAAGGAATACAGAGATGACCAACATCCTGCCACCTTTACTGCCCTTTCTTCTCTCACTGTTCCTTGTTCAAAACAAGCTTTGCACTCCCTCTCATTTCTGCTATTTGTGATATGAAATTGGTGGCCTCAATCATCAGACAGCACATGGCTCAGTTACAAGCAAATAAAGGCAATGTCCTAGATGTTCTAAGACTAAAATAAAAAAGCATTGACAGGCAGTATGATTTGGAGGCAAAGGATGAAAGTGGTACAAAATACGGAACACACAAGTCCCAGTTCAGTTTCACTGTTCCATCCTATCTTAAAACCACTTTTACCAACACAATCTCTACATAAGGAAAACAGCTGCTTAAATTATTGAACTTTAGATTTATGCCCTGACTTACTGTCCTAGGCCTCTTGTCATGATAAAGCTTGGGATTTTCAGCCCCTTCCCTTTAATGTGCATGTGTGTGTGTGTGTGTAAAGGAGATACAATTTTTGTAGTTGAACAGTTAGTTGGGAAATACAGAGTCCTCTGACTGGACGTAGCTCTGTACCTGAAAAGACAGTGACTCTGAAATCACCTGCTTGCAGCCAGCTCTGCTGTCCACCATAGCCAGCTCAGAGCACAAGCTGCCCTTGTCCTGGTGCTCTGAGCACACTCACACTCAGCAGCTCTTTCATTTTCCTTCAAGGACAATGCTGAGCCTACACAGCAAGCAAACCTGCCCAGCAGAGCTCCTAACCAACCAGATTCACTGCTGTGCAGCAGGCACCAGGCTGCTTTGTCCCAGCCTGGATTATGCCAGCCCCTTTATCATCCTGATGTTCCTCCTGTGTCACCTCAACTCCACCACAGCACCCCAGGCTTCACAACCCCAACACACTGCTGCTGGTTCATCTGTGCCAGGGACAGGTGGTGCAGGCAGAGCAGCATTAGGAGGCCATCACTTCTGCTAAGCAAGCTACCTGCCAGGGTTGGGAACACACTGTAAGGCACCCTTGAATTTGAAGTGCTTCTTCTAATTCACACAGCCCACTTTCACTACAGGTACTTTTGATTAAACCCTTCACTGCTCTGCTAAAGCCTATGTAGCAATTTTTAATTGTTTAATTTCTGATAACATCTACTTGGGCTAGTTACTGACAGAGCTTGTCCAAACTCCTGAACTCTGGAGGAGTCAGAACAACTCTCCCTACTCCTGCACTTGACTTCATCAAAGGAATCTGAGTACATGCAGGTCCAAATAAGCCATTTCTTTTGAAACACTAACTCTATTCCTGGGAGGCATATCAGGTTTCAGAACAATACTTCTTATGCACCTGAGACCTTTAAGAGCAGTTTAATAGTAAAAACATCACATATGACATACTTAGTAAGGAAAGAGTATTGGGAAAAAACCCTCTCCGAGATACTTCCAAACTGGAACTAACTAGTTCCTGACAATGCAGCTTTAAGAAAAGAAAATAAAAAAAGTTGAGCATTCATGCCAGTTTTAAAAAACTGTGAAATATCTGTCATGAGAATTGTGCACTTTTTGAATTAGGAAAGCTGCTTCCCAAAAAACAGAAGACGGGAATTTGTCAAAGGCAACGTGGGGTCATCAAGGATCATGGAACTGTGCAGGTATTTGCCATGAGCTAATATTAGACCATGGACACTCTGAGATTGCTGGTGTGTAAAAGACCACTGTCTCCAGCCCACTACCCCACTGTCACAGACATCTCAGAGATGCAACTTTCACTTTAATTAATTTGTAAAGTATTGTTTCTTTCAAAGGCTGACTGACAGTGATAAACAGATGAACTACAGGCCAGATGCACTGTATATTTTTAGGCTATTATTGACACAGGGTGTGTCTTGGCTGTACAAGAGGTGGTGTAGGGGGTGGAGGGAAGGGAGGAGGGGTAGGAAAAAAACAAAATTACCCAGGAGAAACATGGAATGTTGATTTTTTTTTAAGGGAAAAAACAAGATCTCCTTCCTCAAACCATACCATGTACTAGCAAAACAGGGAAGAGAAAGCTCACTATAACAGTAAATAAGACATGTCAGGTACAGCTAAGTAGGCTGCAGTTCTCTTAAGCTGCTCCCTTTTCCATTCCTTCAGCTCTGCTGCACACTGCATTTATACCTCCTCACACATGAGTGGGAGAGGAGAGATAGTTGTACCATGACACAGCCTCTGAGTATCACACACAGCAAAACTGGAAACAACTGCAATAAGTTTATGCATTCAGTGCCAACTTTTAACCAGTAGTTTGTTCTTTAGTATTCACTGTGGTGAACACAGTATGGGAATAAAAAATGAGGCCAGTTTTCATCAAGGTTGAGAACAGTAACCCAAAAGTACATGTGAACTCACCCACAACAGCAAGCCAGTAAGTTAACACACTGACATGGGAGGGTTGCTTCCTGCACCACTGGTGCAGTGAGCCATGCAAGAAGCTTCAGTTCTTTCTTTTCAAGAGATCCCAACAGTGGAAAGTTTGAAAGGAGAAGAAGAACATGAGCTCAAGCCAGCTCCCTACCAAACTGAGGCACAGGGTAATCCTTCTGTCCCACTGTGTGCAGAACTTCTCTGTATCAGCTGGACAAAGCTTACATTACACAGTAAGTGAACAGGAAAAGCAGACTTTTCTGTACCATGACTAAACCACTGAAAGAACCAGCAGTGCATTAATTCTGCAAAAGCAACAGCATGAAGGCAATCTCTTTAGTGCTGCACTTTGAGGTTGTTGCAAGTGATCAAACTCATTTCTTATGAGGCTTACTACCAGTCAGTGAAGACACCATGGCAGACCACATGCACTCTGCCCTATCCTCAGACAGGAAGCACACTGGCTTAGCTTTTAACTACTTAAAACCAGCTTTAGCACAACATAATGCAACTAAAATTATCTTGTCTATTTCTCAAAGTTCAGAATAGCAAAAGAAGACCCCAGATGGAACTGAGCATTTAATTCAGTAGAGGCTGGAGCAGAGGAAGTACTCACCCATCTGTGGGAAACCAATGCAAGGCACTCATTTCTAGCTGATAAAACAGCAAAGGAAATAAAAATAGAGCCAGGTGCTTCCTACAGCAGAAACCAAAGTAACAGGGGAATGTGGCACTGCAGAGCAGCCCACTGCCTCTCACAAACCACAGGCAGTGCAACTTTTGACTTGGGTGTTCACCTCCAAATGCTTAGCACCCTGCAGCTGCAGCCAGCTGAGCACCTAGACAAGGAGTATGCAACTGCTGGTACTGCAAACACCTCTTTTCAGCCTCCTGCTGCCAAACACAGCTGCCTCTCCATGCCTGGAGGAAGGCCTGCCAGCCTACAAGCAGCAGAGAGGTTTGGCTGCCTCTTCTCCACCAGGAAGGCTGTGAAAAGCCTGAGTGAAAGCAGAACACACACTGATATGCTGCAGCAAACCAGATGGATGGCTAACCTGCCAGCAGACTCAACTGGGCTGCTGCTGGCCACCTGTGTAAACTGTGGGATTTGATCTCAGCTGCCCTCACAAGGCATGACCTCCCTTGCAGGGTCAGAACATGAGCCACACTCCAGACAAAATGACAGCTACAAGAGGTCACACTTTCCACCCTCCCCCAAGCAGACAACAAGCCTAGAGACAACTCACAGCATATGGGTTCTCTGATCCCAAACTCAACATCTGCCTGCCTCCTATTAAACCCAGAATCACTTTTGTACTTCCTCTTTTGCTAAGGGAGGCACTGGCTGTCCACTTGCCTGTTTTGGCATAAACAGAAATGCATAAACTGCATTCACAGAGCAGTTCAGCTTAGAAGGTGCCTCCACAATTCTGTATTTTTACCCAAAATAAAGTACTCTTGCCCAGGAGAGTGCAAAAGTCCAGTTCTTCTCTTCCACAAGACAGACATATGGCACTGAATTTCGCTGAACAGTTGAAAACAGTGCTTTGTTCTGCTGAAGCATGCTCTGGAGCTGCTTTACTAATGATAAAGCCACTGAAGAGTTTTCAGCACTGGTTAGCCCTTTAAGATACGCCTTAGTCCTAAAATATTAAGTGCTTTTAAATAAATTTATATTTCCCTAGGGTGATCTGGGAAGGATTTGCAGCTCACTGCATTTAAAAGGCCTTTGGAAGGATCATTAAAAAACAAGTTTCATATTAGTTCCCCTGAACAGAAAAAAACCCTAAATATTTAAAGGTAATCTACACACCAAAAATCATGCCCAGGTCCTTCCCTATAATTACTTTAACAATCACACTGACCCATGCAGACACCTACATGGTAACACAAACCCATTCAGCTGATATAAATTACATTATTACAGTAGAGAGGGGTTTCTTTTCCCAGAAGTTATATTGAGCATTAAGTGAGGATCACCTACCCACATTAGTTTTACAGTCAGTGAAGAAAGACGTTCCCACAAACAAACCTGATTCTGGCAATTTCTGAACTGCAGGGCTTTGTTGTTTCTGGCACCAAGGGAACATCCTGGCAAATTCTTGACCACACGTCAGGTGGAGACCAAAACATTATTGCTCCCCTACTCAACACAGAGCTCTCTGCTACCACCTCCCAAAGACTGCCAGCCAGAGACCTGAAGCAACAAGCACTCTACAGAGAATATGGCATGAGCTCCTTCTCCAAGTTGCTCTTCTAAAGGGTGGATCTTTTCTCAAGCTGACAAGAGGAAACACGGGAAGTTAGTCTTCTCCACCTATAAACCTTTGTGACTACTCCCATCCCACCTAAGATGACTTGCAGAGACACAGCTGAGAGATTTTACTCCATTTTAACACAGGCTAAAACCCCTTTTCATACAGCATTTTTCAGCAAAGCTCTCAAATAAGCATGTTATTAATTTAGACAGCAAATAAAAAATAGAAATATTGCTGCTGTGTAAATAAAATGTAATTACAGGCATAAACAAAGTTGTGTATTCAAGTGAATCAAACTTCTCATTTCAAATGCAGTGACTTTCTGTCACTTTCAGATTGACTGCTATCCAAGGCAATATAAATAAAAAGGGGATTTCCACAAAAAATCCACCAGACTATGCTCTACTGAAAATACATTTACATTGTGCTTATTACAAACTTATGCATAACCAAGATGTGTATTCTTGCAGATACCTTTTTATGAAAACTTTAAAATATGCTTTCATGATACCACAAACGTTTAAAAGTTGAAAATATATGTAGTACAACAGCCCAGTCTGACCACACTGGAAATATTACAAACGTTTGACTGTTGAAAGGTAATAGAAATACCAGTTCATACACACCCCTTCTATGTGAAATAGTAACTTTTAAGTATGACCAATAAAAGAGCTCAGCACTAGTGAGATTACGTCATTGTTTCCTGCCTGAGAAGAGGAGCTATTTTAGCTAAGTGAAGCTGAGCAAAGAAGAGGAAGTCTAAACCTTCTACAGATTTGGGGCCATGAAAGAAGCATCTCTGAAGAAATTTTGTAGAGCACAAAAGGTGAGTAACAATCCCTTATGCTGTGCTAACAAAGTAACTTGGATGTTCATACATGTTGCTAAGAGACTTTGTCCAGAAGCAGAACATGGGCATTAATTCTAGAACTAATGAAAAGATATTTAATTTTTAATGCACTTTCAAAATATCAGCAGCATTCTATAAATAACATTTAAAGAAAAATGATTGCATTTGTAAAAGCATAGTACCATAAATACTGGATTTTAGGATTTTAACAAAAATTTTAAGAGTATGCAATAAAGGAAAACATTGGTAAGTACATTTATCACTAAAAGAAAAATGTTTGTTTTCATGAAATGAAAAGCAGGAGATCATGTTACTGGTGCCTCTGTGATTCAGTGAAAGCCATGTTATCCTTGGGGAACTGCAACCAAATATAATGGACAAAGTAAAAAGGGGGATTGGGAAGAGAGATACACACATGGCCCTTTAAATGGAACTACTGTTACCTAACTAACATTAGGAATCTGAAGGAAAAGATTTAATTGTGATTTTCCTGTCAACATCTTTTTCTCATACAGGGCACCTAGCTAGCCTTCACAATTCACATTAGACATTCAGAATGTTAGTTATCATTAAAAAATTAAAAGATTGATAAAATATAGAGATAAACAACAGAGTAGTCATTCAGAATTAACACAGACAAGTCTTCCAGAAACCAGTGAACCAAGCGCTCTTCAGCAAGTGCTCTAATCAATACCAGTAAGTAAATGTTCCCATTATGAAAAATGGCAACTAGAGCAAAAACATCCACCCAGAGGCACCCAAAGATACGCTTGGGCTGACCTGGGAGGTACCAACCTGAACTCCAGACAGAAAAGTACCAACAAAAAAGCTAAATATCTCCAATTGTGTATAAAAGCATATATAACATATGCTTTTCAAAAATCTCAATATTTCTTACCTACATAAATGCTACATTTTAGGTTCTTAAAAATTAACTGGCATGCATTTAAATTCACAAAGTTGGGAAACAGTCTCCAAAAACCAAGGGAAAAAAAAAAACAAACCCTTTCTGTTACAGCAAGTCAGTTCTTTGATATATCTCAAAACTGTTGCAAACTTGGAATAACCAGCAAACAAGGCAAGAAAAGTAGATGACACCAGATTCAGCTTCCTCTCTTCCCATCAACATCAGGCTACTGGTTATTTTGAAAATATGACCTGACCAGAACTAATTGCAGTCACTGCAAGTCCAAAGGAGACAAGAGCAAAATCAAAACTAAAATCCATGATGTTTCTTAATATTCAAGTGAATTATTCTACCTGTCTTATACATTACTACTCAATTCACCTGCCAAATCACTCAGGATATTGAGCTTGGTAGCTCTGCACTGTCAAACACAATCACTAGCAAGAGAAAAAAAATAACAGAACAAAAGAGGAAAAAAAAACCACTTACAATGTGCAAGGGCAAGGGGGAGGTGTATATTAAGCAACATTTGGACAATTTTGTGCAACAATAGTGAAAGTGGAACAGTGTGCCAGATAATATTTTAACCATGCTGCTAGCACATGCACAACATTTTTTAGCATATGCCATCTAATCTTCAATAAGGTTTGCTAGCATTATTTAATTATTTTATTTTTATTATTAGGGTTCTTCACGCAATGAGGAATTTGAGAGGCATTTATACAGATGCCCCCCAAACCTCTTTTTTGTATTACGTACATGGCTTTTCCCAAACAAAACATAAATTCTGTTGCATGTTCTAATGTCCTCATCTGAGCACAAAACACGCCTTTTTTGTTTTGTACAGCTGAAAAAAAGACCTCAAAGTTAAGAGTTAAATATTTCTATGCATAACTTTATTATATCTGTAAACTGGAGAACTGTAAGAAAATTAGAATTCCAAATTTTATATTTCAAAGCAGAAACTAACCTACATAAAGATTTAATAGGTCATATTTAAGTTAGTTACTCCATGGTAATCTTCTCAAATGCAGCTGGTATTTGCCAGTGTCAAACCAGGATGCCAGATTAATAAACACTGGTTCAATCCCCTATGCATTCCTGTAGGACTGAGAAAGCATTGGGTAACATTACAGAGAAAGCATTAACCAGATGGGCAGTAACAATAAACCTGAGTTTCAATGCATTCTTCACCTCTGGAGATAAAACACACAGGAACTAGGCACCCTTCTGCTCTTGAGAACAGTTCTGGTGCCTAACAGATACTGTGGAACTTCCTTGGCCGTTTGTCACAAGTGGGAAGATCAGACAAACAACTAACTTGTTCCTCCTCCTCCTCTTCACAAAGCTGCCACAGGGCTGGGTAAAAGGCCAGACAAGAGGAACCCTCCCACATAAAGTCATGAAACTGTGATCACACCAAGGGCCAGGAAAGTGCTGGGGGTGAAGGTTAAACAAAGCACTCATGCAAGCACCAAGTAAGGTCTGCCATCCTCCAGAGAAAACCAGGGATCCTCTCCTTCACCTCTCATCACCTCAGCCTGCACAGGGACATTTCAGATGTCCAACCCCTATGATCAAGAAGCAGGATGAAGGAACATAACTGTGCTCTGGGGTAGCTGGCTACCAGACAGCAACTTTTCCCCCAGACAAATAGTGTTCATATATGGCCTGGCTGGAGACTGTGCTGCTTTCCTCCTTTTTAGTTTTTTAAACAGCAAGTCTATTAATCTATTAATTTTACTCATATGTTGGGTGGGTGGTTCTGATGCCCTGGGATTAAACACTAATTAAACATGAGAAGCTATGCAGATACTCAAAGAGTTTTTTAAGTGTCTTTAATAAGCAAAGCACCTGCTCTTTTGGGAGTTAAGTAGGTCCTACACAGATAAAAGGCAAAGTCAATACTCTGCATATCCAAATGTCACTAAATGCCATGCTGACTTGTTTCTATTCATAACTAGTTTTAGTCAAGAATTTTTTGAACAGAGACAGCTTGAAGAAATATTTTCTTTAGAAAGTACCTGTCATAGCTCAAATACAACTATTTCAATCTAATTATCAGCTACTGATGCACACTTGAAATGCCAATCTTGACTTTTTAATTCCTTATATTAAAAGCCCTGTAAGTAATAAAAATATTTTATTCAAACATACTTATAAATACAATTTTCACAAGTCTGAAAATACATATGTTTCCCTCAGAGGATGATAATGTATTTGCAGTCAGAAAAAGCAACAAAGCTAGAACATTTCAGAGCTAAACAATAGTTTCATCACTGAACACCATCCTAAAACAAGGATTGTTTTTAGGATGTTTCTTCCTGTTTATTTTTAAAGACAGATTTTATTTGACTGAGAATAACTTCCCACATTTTATCTAATTTTAGGGGATTTATGGAGTGCAACAACTATTCCTGAGTTCAATTAAACTATGACGCCAGAAAACTCCCACCCAGAAGAATACAGGATTGCATCACTGGTCTTCTACAGCTTTGTGCTCACAGTGGGATTGCTGGTGAATGCCACTGCACTGTGGGTGTTCAGCTGCACTACCAAGAAGAGAACAACTATAACTGTATATATGATGAACGTCGCATTGCTTGACCTGGCTTTTATCTTCTCCCTGCCCTTCCGGATAATCTACCACGGGACGGAAGCGTGGCCTTTTGGAGATACCTTCTGCCGGATCCTCGGGGCTTTCACCGTGTTTTACCCAGCCCTTGCTCTGTGGCTGCTCGCTTTCATCAGCGTAGACAGATTCATGGCTATTGTCCAGCCCAAACATGTCAAAGAACTCAAAAATACAAAAAAAGCTGTGCTGGCTTGCGCTGGAATCTGGATAATGACCCTCTCAACAACATCCCCGTTGGTGTTTTTACGATCTGATCCAGACCAAGCCTCAAATTTCACCACCTGCATGAAAATGCTTGATATCATCCATTTAAAGGAAGTAAATACACTGAATTTTTGTCGCTTGATTTTTTTCTTTCTGATCCCCTTGTTTATCATGATGGGGTGTTACCTAGTCATTATTTATAATTTTATTCATGGCAAGACTTCCAAACTGAAGCCTAAGGCCAAGGAGAGATCCATAAGAATTATAGTTACTCTGATTGCTCAGGTACTCATCTGCTTTGTACCCTTCCACATCTGCTTTGCCTTCCTGATGCTGCAAGATGAAAATACAAGTTACAATCCCTGGGCAGCCTTTACCACCTTCCTCATGAATCTCAGCACATGCTTGGATGTTATACTGTACTACATTGTTTCCAAACAATTCCAGGCAAGAGTCATCAGCGTGATCCTTTATCGCAATTACCTTCGGAGCGTGCGCAGGAAAAGTTTTCGAACTGGAAGTGTCAGATCACTCAATAATATTAACAGTGAAATGATATAAAAAGAGGAAAAATGTCAGGGGACTTTTACAATGCAAACAAGGGATTCTTTTTCCAAATTCTAGCACTCAGCTACACAGAAGGATGTTCAATAACCAAAGGTAACAGCTATATTTGTTGCACTGTAAATGTGACAGAAGCAGAATAATAACTGCACTTCTTTTTATTTGCTCAACATCTTTTGTTGTTTCACCTGAAATGAACTAAAACCTAACACCAGTGTTAAACTTTCCAATGCTTTTATCACCTCAAACGACTGTGAATATTGTCAGATGTGAAAGAGACTATTAATATAATAAAGTAGACAACACTGAAGAATTATGATGCAATGCATATATGAATTTTTTATATTTGCATAATCAAATGCTCCTGAAACTACTGTATATCCCACATTTCTAAAATTAATTTCATTCTCTCAATATCAAAGTCATTATGACTTAATGAGAAGGCATATATAGATAAAATTTATATTTCACTTAATTAAAAACTTCTTTGATGCAAATTTCTTTGTAAACGACTACATTCTGCAGTCATAAAAATACCATCAAAGGGTAAAATGGTCAGACTGTTCATCACCTACCTGTGGGTATGATGTGCACATTTATGATACCTTACTTTTGCACAAAATATCTTTTTACATATAGGAAAATATTAATTTCTCCAGACACATTAGCAGCCTATGTCCTAGCAACAAACTCTACGTAACAAACACAAGTAACTGCAGTAGCTACTCAAGCTTTCAACTTCTTTTGAATACTCAGACACTACAAAAATGTATTTTATAATATCAAACACATGCTTTTTGTCCCTTATAAATGAATCTTTAGACACTTTCAACAGATTCTCTGGAAAAGCAGAAATAAAAAAGAAAACATCTGATACGGTGTTTAATATTAAAAATCTTACTCCAAGAGCTTTCATTATTACCTCAGAGTGTGCAACACATGGAAACTCAAGTGTGTGTGATCTCATCTGCCAGTTTAACCACAAAGGGCTGCAAGCTCTGTGGTCCTACTGTAATATGCATATATTTTATTAAGTGCAGAAATCTCAAACATAGGTTATTCAAAACTGAACCACTGAACACCTTAAAGCTGTAAGAACTTCAGCTGCAAGCACGAAATGGAGTAACAACCTCTGGCACTCAATTTTTAAAAAACATACAAAATACCAATATGAAATGCATGTGCATTTACAAGTGAACATAAAGCACATGACTTACAGTCCTGTTGCCTTTCTGATTTAAGACAGTAATCAGCCCAAACCGATTGCAGTTTTTACAAACTGAATGGATGCAAACAATTTAGACTGAACAAATACAGCAATAATTTGTGTGCTGCAAGCCATGTTGCAATCATGTTAACAGAGGAAATGAGACTAACAGATTGGAAACTAAACATTGTATGGATAAATTATAAATTAAACACAAATCATGGCTAAGAAATAAATGTTTGAAATTACAGTAGTTGTGCCAAGAACCTTTACACTTCAGTTCAAAAGAGGATTAAATTAATTTGAAGAGTTACACAAAGAAACGTTTTTAAAATAAAATCTTGAGAAAACTATCCCTTGAAACTATATCTAAAGGAGCCAATTCATTAGAAGCTACTTACAAACCAGAAGGCAAGCTGTTGATGGTGATGCCAAATACATACTGAGTGATTTCTACAAGGAGAAGATCAAAAAAAGCTGAGAGCATCCAAGCGCCCAGTAAAAAAGACTGGAAAGAAAAAGGTTAATTTGAATCAATTCAACAGTTTCAAAATAAGGTTTTAATATACCTCTAAATATAACAAAAAATAAGAAAACCTCTATAGTAGTTTGATTAAGTTAAATTCAATCTTTAGCACAGCGTAATTCCAGGTCTACTTGTTTAGATACTGAAGAATCAAGGGTAAGATTGTTTCCAAAATTAAATTTGATGAGTCCGATCTTACAAGTGATACTGCAAATAGAAATCAGAATAATCCACTGACTGCAAGGTATTATCAATATCAATTTAAATTTATTAAAACCAAATTATCTTTACAACCCTATAACACATTTCTATACAACAAGCTAGAAATAAAACTTCAGTATTGATCCAGGAGTACAAGACTAAACTGTATAGAAAAGTTTCTATTAAAAAACTCTCAAAATTGAACTTACTGAAAATTTTCTGCTGCCATATCTTCTTTCAAATATTCGGAAGTTGTAAATGAGCAGAGTGCTGCAGAATGTGTCTTTCAAATCAAGACATATTGTTCTTCCACAGACAAGTCTCCAAATCTGGAAGGTTAATATCATCATGTTAAGCCATTCCTCTTTCAAGGAAATTCTTTACAGAATTTGTGCTCCGAGAGAATGCAATACTGGGGTCAGGTAAGAGAAACACAGCACAGTTAAGGAGGAAAATACAGAGAGTCTCTAAAATATTCTCAAAGCAGACGTCTAAGTGTTAAAATAAATAAACAATTAAAATTAACTCAAAATACACTTTGAGGTTCCTAGTTTACACTTAGAAATACAAATGTAAATCACATCCCTAGTGAATTTAGAATTACAAAAAAAAATTTTTGAAGAAACCTCAAGATACAAAGTAGTACAGTGTAACTGTTCTAAGAAGGTCTAACCAGATCAGCTTGCTCAGGGCCATGCCAAGTTGAGTCTTGAACATCTCTAAGGATGGAAACTGTTCCTCTGTTCCATCAGTCTTACAGTAAAAACCTTTATCTTTAAATGGGATTTCTTGTATTTGAATTCTTGCCCATTGCCTCTTTGTCCTTTCACTGGGCTTGGCTCCCTCACATTAGGTATTTACAAGCACTGGTAAGATCTACCCTAAACCTTCTCTTCCCCAGGTTAAACAAACCCAGCTCTCTCAGCCTCTCCTCATACACCAAATCCTCCAGCCCCTGACCAGCCTGGTGGTCATCCACTGGAACTCTCTGCAATATACCAAGGTCAATTTTGTACTCAGGAGCCCAGCACAAGGGACAACACTTCAGACAGCTCCCACTGACAGTAGAGATGATCACCCTCCAGGCCTCTTTGTGAGGCTCTTCCTAATGCAGCCCAGGACGCTGTTGGGCTTATTAGCCTCAATGCTGCATTGCTGTTTCATGTTCAATTTAAGCCTCCACCAGGACCCTCAGGGCTTTTCCTGTAAAGTGATTTCCAGCTGTTCAGCCCACAGCCTGTACTGGTGCATGGTGTTACTCCTCTCTGATGCAGGAGTTTGCCTTTATCCTTGCTGTACTAATGTTCCTACTGACTCTTTTCTCTCCTCTAAATGGCTGCAGAACTAACAGGTGTAGCAACTCCAAATGCAAGTTTTACATCACCCACAGGCTTGCTGAGGGAACACTATGTCCTACTGTCCAAGTTATGAATGAAGACACTAAACAGTACTGGCCCCAGTCCACTCCACTCAGCATTCCCACTATCCCATGTCAACTTGCCCAGTTTTAAATGCTAGCCTGAGTATGATCCCTCCTGAAGTCAAGACTGGCAGGGCCATGACCTTGAAGCTGAATATTTCATGCACTAACTGAGCAGCTCTCACACAGGCTATGAAAGGCTTCTAGCCTTACTGCTCTTTGCTTTAGCCAGCTTAAAAAAACACATAGATATGATATAATGAAGATCTTTTACACACAGCATTTTCACTGCTCTTGAAGGCCCTCTGTACAGAGACAATGACCTTTTAGTTTTGGACAGCACATATTTTGCCTTCCAAATCAAATGTACTCCTCTTCAACTGTTCACTTTAATTTGTGTGCTCTCTACCAGATTTAAGAAGTGTTAAAATCCAACATCCAAAATGTTTGTTCATTCCTTGAAAAAATACCTTTCCACTAAACACATCCTTGCAGGTGAATTTATTCTAAACAAAATTTCTTTTAAGAGTTCTCATTTGAATATTAGCACCAGACAGGAGTTAAACAATCTGTTCTCTCTGATCTCAGAGGTACTCAGTGATATAGTACATAGCTTGCTCCAAGGGCTGTGGCAATAAATGAAATGATCTCATGAAATAAAAAATCCAAACTCACAAATTCCCCCAAAGCAGCACAATAAAAGTGTCACAGCTTTTACAGATACTTGCAAGTGTTTATGGTTAAGACACGGTAGAGATGTTTTCTTTGAATAAAATGCAGCTACTACTGTTTTTCAGCAGATCAAACATATGGAAAGAGAGGATTCCCCTGAAGACAGATCTCAAAACAAACAAATAAACAAATCCCAAACCCACACAATTTCCATTAAAACTTGAATAGTTTCTCAGACTTTTTCATTCCCCTCCCCAAACACTTGGCTGTAACATTTTTAAAAGGCAGACATCATTTATGTATTTTCACTGCCCTGCATCAGCAAGATACTTGGTAAATATGAGCAGTGCTCTTGCAGAGTTGTAATTTATTATTACAATAAAGCTCTTGTTTTTGACAAGAAAGATTACAGAGACCACAATAGCACAGAGATCACTAGCTAGGTCTAATAATCTTTTAATGCTTACAGGCTACAGCTGGCATCCTCAAAGACATTAATTTGACTACATACCTTTTGTTTGATGCAATTGTAATATCTGTGGGGTAAGATAAACACAGAGGCATTTGCTAACCTTTCTCTATTGAGCAGTAATTTGCCACTTCCAAAAACTAAAAACATCCCAAAACAAATACCCACAGAACTTAGGAAAGTGCATTATTTCAACATTTAGAACTGATACTATAGGATCCTTAATTAAATTTAAAATAAAATGTTACAAGATACAATATCTAAAAGATAAAGTATCTTTGTTTGAAACAGGAATGAGTATGAAATTAACCAATTCAGCCAATTACTGAAGAGCACGACAAACTCCCCCATCACCTGGAATTTTCAATTTAGAAGCAGCAGTTCTATTCAACAAGCAAAGTTTAGTTTTCCACAACTGACTACAACAGTTAGATAGAGAATGAAAATTATGGCCTCCGTTGTTAAAATAACTAATTTATAATCAGCATGCCTAATCAAAGTAGCCCTCTTCAGCCTCAAAAATTAGGCACAATAAGACACCGACATTCATATCAAAATACTTGTATTAATAAATGGGTTAAGTCAGACTTCATTCACAGCAAGTTTACATATGCCAATGCCTGAAAGGAAAAATAACACAAACCAAGTAGTTTCCCAGACAAGAAAAAGAAATGAAAAGCTATGTTGATTGTTTCAGATCAGTTTTTCTCATGTTTTCCAAAAAGTAGCATACTGGGGTGATATAAAAAACTATAAGAACAAGCTGGTCTACAGCAGTAAACAAAGGGAAAGAACCAAAGGACAAACAGACTGTGGGGGAAAATTGCACAGAAAACCACAGTTTGCAGTCTCTTTTCACACAAAGTGAACAGACTCTTACCTGAAAATCCTCTTTTACAGCTTGTAGGTTATAAGCAAAGAACTTCTGATAGTGTTGGAAGAGCAGAGTCAATAGAATCGAGATGGCACTTGGGACTAGTAACAAACTCTTTGACAAAGGCGCTTTATCTTAAAGACAAAACAAATAAACAATCAAACCATTTCAGAGAAAAGTCTTTCACATTCAAAAAGTGACACATTTAAACAGGTGACTGGAAGACATAATAGCAGTGACACCATCTTGACTTTATAGCTCAACAACTTCCCAAGTTCTCAAAAACTTGTGAATAGATGGGAAGAACACACTAATCAAAGGAAATGTTTAGAGATATTAACGACAGGTGAATATTAACAGACATTTTGTTTCCAACACTGTCTCATGAAATTAGCTCAGCTAAACCTAAGCTCTTTGCACCTACTGAGGTCAGGTCCTCCTATACTGCCCTCCTAAGGCTCCGTTGCATTTCAGGAAATAAAATAATCACTCCTTTTTTCTAGCAAAATATACATGCACATCTGTTAAATACTTCTGTTTCCCTTGCCTTAGGGATTAAGATTTGATTTTTCTTAGAGGCTATGAAGCAGGAACCACCTGAATAAATGGACTTTCTTACCACCGCACTTAGATCCACCATTCAAGGAATCATATCTAAGTCAATTTACGTGATACTCATCTTCCTTCCATTCAATCATTACAATTATTCATTTAAAAATTACTAGAATCAGAATGTTTATGAAATCAGAACTTCTTTCCCTCTGGTTCCCTCTGGAGGTGTGACTTTCAGAACGGACACTCAGAAAAAGCAGGCACAGAACAGCAAAATCTGCAATACACATTTCACATTTACTAAAATCTGCCAAGTAGGATATCCAGCAGGAGCATAGCAGCAATTCACCCTAACCTTCTGGTGCAGCTGATGCCATAAAACACAAACTCTTGCCCAAAAACTCAAGCCAACACAGAGACTCTGAAATATTATTTATTCTACAACTTTTCTCCTTCTCACAAATGCAACCTAAATGACATTTACTTTCTTTCCAAATACATCAGCTATGGCACAGAATCCATTCATTTTCACACAACTGTTTTTGCAGGGTACTACAAAAATCCATAGTTCTGTTGTCATTCTTCCTAATATAATAAAAGGAGCAATAAGATTACATTAAAAGTACTAATGGGGAGTAAAGAGCAGGAACACAGCAGGAACAAAACTGCATGAAACAGCATAATACAATAAACATTAACTACCTGTCCAGGATAAAGTGACTATCATGAATGATTTTTTTAACATCTGCTGTGCACTAGAACAGTAAACTGCTGTTTACTGAAAGAAAAAGCAGATGGCAATAGGCACCAAAGAGAAGACTTTAATCGTGGCACAATCCCACTGCCATCAAAAATATGGCTCTTGCTACATAGTATAAGCATGATCCTCATCCAAGTATTAACTGATGACATCAAGAATTACTTTGATGGGCACAGTGAGCTGTTCACCACCTTGAAGTCTGCAGTCTTCTGATGTTCACCATGGGAAGAAAACATCTATGTGTATCATAATGAAAACTTGTACTTAAAACTATTAATTCAGTTCACACCCATACCTTTTGAGTTCATTATTTAAAAATGCAGTTTTCATTTAAGCAAGTATGGCCTTGAAGAACCATCCTTTTATAGAAATTAGGCAGTGACTTGGATTGGCAAAGGTTGATGTTACTATGCTAAATATAAGCTCTGCTTTTATGACTGCATCAGACACCAGTCTGGCTGATTCTTTTTATTTTAATGCAAGAAAACTGTCCACATTTCAATCTGCTATCTTTCCTTGGGTTTGTTTTTTGGGTTTTTTCCTCCAAAAATGGTCTGTATTCTTTAGACATTCTTTTTTTATTTAATTATTCATTCCTCTAATTCAGTTGGACTTTTCAAAACCATCTGAAGCCATCAGAGAACTGTACAATGGGGAGGAAAAAGAAGCTGGAACTTCCTGAAAGCTACTACAAAGACAATGCACACAGATATTCATTTGAAACCTCAAGCAATACTCCCTGAGTTAACTTAGTTAAATTAACATTTCTTAATGTGAAAAGGTCAATTTTATAATCAGATACAGATTTTTCATACATGGAAGTACAGCCTAATTCGGAAGAATTGTAATAGTCACAACAATAAACATTTCTGAACCAAAGTTTGATTAAAATTGTTACTTTACTGTATTTTAAATTTAAATTTTACTTTAAATTGTTATTTTACTATATTTTACTTAATGCATTTACATTATTTCATTAATTTTAAGAAATTAATTAGCTCACAAGAACTAATTAATCCTATAAAACCTTTTACACAAGGATCACATTACCACAGACATACATGAGAACAAAGTCTCTAGATAACCCATCATGACTATATTTTTCTATACAGGTTTAATATGTAGATTTTACTGCAATTTTTTTATTAGATCATTTTTACATTATACGTAATATACACTGAAATACTTCATCCTATTAAGTTAATTCCTAATTTGAATGCTTTCAAAAAATCCAACCAACAGAACCATATCTGTTTTCTCCAAAAGTGTGAACACACATTTTTATTAAAAGTCTCCTTTTAGCTTTCATCTTAGACATTTTAAACTCTTATACAGGGAAAAAATACTTATTATAAAACATGTCATCAAGTGAAAAACCACAGAAGCACCTAACCCATAAATCTGACTGTCACCCACAGGAAACATCACGAGTGATGGAAATTTCTACTCTCCAGCTTCTCATAATGCCATCATGGTTGAGAAGTTTATTCTTGTCTGGTGAACTTGAAAAATATAATAATGCATCCTCTGAAATTCTTTTTCCAAGTGTTTCACTGCACAGTGTAGCAGTTTGCTTTATCCCCCAAGAGCATATAGATCCTTCTTGAGGATTGCTGTGAGGTTGTGGGGAAGGAATAACCTTCCCACCACTGTGGAATCCCTCAAGCATGGCAGACCAAAAATGACAACAATGCCAGATTTTGCACAATCGGGCATTCTGATATCCAAGTCAAATTCCTGGCTTACAATGCAAAGGTAAAATTTAGAAAGCAGAATTCTAATCCAATGAATGTGCAAGCATGGATGAAATGGAACTAGTTACCACAAACCTACCAGGGCACCAGTCTGCTGGCAGCACGGTGTCTTTATACCACATAGAGAAAGAAGAATGAAAGGATAAACACTCATTTTGACCTTGAAAGTTAAAATATATTAAATACTGTCTTCAAAGATCTTGGAAAAAATTTGCTATCTCAAAGTGCTCCTTAAGTGGCATTTCTTTCAAACAACAGGCAGTTATAGCACTGGTGCTGCAACACATCTACTGAGCATCCACCTAAGTACCCAGAGAAATTTTGGTAATAACCAGCAGAATAAACCCACACTATGATGAAAAGCAAGGAATCAGATTCCACTACAGATCTTTGCTTCCTCCTGGTGCAATGGAGAAGTTCTCCCCCAAAACTGCCCTCATAATCTCATGGGCAAGTGTCCCAGCCTTCAGGCTACCAACTGTGCAATGCGAAGCTGATCCCAGAATGTGACATAAGTGAGAAAACCATTTCTAAGCCTCCACATTCCACCCCTGCACCTACTACAAGGCCCACAGATCCTCTTCTTCCAGAACCTACTACTCTGTTGGTTGCCAGTGCCTCTTTTACACTACAGAGTGAAGGACACAAGTGTCCATCTGTCACAAACAGAGGGGGAGGTTTATGGCACAACTGCCTGAGTTGCAGCTTCAGAAATCAGCACAGCACTAATGGCAAGAATGAGAAGACACAGCAACAGCTACAGTTTTTGAAATTATTTCCTGTCCCTGCCTGTTCACTACTCACAGATGAAGAGACAGCAGATGGGCATAGCAAACAGGCAGCCAGACCAAGCTACTGTGGCAGAAGAGCCCTTGCAGGAACAGCTTCACCCCCCGGACTGCTACTCCAGGCTCAGGACTCAAGTGTTGACTTGGGACAGGATCTCACTGCCGGTTGATGGGAAGTGATGAGCCGCCTGATGAGCAGCGGCTGCAGAAGTCCAAATCAGCTCAGGGCAATTTCTGTGGGGATCCCTACTGAGCTCACACAGCAGCTGCAGAAAACATGCTGTGTAACAACTCTTTTTTTCCACTTTCACCTGCAAATTTCCCAAACCCAGCTGCTATAAGGCAGGCATATCATTTTCAAACACACAATTAACTGCTGGGTCCTACTATAATAGCACAAGATACCCACAAAACAGTTTTGAAATGCTCATACACAAGATCTGTGAATTAAACCATAACTAATACACAACTGAATCCACGGTACTTCCCAAATGCACTTATGCAATCTGCATTTTGAGCGGTTGTTTTTCCTGCATTAAGCCATCATGCAGATATCAATCTATTGTATTCTAAGACCTGTACAAGAACCTTCAGCTGGCTAACCAACCAGCAGTGATGTTCGTTTGCAAGTGAAAACAGTAAGAGTATCACTGCAGGAACAGTTCTTCACCAAATGCTTCTAAATTGAATCCAGAAACTGAGAGGTGAATAATATTAGTATTAAGAAAGTTGATAGAGAAACTTGTGATCATGCTCTAAATCTATTTTTTAAAGGTACAGGCAAGACTGTAATCAAACCACTTGCCTATACTGTTTAGAAAACTGCTAGGTGTAGCCTAGGTCACAAATTAAAAAAGAAAAGGAGATACAAAAAGAAAAAAAAAGAAAACCTTTGTTTCTAAAAGCAATACTTGAAATAGAAACTGAATCAGGTTGAAAGTTTCAAAAATATTCACCCCATTCAGCAAACTTTTCCTCCTTCCAACCAGAGATGTTACCATACTACTTTTAGTATACACTGTCAGAAATAACAGGTACCACAAAACCATGTGGAGATCCCCACACGAGCTTGAAATGAACTGAGCTAGCTCTGCAGAAGCAGAATAGCCACAGTTTTGTGGCCTTCAATGCTGCGCTGCTTTCAGGGCTCAGGCTAACCAGGCTGCACAGTGGCATGCTGATGTACAAGCTAATTTGCTTTCCCATATAGTACTGTACTGCACAACACTGTTATGCACAAGTGTTATGTATTCAGTACATGCTTCACTTTTCCTTCAGTCATACCACAAAGCATTAATTTACATCGCTTTATTATTTTCCCGACGCCTCTGCACAACAGGGTTCAGTCCTGCCAGTTATGCAAGCAGAGGAGCACAGACACCCCTTCTTGCCTTGGGGATTTTTAACAAATTGCTAGCTCTGCACTACAAGGTTCACAGAGGTAAAAGGCTAAAGTTGCACTAGCTAGTTCAAAGGGTTCTCCTCCCTCCTTCTACAAGAAACAGCTTGTGTGCAGTAGTCAAAGTAGTCAAATGTTTTTCAGGTGTAACAAGTGTATATGCTTTAAAAGATAGACTCAAATTTTACCTTAATGACTAACTCTTAACAGACTTTCTTACTAGTACATAAACAGCACAAAAAATACTGGGAGGGGATATTACAATGTCTGCAGAAAGGTTTCCTGTTGGTCTAGCTGGTTTAAACTGCTGGTAAGGCCTTTGTGTCCTATAAGGGAAAGCCTGCCTGTGTACCATCCTTTGCTCATGGCAAACTAAGCAGCACTACAGTAAAGCAAACAGCCAGGCCATTCACACACTCATGTGAGCCCTTGCAGAACTGCTCAAGCGTTTCAGCAGCATTGTACACGGGACTGAAGCTGCCAGCAGACTGCAACACAAGCAGCCAGCCTGGGTCTGGCACCTCAGCCCAGCTGTCAAGCACACCTAAAGCCAGGTGCTGCCAGGATGCCCCCTGAGCACACTGCAATGCCCTTTGACAAGTCAGCTCACCTGGGTTAGTGCTCTGATAAGCCATCTGCATATATCTGCACTGTCTCTTATCTCACCCAGAGCCACTGGCTCTTTTCTCCAGAGCATACCAGCTCCTCCATTATTCCAGATAACAGAAACAGTTTCCACAGCAGAGGCAAACTATCTTTGTCCTTTTAGAAGGTGGTGTCCTTTGTTTCCTGGCTTCCCTATCTCACAGTCGTACCATGTACCAGGTATGTTTATTTTTACATTTCCATCTCCCCATCCCAACATTATAGATGTTAATTAGTCTGTCAGAGGCGGCACAGCAGGCTACAGGAGCCTTCAGTGTGACCTGGCATGATCATTGTTACTGCTGCTGAACCAGGTGTCCACCTATTTTATTCAGGGTCACTGACACAGGTCCCATAGCCCACCAACACTGCCTTCTGCCAGAGGCTCCCAAGCCCCAGGGGCAGAACACACACACACACAGTTCCCTGATACAACACCAGGCACCTACTCACTAACTGCCTGAACCATCAGATTCTGTGCATCACTGACAGAATCCCACACTCCTACTGCTACTGCAGCAACTTCTGCTACACACACAGAAACAACTCTGAAGGCACAGGGACACCTGAGACTGCCACAGTTGTGCCCTAGGAGAGCATATGTCACTGCACCTCAATCCATGCCTCTACTGGAGTTTGTCAGTGCACCCGTACCAGCCAAGTCTTACTGTAAAAACCCACTTTAGGTTAACAGTAAGGTCAGTAAGAACATCTGTGTATTTATTTCTGAGAAGGAAAAAACAGCACAACACTGAGTGTGGAGCTGTGTCAGGGAAGGTTTATGTTAGAAAGGTTCTTTACCTAGAGAGTGACCAGGCACTGGAACAGCTCCCCAGGGCAGTGATCACAGCACCAGCCTGACACAGTTCAAGAAGCATTCAGACAATGTTCTCAGGCACATGGTGTGCTTCTTGAACTGTTCTGTGCAAGGCTAGAAGCTGAACTTGTGGGTCTTTTCCAGATCAGGATAGTCTATGATTTTCTTTCTCCAGAATGACATATTATCTAGGTTTTTTTCCCTACCATATATATGTTTCTTATGACAACCATTTCCCACTCATCCTTCTGATGGATCAAACCTGGAAAAACTTGTAAATACTGACCATGACTTTCCACCCATTCAGTCTAACAAGGATACTCTTCCTCATCCATTCTTTCTCATAGAATTATACAAAGACACGTGGCATTGAAAAGTCCCTCTACAGTATCTATATACTGGGGGGCACAGGGAAAGATTAAAAATCAGGAGCTGCAAATCAAGGTACAGTATTATCAGATCCATCTGAAAAAGACTTCCCTTCTTTGGATTCCTCATACAAAATACAGCTACAACTAACATCCCTTTTTAAATGCCAGAATTATT
Organism: Melospiza melodia melodia; assembly: GCF_035770615.1. Lineage (NCBI taxonomy): Eukaryota > Metazoa > Chordata > Aves > Passeriformes > Passerellidae > Melospiza > Melospiza melodia. The sequence goes on along the minus strand of NC_086195.1, from coordinate 112,551,098 downwards.
ACCCCCTAGTCAGAGGGTGCTTTCACACTCAAACTGATTTCACAGAATCAATTATGTTAGAAAAGACCTCTGAGATCATCCTCAGCCCAACCTCTGACCAAACACTACCTTGTTGACAAGACCATGGAACTGAGTGCCACATTCCAGTCTTTTCTTAAACACTTCCAGGGATGGCAACTCCACCACCTCCTTGGGCAGCCCATTCCAATATCTAATTATCCTTCCTGTGAAGAAATTCCTCCCAATGTCCAACCTGAACCTCCCCTGGTACAGCTTGAGGCTAAGTTCTCTGGTGTTGCTGGTTACCTGCAAGAAGAAGGCAAGCCTCACTTTGCTTCCTTTCAGGTACTTGTAAAGAGTGATAAGATCACCCCTGAACCTCCTTTTCTCCAGGCAAAACAAGCCCAGCTCCCTCACCCACTCCTCATAGGACATGCATTCCATCAGCTCCACTGGACATGCTGCAGCACCCCAATGTCCTTCCTAAATTGAAGGGCACAGAACTAGAGACAGTACCTGAGGTGCAGCCTCACCAGTGCAGGGTACAGGGGGACAATCACAGCCCTGCTCCTGCTGGCCACACTATTGCTGATACAGACCAGGATGCCACTGGCACTCTTGGCCACCTGGGCACACTGACTCATGCTCAGCTGGCTGTCAACCAGCACCAGATCGTTTTCCTCGGGGCAGTTTTCCAGCCCCTCTTCTCCAGACCCGTAGTGCTGCAGGTGCAGGAGCCGGCACCTGACCTTTTTACACCTCCTGCTGCTGAGTCTCGGCCCATTGATCCAGCCCGTTCAGAGAGCTCTGCAGAGCCCTCCTGCCCTTCAGCAGACGGACAGACAGACACTCCCTCCCGTTTTGCAAGGAGCACGCAGTTAGTCAGCAAAGCTTTGACTTAGCATTTGTCCTCGCCTGCTCTTAGGACTGTGGTGCCCAAGTCCACAGCGCAGCCAGGTCAGCTCCCCACTGCTGCTCCCGGACGCTGCAGAGTCTGTCCTGTAAAACAAGCTCAGAGCCGGCCCCACACACCTGCCGAGTCAGTTCAGGCAGCACCGGGACACGAAATTATTTACATGTGCCGCGCAGAGCTAGGGGCACGTTACGTTTGCCTTATCAGTAAACTGGATTTTAAAAATAAGTTAAATTTCACATTTAGAAAAGAGGGGTTGCTTGCGTTTTCTGATACGTATCTTGGCAGGAAGATCTATATCGATGTATGCAGGTACATATAAACACACAGAGAGACACGGACAGGCAGACATACACAGGCAGACATACAGACACATACACAGACACACCCGCGGCTCCTCCCGCCGTCACGTAGTTTAAAAGTCCAGCCAAGGGAGGACCGAAGCCAGCGGCTCCCCCGGGGCCGACGGCGGCAGCGCCGCCCGCGCTCCCACCCCTGGCCGCCGCCCTCCCCGGACCGCGGGGAGGTACTGGCGGGGCTGGTACTCACAGAACCCGTTGGAGCCGGTGCTGGTGAACATGGCAGCGGCCCGGCCCGGCCCGGCCGGCGGGCGCGGCTGGCGGAGCCCCCGAGGTCGGGCAGCCCCTGAGGAGCCGCGGCGGGCCGGGGCCGGGGCCGGGGCTGGGGAGGGCTAAGGCGGCCGCGATGGGCCAAACGCCGCCGCCAGGCGACCGGGCGGCGCCCCCTGCCGGGCCCGCCGGGCGAGCGGGGCCGCGGGCGGCGCTTCGGTGTGCGTGTATCTGTAATTACTCCTCTCCTCAGAAATGGGAATAACTTCTCTCCACTGAGGGTGGCAGAGCGCTGGGACAGGCTGCCCGGGGAGGGCGTGGGGTCTCCCTCTCTGGACACATTCAAAACCCACCTGGGCACTTTCCCGTGTCACCCGCTCCCGGTGACCTTGCCTTGGCTGGGGCGTTGGACTAATCGATCTCCAGAAGCCGCTTCCAGCCCGAACTACTCTGTGATTTCGTGGTGCAACACGATTTAAATTTTAAATTTGTAGGTGCCTTGAGGAAGGCTGACTCCTTACCCTGGGGAAAACTCTGGCCCTCGAGGCTCACCCTGATCTGGGGAGTCCAGCAGGTAAATGTCTCATTAGGAGCCGTGGGCGAGCTGTCATTGCAGCTAACGGAGACAGAGCCAACACAGACAGCAGAGTTTGGAGAGCAGAGTCTGGAGAGCTTTTAAGGTGGCCGAATTAAGGTGTCGGCTTTAGGATCCAATTAATTCCTCCCCAGGCTCCACCAAGGGACCGCATTGAACAGATCACCACGAGCTCTAATGGCACATCAGACCCCAGCTCTCTAACAGCAAGGTAGGCACTCAAAATGAAGTGAGCCAAATTCCTGATTTCATAGGAGATATGGTATCATAAGGCTGAAACTGTTAGGGTGCCAAATGTCACTGACATGTTCAATGAAAATGCAGAACTCAGACTTTACTGAAATAAGTCATGCTGGGCATTAAAAAAGGTGACAGTGCTTTGCAGCATAAGGTGTGTGCGCTTTGTGTTCATGTGGTGATGGAACTGTGGGCCTCAAAGTCGCATTTACCTTACTGCAGTGCAACACTGAAAACAAATGGCACTCTGGAACTGCAAAAATGTGACTTTTCAGCTAGGTAACAATTTTTAAGGAGCAACCAATAATAAAAAAATGTTAGGTAAGTCATATATTTCTTATATTCCATAAATTTTGTAATATGCCCTAAAAATGCATTTTAATATTTGCATTCAAATGCAACTATTAACTAGCACTCAGAAATGCTGAGTTCCTGAATCTTTGTAAACATAATCTCGTAAACACTGCCAAGGGGACATAAAAAGACCTTTTGCTTTGGTTCACAAAGGCTTCAGCTAAGATCAGCATATCAGCATGTCTTTTGAAAATGGCCAATTTCCAGCACTATCTTCCCATTTGTGTTTCTCACTTGTCCTCTCTGTACAAGGCCTGCATCAGGCAGGTGGGATTGGGAGTTACAATCCGCTCACAGAGCAGGAGGTATGTCTAAACCAGCCAGGAGGATGAGACAAAGAGATAGCACATTGGAAATCCTGACTTATCCCAAGCTGAGGTTCTTTCCTCTGAAAAGAATCTAAATTGGATTCACAGCATGAAACCCATCCATACTTTGTGTCTTTGGCTACAGACAACCAGCTTACTCTCTGCTGTTAAAGCGCAGCTGGAAGAAATGATTTGCTACAGAAATTTTCCTTCTTTCTTTCAAATGCAAATTACTCTGGCTGCTGTATGCTACATATGCAAACTCTGTCTTGCCAGTGCGCTGCTGAATGCCTGTAACCACACAAAAGCGACAGGCAACCCTCATTTCTAAGGAATGGAAGGTAAATAAGGAGGTGCAAAGCCTGCAAAGCTTGTAATACCTCCAGCGTGAAACCTCTTTGGGAAAAGCTTGGGTGTCTCCTGAAGCTTTAGGGCTCTAATGAGGTACTCATGGCTTAATTAATTACCATTTTGAACTTTTTTGACTAACCTCCACTTAAAGTAATTAAGCCTTTTTGTGGATCTGGCTTTACTATAAGTGAGGATAAAACCTGTAAACTTTTCCAGTATTGCCTGTGTAATAGGTTTAGGAATGTTGTTTCAGTGCTGAAGATAAAACTTGCCTTTTTTTCTTTTCTTTCAGTCTCACAGAATCAAGTGACAGAGCAATCATTATTTAAAAGTTTACAGTCCTAAGAGCCAAGGCCTAGTATTTTTCTGTTTTATAGGCTCTGTTTTGAAGATTTCCTTAGATTGATGTCCTGCAAGGTAATCATATTAGAGGGATTCTCCTCTGCCACGTCAGGTGCTAGAATTGGATTCAAGTCATAATCACTGAACGTACTAGAGACTTAGGCATGTACTCCACTCAGTGAGGATGCATTTGGGAAATGTTTAAGGGCCTTTTTGAAAGCAGCTCTGTGGACTTGTTATCATTGACAGATACAGCAAAGCTGGATGAGTAGCAATAGCTGACAAGCTTCTCCCAACAGCAAACCAAAACCCTTGCAGATTTGTCAATACTGCTGGAATACAGACAGCTGGCTCTCAATCTATTTGCTGCTATCTTATAAATGTCTACAAATACATTACGGAGTCTGTGAAACCCCTGATGTTTTTATCTCTTTTTTTTTTTAATTATTATGTCAATATTTCTGAGAATACAGCCGATGAGATCCACTATGTATCTCTGAGAAAACTACACACCCCTTGCTAATAATGACAGTTTCACATACTGATTGAATAGTAGAGGAAATGTAGTTTTTGCCCTCAAATAGAGTGCCAAGCAGAGAGGTATTTTTATCACAACACCATCACCATCAACTGGTAGTGTGTCATAAGAATTAAGCAAATTATTTGCATTGTTGAAGTATACAGTGTTGACTACTTTGGAGTTAAATGAAATCATCAGTCCTCATGCTTGCCTTGGAACATATCCCAGAATAGGAAGGCTAGCACTTATCTACTAATCTGCTCAGAACAAGCTTAGAAGGCTTTGACACTACTCAAATGTCAGCTTGAATATCTCCCATTTGTTTATTACATCTAGTTAGTGGGGTCAATGTGGTATGGTCAAAAGAAAGTTATTTAAATTTCCTGCTCAAAAGAAAATCCCAGGAGACTGGAATTTAGATTTCTATTTTCTGATATGATTAGGTTGCTTTCTTCCCTGAACTTGCGATGTTTCTGAAGCAATTCTTAATTACTAATTAATCTCCAACAGTCAGATTCTCCTCTGGCACATAGAATGAAGGACAGCAGCAGAGTAAAACAGGATGGAAATGTAACACCTTGCTTAGGAATTTTCTGACTAAACTCAATGCAGGTTAATGATTCTGCAGGTTAATTGCAAATGTTCTCTGTCTCTTTGACATCTAGGGCTTTCATGGCATTCATAGTAGCTCTGGCAGTTATTAAAATTACCTGGAATATTAACAGATACATAGATAGGTTAATGCTAAATTTAATTATTTCAGTAAATTCTCCCTACAGTTTCTAACCTTTGTATTCAGTTACAGAAGATGTTAAGGAAAACAGCTGTGCAGCACACATGCCCTGCAGAGGAAAATTCAGCAGCAGTGCAGCTTGCTGATAGCAGCTTGCATAAGGACAGGAGGCAGAGACTCACACTACTGAAATCAGACTGATTTGACCTGTACCTTTCCAAAATTAGTGAATTTCTCTCACTCCTTCAGAAGTGAACAAGACTTTGTATACTGCAGCAGACCTCCTGTCCTTTTAAGGTCTAGTGTGATCATTTTATTACATAGTTTTGGGGGTTTTTACTGGAGCTAGAAGATACAGAATGTTTTCTAGCTCAGTTCTTTCCATGTAGAGCTGGTAGGCATATAGCTAATAAGGGGCAATGGAGTGGCTGAAGGGCTATTGGGCTTTTTTTGTTATTTTTACAATTGATTTTGCATCACACTATTATAAAAAAAATTTAGAATACTCAAATATGTTCCATTAGTTTAGGTGCTAGCTATGAGATTTTTTGCAAAACTTAAAATGCCATGATAAACCTGAATACAAAACTTAAAATGCCATGTTAAGCCTGAATGGCACGTCAGTGTCTGGTAACATGAATATGGGCAGCTATTGCTTCAGTAGCTCAAACACATCACTGTCTTGTTTTCCAGCTGGACCCCCTGAATGGCAGGCAATGACAGTGCAGTAACAGTTTAAGGTACTGGCTTATCTGGAGCTGAGCCACGTGCACTTTTACACTGCAGGTCTTAACCATCACTTCCCTTTTAACCATCAGTCATGTGGCCCCAAGCACTGGCACCAAATGCACCCAGACTTTGGCATCTCTGTGTTCAAGGTGCAGCACCAAGCACTTGATCAGCAGCTTGGTCTCTAAGTACTCATAAAACACTGCCTAAAGGTACTTCAATTCCATGTCACATTTATTTTCAATAAATTTATTTCAATAAAGGTTGAGATCCTGTGAAAAACAAGAACATATGGCAGGCATAACCAGGAACCAGATCCTAATGCAAACATATTGGGAAAGCAAGGTTAAGATAGAATATTAAAAACTCAGATTAAAATCAACAATTAAGAAGCATCAGAATCAATCTGCCTATGCTCATGTTTTATTTCACTTAGATGAGACTTCTTGTGAGAATTAAAAATGCACTGGTCTGGCTGCCCTTGTTTAAGCAGCTGTCACTGCATTTTAGATCACTCATTTGAAGGCAATTAATTTACTGCAAAGTAAATTGTGAAACATAGTAAGCATTAGCAAAATGATAATGTTTAAGCATAGTGCTCAGAAGACGCAATTAAGGAATCCATTAGGAGGGCAAATAATTATGTATAGCATTGCATAACATGATGTACTTTGCATATCTGTGTTCTCTGATGCATACAAGAGATCAAGCACTAGTCATCTATTTCAGACTGAATTTATGTCAAAGAGTACCTTTGAGATCTGGAGCGTATGCTAAATTACCCAAGGTAAGTATCAGTGATAGCAAAAACACTAGAGCCTTTAAGATGCAGAAAATTATTTGCATAGTTCCACACAGGTACGACTGTGCTGAAATTGCCTATTCTGAAAATCAGATGTTAGAAGATATTTACGAAGTTTTTAAAGGCCTTCCTTATCTCTGATAGCTACCCATATTTCTCTGTTTCTCAGATATCCTCATCCTCTTGCTTCACATCCATATTGCAATGCTATCTGTGCATCTCCACACAGTGCAAAGATTATTAATCACCTGTGTTTACACTTGGAGGCAAATCTGTGTTTAAGGGAATACCTGATGAGCCACATCATGATGTTATCAGACCTGTAGCATAACACTGCTAAGAGACTAAAAGAACCAATAAAGCTTTAAGCAGTTCTCATTATCTCATTTGTATTTGAGTTAAATTTGAACATGAAGGAATAATCTTGTCTTTTTTTCACCTAATTACTGAAACCAGAAGTTTGTCTTCATATAATTTTACTGAAATACAATGACCTCTCAGAAGACCTTGCAAAAGAATAGAGGATATTCATCCCAACAATATACTTGCACAATATTTGCAATAGAAATATGTACACCTACAGGAAATAGGCACTCCCAGGTTTTCTTTTCTCCTCCATAAATGTTGATAATGGCAAAGTTAGTTGTCAAAAAGCTTTAGCATACAAAAGTGTAAAATTTTGCCCAGCTGTGTCCTTTAAATAGCTATCAGAAAACCAAACTGCTTTTCATTATCAGAAAGAACTACTGTAAAAACAATCAGTTTATTCATATATAATGTTTAGGTATAGTAGGGCTATTAAAATCACAGAGAATCTACAGTTTATTACAATTATTCTTGATTCTTTGCTGTACTCTTTCCAGTATGGACCATTATCTGTTTGCTGCTACAGACATTGTAATGCTAGGTAGATTTCTAAAACTGAAGATTGGATCTAGTCAGAGACTGAAATATAAAACTCATTAAATGCAAACATTGGCATTCTTACTGCATAATTGCCTTCTCTGCACATAGGAAGCATTTCTTGCTTTACTTGCTGAACACAATTTAATATACTTAGTACATTTCTAAAATACCTAGAGTGCTTTATAAATTGGGGTACTATAAAATTCTCTGGTTGTGGGGCTAGTTGTAGTAGAAATCACCAACAGTGGCAAAGAAATCTTTCTTGGTATGATGACTCAGCTGCCGTTCTGGGCTCGTCCTCACCTCACCCAGGAGGTGGGACAGTGTCACTCTCCGGTCAGCTGGCACCACAGTGAGAGCACTTTGCCACTGAGCTCCCAGGACAAGCTTGACTGGGGTGTTAAACCAGAGAAACAATTAGTGTCACCACAATTTTCGAAGTAAACCCCAAAATGCCTGGATGATGAAGCTTCCAGGGGACCTTCCCACATGGCCTTCAGCCTGGACAGACCAGCCTGGGCTGCCCTCGCTGCTCCAGGGTGGCTCCTCTAAGCAAATGCAGCTGCACTGAGGAAAAATGAAACAGCAATTGGGAATTCATTGCAAGAGGAGGAACTGGAAGGCCCTATTTGAGGAGTATTTTCCTTGAGTATTTTAATATTTTCTATTTTACATGTGTTGGAGCTCTTGCCACAGACTCCTCTGGGAGCACAGGCAGTGTTGGGTAGCTGGAGCCCAGACATGTCCTCCTGGCTCATATATTGATCTGGCAGTTGTGCTAAAGGGTGAGGCCATTTTTGGCCCTTAAAAAATAGTAATGAAATACTAAATCTGCTCATACTAAAACTCAGGTTTATTGCTTTGTTCCTACTGTCAACTAAGCTAGCAAACTTTTCAAGTGGGAGAAAAATAAACCAGCAAAGTCAATACACTTCTTTATACATACCAGGCATACATTCACTGCAGCATTTGTTCCTTAGATATGTATTTGTTCTCTGAGTATTTATACTAATAACTATGTATTTTCCACATAAGTCATGTTACACAGGTGACAAGAAAGGGTTAGTACACATACTTCATGAGTACTGGATGGGACACTGCTGTTGATTAATTTTGTGTGTGAAAGTAAATTGTAAAGAAAGTTTTCTTAGCCATTCTCCTATCATTTTGATTCCAAATTTCACAGCATTTAGTCTTTCCACAACAGCATGGTTGAAGTCTCAATAAAAATTGATTTGAACTCATTGTGCAGTCAATATGAGTAAGAGCTGATATGTTTGTGTATAAAGGAGAAGCAGCTTTTCAGCTGAATTCAGCATCAATGATTTTGCTGGTGACTTGTACATTTGGGGGCAAAAATTAACCATTTGCATCCTAGGCTGCCTCACACAAACCCCAGATATTTTGCTTGCTTGTAAGTTAATTGCTTTCTTCTGAAGGTCCTTGTGTAGCTGGACACCATGCCCAGGAAAAGCACCAATGTGGGGCTTAAGTATCTGCGTTTGATGCAACACTTGAGATGCGTCAGTACATTTTGCTGTAAAACAGGAAAGAAAAAAAAAAAGGCAACAAAAAAAGAGCATGTCAGCCCCAGGTGATTTATGGCCTGATTCACAGTGCCCTGAATTCATCAGCCAGAAGCATGCTATGTTTTCAGCAGACTTTGGCTCAGACGGGTGCACTTTAAACTCGCAAACCGCAGACAGTGCAGCAGCAAGCTGGGGCAGATGGAAAGCGGCCGTCACGGGCGGGATGATTCAGGGAGCAGATGGGCTCTGCCGCGCTGCGCCGTCCTGCTGAGCGGGGAGCGGCGGGACACGGAGCTGGCATCCCCCGGGAGGCCGCCCGCGCTCCGCATGGACGGATGGCCGCGGCATGAATGGAGATGCTGAGGCCAGAACAAAAAGACAGAGAGGAAGGGAGCGGTCCGGGAGGAAGGCTGGGTGGAATGTGCGGAATTAGCACAGGGTGGAGCAAGAGACAGGAGAAAAAAACAGAGGCACGCTTGGGGTTATGCAATTTGGCAGGTCTTAACCCCTGACACAGGCGGAGGAGGAATCCATAAAAAGCTCCGAGGAGGAGAAGTGGTAGGGGGGATTGACAGGAAAGGTAACACCAATAGCATGGAGCCCATGGTCTGTGCAGGGTGGCATGATGACTTAAAACAAGAGAAAGAAAAGATGAAAAAGGAAATGAGATAAAGGAAAATACTAAAAGCAACATTACTGAATTATGTTGAAGAACTCTGGTTGCTTTGAACGTGGTATCCACTGTGTCTCCTTCTTTTGTGTGAGTTCATGCAACAAAAGGGTTTTCTGAGCTGCACTAACTAGGGTGTTCTGTATTCCGAGTAACTTCATATTCCACATAAGGTACGAAGAAGTGCAAAAAATGCCTTTCCTGTGTAAAATGCAAATATCATAGGACCTTGTGAGTATAGGTGTGGGCAACACCCAGCAAAATCCTCCAAATAATGTGCAGGTAAGTAACTTTTCTTGGAGAGTACTTGCCAGTAAATGTTTCATGTGCATGCACACAGAACTACAGTACACACAATCCATAATCTGTGAGCTAAAGTAGGTGCTGGGAGGCTGCAAAAGAGATCAGGGTACTTCTCCAGCAAAAAACCCCACAGTTTAAAAAGTAATTTTGTCTACTGTTGGTACTTCTGTAATAGAAAACACTTAATGAAAACCTGGGCTGATCAGTGACTATGTCATAGTAATGGCACATGCTAAAAAGCCCTATCAGCAGCTTCAGCCTATGAGAATGAGCCCCTCCCTGATATGAGCAGAAAATAGGACAAGATCTCATTGTGGTATGTTAGAAAAAAAATCCTAATATAATTTAAAACTCAATTTTATAGACTTTGAACTGAAATTTGATGACTCGCTGGTGTTTGATTACTACTAGCGCTCTTAAGGAAGTTTCAAGGTTCTTTGCAAGTAAGAGGCAAATACTTTCTAAATCCAGAGAGCATGAAACTTGGCTTCTCCCTTCTCTGAAAGAAGCACAAGGAAGAAAATCAGTAAGTGGATCACTTAATTCAAGTGACATTGTGCAACCAGCTATGGTAAGAATGTGGGGTGGGGCCTGAGAAACACTATTGACGTGGAAAATTGGAAAAGGTGTGTGTGTCTTTCATCACGTATTAGATTTCTTCATTTTGTCTTGCTGATATAGTAACAACAAAGATGATCTTCTCAGACATAGCCATAATTAAAAAGACATTGGCCTGGATTCAAGATAAGACTGTTTCAGACTTTGAAAACAGAACTGAGATCCAAAGGGGTAGTAGATTAGTCACTGCAGAATTAAGAACTTCAAGGATTTAATTAGAGTGTGGAGAAAAAAATCATATAGACTTTCACAGGGGGTAGAGGTAAAGGTGGAGTATTTTCTCTTTCCTGGATTGTCACATTTAAGAGGTAAGCTGAATTAATGAAAATAACCAGACAACATTGACAAAATCCAGGTTCTAATATTGTCTTGGCTAAACCACAGCAATTGTGGTCCCTCTGTCAGCACCCCAGCTGGCATTCCCACAGATCTGAGGAATGAAAGAGAATTGATTAGATTTACAAATAACAATTTAACCAAGGAAAAAAAAAGTAAGTATGTTTAAAGGGAACTCTACATTTTGGCCTATTTGAGAAGATGATTAAACAACAGATGTTCCTGTCTCCTACAAAGCTTTATTGACCAATAACCCTGCCCCCTTAAATCACAGTTTACAAATGAGTGTCTTGGTTTTTATTCACAGTATGATAACAAAATGGGATAGCCTGACTGATAAATCAGTTCTAGGCCTGGGAATCTTTGCCAACAGCTTGCGTAATCAAACTGTCTTCAGACCCAACAGGGATTATTTAATCTCTTTCCTGCTGTGACAGTTCTCATAATTTGACTAATTGGTTCTGCATATTCCCACTGCCCAAACATGAGGGAGCAGGCTGCTGATATGGCTGTGTCACAGTTTCTTTGCACAGGTACCTGGTCTTTCAATCAGCAGTGCTGCTCTATGGCAACAGGGAACCCTCATTAAACTGTGTGGGCTTGAAAGAATGAAAATAGAGGTGTGACCTCAGATGTTTATACCACTTTAGCACACATAAATTTATGGGGCTGGATGAGATCTACCCAAGGGCACCGAGGAATTTGGTGGAACTTGTCACCAAGCCATTTTCCACCATTTACCAGCAGCCCTGGCTCACTGGAGATGTCCTGGTTAACTGGAAGTCAGCAAATGGGATGCCCTAATTACAAAATGTGACACCTATCTGCAAGAAGGGCTGGAAGCAGGAGCTGGGGAGCTACAGGCCTGACCTCAGTGCTGGGGAAGGTCATGGAACAGTTCATCCTGAGTGCTGTCATGGGCTATTACATAATTAATATTACTGTTCTCCCTTGCAACCCTGCAGCAGGTTGTTACAGTCTCTCTGGTGATGGCTGCCAGCACCACAGCACAGCTGGTAGAACAAACATGCAGGTTGGCTATTAGGAAAATTTTCTCCACAGAAAGGGTTGTCAAGCATTGGAACAGGCTACCAAGGGAAGTGGCTGAGTCACCATCCCTGGAGGTATTTAAAAGACAGGTAGATGTGGCACTTAGGGATGTGGTTTAGAGGTGGACGTGGCAGTGCTGGGTTAATGATTGGACTCAAGGATCTTAAAGCTTTTATTCAACCTGAACCATTCTATGATTCTATGATTCCATGATTCTATGCTCAATGATTTAAGTGCCAGGGGCCAAATGCCTCATCCACTCTCCTCCCATGTCAAGTGACTTTTTTCCAAGACTTCCTGTGTGGAAACTCTTGTGCAATAGCTATGAGACATAATTAGAGTTTAATTATTATTTAATATCTGCCCTCTGCATAGACTTTCCTATTTTACAAGAAAAGCTGTCTTGAGGTTTAGCATAATCTAACACAGAATAACTTTTGCACACAGAACACCAGCAAGAGACTCCGTACTATCACTTGTTGCACTTGTACTAACATCTTTCTAGCACTTGTTCTTTCAGGCTTTTCCTTCATGTAAACACATTTAAAGAATTTGTCATAACTTGTGCTCACCAACCAAGAAGATGCTGGGAACAAAGCAGTGGTGGTAAAGAGGCTGCTCTCCAGCCCAAGTTTACAAGTGGAAATCAAATGTGGGACTAAAGTGCTCACTCACCCAGTCCATCATGACCTCCATCAATACCACCTCCAAGAGAAGCATCACCCTGCACAGGAGTCAAACACTGTGGTGCTGTCCTGCTCAGCTATTTCATGTCTTACACCACATGACCCATGAATATAGTACTCAGATGGGATTATTTCTGGGTCAACATCTTGGATGGTTACATGAGAATTTATCCTTGTCTGTTAGCCCCATGACTAGGTTATGTGCTGATTATAGTTCCTTCCTTTTCAGTTTTGTCTGTCCCTTGTGTAGACAAGTACTCAAGGATTAGGCAAAGGTAAAGGTTCAATTCTCCTCTCATGTTAATTTGATTTTAGATTTTGTTTTGATACGTGTATGCATATATATACACACACACACACACACACATATATGCATACATACACACATGCATATGTTTTGCTCATCGCAACTTTCAGCCCTGAAGCATAGAAATATTTTTTTGGAGGACATGTAAGAACAAGCTGGTGGCAGAATGTGTTTCAGTACCCACCTTTGCCATTCTGCCTCAGCACTGCAAAATGGAAAAGCAGCCCAGATGTATTACAGCATCCCTTTATTATGAGATTTAGTACCTTCTGTGATCTTCTTTTTTGTGAAATCCAGATATTTTCAGAGAATTCCTGCTTTTATGTTTCCAAAGGAAAGGTTTTTGAGGCCTTGACATTGCAAAAGAAAGATTTGAAAAATGTGATTCAACTTTGGCCGAGAGATTCAGAAAGAAAACACCAAAGCTAATAAAAGGCACTTTATTATCTCTGGAGGCTTACTCATGTGTTTTGGAAAGTGCAATTAGCAGTATTTTGTAGGGTCACCTCCGCCCTACTTCACCTATGAAAGCAATTGTACCAAAAATAATAATTATAAAGCATTACTACTCTTATTTTGTAAAAAGTAGCAATGCTCTCTCACTCAGACCAGCTATGCAAAGCATAGAGCAATGATTCTGTTTTGTTCTATTGAAATTCTTGGGCAAAGTGATAGTGATGTTAAAACATAGCTAACTGACAGCTCTTCTTTGGGGAGATCAGAAGGAGTCAGAAGCAGCAGACCAGAAAATTATTAATTATAAGAAATTAATTGTGTCTGTGTACATTAAAAATAGCCTATGTATGCAAAAACTCTGTGCTCAGACTCTATGTTCAGTTCTCTATGTGTTTGGGGCAACACCATCTTGCCATTGTGTTGGTGTGCACAGCTGACATCCTGCTTTCTGTGTGCCCCTTCTTAAATGGAGACAGAGAGGCAAGAACTCTCCAGAAACAATGAAGGTCCCCACAGGGGCTGTGCACTTAGGAGCTGAACTCAAGGATCCTTCAGGATCCTTTCCAGCTCAGAATATTCTATAATTCTTTCTGTGAAGCAATTCAGTTTGGATAAAATGTCCAAAGGATGAGATACTTTTAAAACAAACCCACCAGCCTCACAGGACAAAATACTTCATGGCTGGAACAGAGAGCAGAAATGTTCAATGACATGGAAAATGAAACATAACAACAAATCTAATGAAATTGGCCAACAATTTCTTAGTGTTTAGGCAAGATTTCTTTCAAAGCAACCATTCTCTCCCCACCTGTCAAAATGAATTTCAGAGTTGAAAGTGTCATATATTTGATGTAGATCATTAGATGGATTTAAAAAATCTAGCTCCATCCATTCATTGCCTTAAACCAAAATCACTTTATTGCAGTTGAGGATTTGCCCTCTCCCTCCTCCAAAACTGAGAAAAGATATAGCTTCCTCTTATCACTTTATACAAAAACCATCTCACTTACAAAATGTGTGAGTTTTTTTTAACTGTGTTAAAGTTCATTTTGTTTAGGCATGCAAATCTCTTTCCTAAACAATATGTGCAGCTATAATTTTCCTTGCAACTAATTCACCCTCAGAGTTGTGGGTGATTAAGTGTCTTTACCACATTTGATTGGCAGAGAAATAAGCACTTTCAAATATATTGTAATTGGGCTTTGTTTTTTTTTTTTGTCTAGCCTTGTTAAAAGCGTAGTTACCTCTCTTGGAACTGGCTTCATGCACACACTAACTAAATACTTCTCCAAGTTGTTTTGTGAAGCACAGCTAATTAATGCAGTGAAGTACAATTGAGTTAAGTAGGAGAATCACAGCTCATAAATAAAGATAAGAAAATTATAAGAGGTATGACTGATATGCATGTAATTACCTGCTTGGGAGGCAGCCTGATCTGGAAGAACCTGAAGAGATTTGGGAGGCAGGAAATCCTGTCTCATCATCCTCATTCCACCCATGACTTGCGCTGCCACAGGCAAGTTGCTCTGCCTCTCCCTCCCTACGGGTTTGTCACTCAGTGACAGTCACGTAAGGGTTCATTAATGAAATAGACAAAGCACCTGAAACCCTCAAAGTGTGATTTTGGTATTTGTGAATACTAGAATCATACAATAGTTTGGGTTGGAAGTGACCTTAAAGATCATTGAGTTCCAATCCCTTGACAAGAGCAGGGATACATTTTGCTAGACCAGGTTGCTTGGAGTCCCATCCAGTCTGACCCTGAATACTCCCAGGAACAGGGTATCCACAATGTCTCTGGGCAACCTGTTCCAGTGCCTTACCAGCCTCAGAAAGAAGAATTTCATTCTCAAATCTAATCTAAATCTACTCTCCTCCTCCAGTTTAAAGCCATTCACCTTTGTCCTCTAACTATAGGCCCTTGTAAGAAGCCCCTCTCCAGCTCTCTCGCACCCCTTTGAGGTACTGGAAGGCCACTACATGGTCTCTCCAGAGCCTTTTGTGCTCCAGGCTGAGCAGCCCCAACTGTCTCAGCCTGTCTTCATAGAAGAGGTGCTCGAGCCATTTGATCATATTTGTCGTACTCCTCTGTCCTTGCTCCAACACCCTTCTTGCCTTGGGGACCCAGAGCCGGATGCAGCATTCCAGCATCACCATCCCTCCTGCTGGCGGCCATGCTGCTTTTGATGCAGCCCAGGATGTGGTTGGCCTTCTGGACTACAAGCACACATTGCCCACGTGGAGATTGTCATTCATTAGCACCCCCAAGTCCTTCTTCTCCTGCCTGTTCCATATTAAAGGAGCTGCTCCAAATTTTCTTTCACCATTCTCCATATCTCTCGAAAGGAGGAAACAGAAACTCATAACTTCTACAGTGGCTGCTCCTTGAATGTCAAACAATTCTGACTTCTATTATTCTAATGAATCATGGATCAGGTTGCAAAAAAGGAATATTGATGGTAAGGTGCATGATTCTGAAGAGAGGGCTGCCAAAGAGCTGTCAATAGCACAGAATCAAGATCTGATATGTCTTTCAACCATGAACAACAAATCAGTGTCAATCCTCAAAAAAAAAAATTATTCATGTCTCAGTTATTGCCAGCTAATAACTAATAAAACTGATTTTAATAATTTTATAATCATTTTATAATGCTATGTTAATCCATAGTTTTACTCAAAAGCAATGTTTATTTTTATATGTCAATGCCTGTTTTGTAACATTTCACTCCTACAATAGACAGAGGAAACAAAATCCAAAGATGGGGAAATCCGAGAGGAAGTAAACTGGAGGTTGAGTCAACACTGTAACCTTGCAGTCAAAGGGAAGGTGTAAAACCCTGAAATGCACACACTGCTTCTATGAACCCTGCTGATCCCAATCCACATGCATTTCGACAGATGAGGGAGATTCCAGTCATTTCTGCAGCACTATTCAGGCCTTGCTGTGTATGAGGTGTTTCAAAAACACAGCTGGAACCTCTGTGTTTTCCCATGTTACAAAGCAACTACCAAGTTGTAATACTGTTAATATTGTCTAATTTAGTAACACTTAAAGTCTGAAAATATCACCTTTCTAATCTATTAGGGTTTAGTATGGACCTGGTGAGAAAATTCCTGTGTGAGCTCCTCCCAGGAGTCAGTGCACAGGTTTTAGGGCAGAAGAGGAGGAGAAAAACCTTTTTGGGTTCCTGGCAGCACAGTCTGTAAATTATTTCTCATTTCAGTGTATTTAATTCAGGGAAGATTTTTACTTCCACTCAATTAATCTAAGTTATTTAGCTTATGCAAGTCACCTTGCATGTGTGCCAGACTATGGCACAGTGGCTTCTCTTGCCGCTATAACTTCCATTCACAAAGTCTTGAATTTCCTGTTGGGGTGGATAACTGCACCTTTAGGAGGCTGGGAAACAAATAGGTTTACCTCTTTCATAGTTTTCTGTTCTGAGTCATCACTGAGCAAACAAACACTGTAGTGAAGAGAAGAAACCAAGAAAATGTCTGAGCAGGACAGGGAAGCTGCATATTGGTCCCTAAATGCTGAAAATATCAGGAAATGTAGAGGATGAGAGGAGAAATCAGAGAGGTATTTGTAAAAAAGTCAGGTTAATGCAAGGTATTTTACCTTTCTTGTTACAAAATTTTTCTCACCCAGGTACTTGAAAGATAATGACTGTAACAATATTACAGCTGCAGCAAAATGGAAACCAGCCAGGTCCTGGCTTTGTTTCTGGCAAGAGCTGAAGCACTTTGTACCTTTGATACTGTTCCATGAAACCAGGGGGATGAATCATGAAAGGGAATTACAGAATGTAAAAATGCAGGAGTTAAGCATTTTAAAAACCCTCTTTTCATCAGGAGGTAAGTAAAGAGGGTAAAAGATAGGAGAAGGTTGACTGATCTCAGCCTGACTGTTTTGAACAGTTGACTCAAACAAAACAAGGCTATTTGGATCAGGAACATAAGACTGAAAGGCTGGAAGACTTGGGTTAAATGCTAACAAAACAACAAGAATTCGTGAAAGAGAGGAAATTACCTAGCCCAGCTGGAGCATACAAGAGGAAGGACAAGAGCCTTCCACAATGCCAGACACAGAGATTTCAGAGGTCTCCAACAGAAAAACCAAGAACCAGAAAGACAAACAGGGATCAAATTTCAAATCCTTTGGGGGAAAAAAAAAATTCAGGAGCCATACACATTGTAACAAACAACAGGAGCCAACACAATATCTGGCATCAGGATGGTGGCGTAAGATCTGCCCGGGATTACATCACTGAGCAAGAGCGTGCCAGCAGTAGCAGGTTGCTCTCAGCAAGCTCTGAGGGATGACAGCAGCCCTGCTGGCTCACAGGAATGCTTTGTGCTGTACAGCATGCCAGGGGAATGAATGAGTGAGCAGAGCAAGGGAGGAAAGAAGGAAGCTTTGTTCAGAGAACAAACGGGATATTTGCACTCAGGTGTGTGAGCCAGGGTGATACCAAAGGCCACTGCTACTCGGGAACATCTCCAGCAGTAAAAGGGAAAAAAAATCTGCTCACACCCTGGCTAGCTGGTCATCAATAGGAGGGATGCACTGCCTTGAGGAAAGTGGCCTGGCAGAGACTCAGCCAGGATTATATCATGGTGGTAGCAAACCCAAGTCCCTCTCCTTGCAACAAGGACTGCAACAATGAAAGGCCCTAAGCAGGAGACTAGTGGTGTGTCTATTGATTTTTGCTGTTCACTCTCTCTTTAGATGAATTGGGAGCCAGGCTAGTTGAACAGAAATGTTCAATAACCGTGGTAAGACTGACCACTGATTCCTGGAGGGAATTTCCCTACATGCTGCTGATGGCTCTGCAAGCATCTTCAAAGCTGGGGGTGGGCAACAGGGCTGGCATCCAGGGACACACTCCAAAATTGGAAAACCACAGGATTATTTCTGGCAAGAGGGAAATGCATAAAATGCCTGCCACAAGAAAGGTGCTTTTATCAAGGTTGGTGAGATTTCAGTAACATTGGCAGGCCCAAGCCCTCAGTGATATTACTCAGCCAGGGCTAGGTACCCTGCAGACTTCACAGGATCTCTGGCATTTCTCTGTGCAAGATGTGGCATTTCCTGTATTTCATAGCAGCTGGCAGCTCCTGGGGACTGTCAGTAAGCAGCTTCTGCACCTAAGTGGATAAAGTGCACAAGTCATACCTGCAATTCAGCCAGCCATGTGTTGTGCACTGTGTACCTGACCTGTGCAGGCCCTGTAGCCTTGTAGCCGTCCAGACTGGCTCTGCATCCCAGGGCACTCAGCTGGCCAGGCTCAGTCTTCATTCATGCTGAGTAGACAATCCACACACATCATACAAGGCAGAGAGGATAAACATGGCCTTTGTGACTCACTGTGCACCCCAAGAATGGAATCTGTGGAGAGCTTTTCAAAGACTCACAGTTATTGCAAGAAGAGCAAAATAACACTTTTGGATTTTTTTTTTTCTGACCTCATCTGGATGTGGATGTGACCAGCCCTGGCTTCTGTCCAACGTTGTCTGAAACAAAACTATTTGTCCCATGGAGCCCTGTCTAAACTCATGCTATCACAAGTATGACAGCAAATATTACATTCATTTCTTTGACATACCCTTGGACTCTGTTGTATCAACTGCTGACAGAGTCAAGGACCTGACACCTGTCTGGAGGTGGCCTTTCTTGCTTTTTTTTTTCTTTTCTATTTTTACTATTTTAGCCACCTACTAATATCAGAGCTGCTAACCAAAGCAGATGGGATTGTCTCAGCTGTCACTAGGATGGAAGTGGCATTGTAAATAACAGGATCCAGACCACATAGCACTTTAAAGATCCGATTGCAACCAGCCAATATACAAGTGGTGACAAATAGGAAGCCATTGCAGCCCTTTAGGCATCAAAGCAGAGCTTTCACGAGGACTGTCACCATTGTCAGCTGTTTCATTCATACCTCTGAGTACCATCTTACACGGAGTGTGCTGCAACAGCTCCTTCTCAAAGCTGCACGTTCAGCTTTAATGAGAAAAGGAAATAGGCAGGCAGAAACAGAGTAATTGAACTGCCACAGTTATGGCAGCCCTAAGAGCAGCTGAATCAATGAGAAGGGGGAAAGTGTATGGAGGGTAATGAAGACTTTCAAAAGGAAGAATGTCACTGAGAAGGGCAAGGTTAGAAAGCATCATTAAAGCTAAATATAAGGGTATAAGCAAAGGCTTGGTCGGCCTGAAAGAAATTATCTTCACAGAATTAAGCATATATTTAATTTGACTTCTAAACCAACTTACACTTAACCAGTTTTCAATGTACAAATAGTAGCTGTTCTTATCACAGCACATATCCCCTGAAATTTTGTGTCAATGTCCACTGTATGCCAGCCAACTTGTCTACAGAAAACAGTTACTTTAACAAAATCATTATGCTTTTAACATCTAGAGAAATTAAATAGAATATGTATTTTGCATATCTTTATATATTTATCGGTGACTGATGACTACAGTGCATCATCTGTTGGTAAGAGAGTGTTTGAACAGCTAATTTATTTTATATTTGGACAAAAAATGTTTACTCAAGTCTGGTTCTGCTAGCAATTTTAATACCCAAACTTTGCAGTTTTTAGGATTCCTACCATATTTTCCAACAAAAATTTTCATTTGAAGAGGGCTTTTCAGAAGCACTATGCTTTTTATGGCAAGTAAAACTGGCAATACTCTTAAGATAGACTTTAACAGTAATCAAATAACTGATTTTTTCTAGATGTCAGTGAACATTCTATGACCTTTCATTAATTTATGTAATAACTTACAGTTTATTTTTGCATGTTATGTTAAAACTGTAAATTGAAGTGCTGTAAAGTTTTTTATGTATTAGAATCAGACCCAGTTCTGAGTAAAGTCATTATTTGACACTTGTGTTAAAAGCTTATTGACAAAAAACTGTATTATATGAAGTCCTGTTTCATTTTACCAGTCAAATAATTGAAGTACAAGTAAAATACTTTAGACTCTAATGTTATTGAACTGTACAAAATATGTCAACAATCCACAGCATTCTATTAATTCAAATACTAGCTTGAGTGCATTTTTTTCTTTCCCCGTCCTTTCTAAAAGTGTATGAAATCCAGGCCTGATCTAAGGACTCCCAAAGACTACATGACAAGGGTGTGATGTTCATGTGTATTTCTGCGTATAAAACAGAAGTTTATTCCATTGTGCATCTCCAAATTAAATGTACAGAAAAAAAAGTTTGAAGTACCAAAGGAAATTACTACACAGGAGGAGTTCAGGTCACAATCCTATGTTTGTTTTCTAAGGAGCACGGGTTACATGCACTGTCCTGACTCCATTGACACAACTTTATTAAGAAAAAGAGCTACCGTGTTATTTTAAAATTCATTTTGGTTTTATGGTGTAAGCACATCCTATCAGTGTCCCTGACAGGGTTTCAGTTTCACACTTTTGTCCTCCTCAGGCTACAGCTTGGGAGGGAATCTCACATAGGAGAGTGGAGGGGGGGAAAGTTAGGTATCTAAAAGATGGATGTCCATATCTATAGCAGTTGCATTTGGCTTCCTTTAGCACTGATGGTCAGAAAGGGACACCTGCAGAGAGCAGCTCATGTCCAAGGTGCACAGCTGAAGTAGATCCAACAAAGTGACCTCTGGAAACACTTGTTGCTGCCTTTTATCTGCATGGTGGGGTTTAGGCAACTGTTTAGATGGTGAATTGTATGTACCCCAACTTCAATGTCTGTGTTGTTTTGAAAACAGAACTAAGGCATCTAATCTACTTTTCCCCAATGGAAGTGACATGCAAAGCCTATGGTGGGATCCCAAAGTTACTGGAAATTTGCAGCTTCCTCGAGAATGCCGATGTAGCTCTCCAGGACTCAGCATAAACCCAAAGAAGCTCACACCCCTTCTAGCATACCCCTGCCTATTGCCATAGTCTCTGACTGTGCTGCTCTCAGGGAACCCTGATGGGGCATGACAAGGGCATTCTGCCAACTCTTTGCCACCTGAAAGCAGTTTTATGACAATAAAAATCACAGCTTTAACAGGCTTTGTTTCCCATTTGTATGAAGACAACTCACCTAGGCTGTGGGAGAAGCCGTGTCTGAAGTTGAGATTTTACAGCATCCAACCACCACAATAGCTTCTCCTTAACATTTTTCACAGTACACCATGTCTGGCACAACCCAGTGCCTTTTCCATGGGGTGCTGCACACCTAATTGACTTCTCCACACTAGAGTTTACCCAGACATTGCCACACCTGAAGATCAGCCTGTGGAAAGGCTGCTGGAGAGCTGTCTGGGAATGACATGCTGTGGTGGCACCTGGGGGCCATGTATTGCTGGGGGGAAGGATGTTGTGGGACTGTCCTGGAGCAATGCTCACATCCCACTAGGTTTCATCAGCTCCTCTGGCTGCTGGAGCAAAATATTCTCCTGTGTGGAAAGGCACAGCCTGTTTTCTAGGACATTCAGTCTGCTCTTTAAATCAAAGTTATTCACTCTTTCCAGTCTAAACCAATAAAGAGTTGTGGACAAGGGAAGAGTTAATTTTCAAAGCAGAGGTGACACAGGGCATGAGTACTATAACCATTTGCCTTGATTCACTGGAGCTTTATAGTGTGCATTGTGATGTGGTATTATAAAAAAATGGACTAAATTCAGATTTCAAGTTCATTTTAACAGCAAGTAAAATGTTTGGCTGGCAAAACTTGCCTCTCCGTAGGCTGAATGTGCTTCCGTGCTAGCAGCTTCCAGGAAACTCTTAGGTTACAATTACAAGAAGTTAAAACTGCAGCAGCAGGATTCTTAACTGGAAGTCAGAATTTCCTTTACACCGTTCCTCTTATGCTTAGTCCTAAGGCTAGCTTAAATACTTTGTTTCTTTTCCTTTTCTGTTACATTGTTTTGGTCTATTTGCTACTTGGTTATTGTTTCATTTTCTCGATCTGGTCCTAACCTCTGACTGTTCTTTGGACTTTCTTTCACTTTACGCTGGATTATCTACCTAAAGCAGCATTTCCCAACAATCCTTTCAGGTTATGGCACCTTCTCTTCTAAATTTATTGTGAATATGTCCAATTCTGGAAATTGAAATTATTAGGTAAACAAATATTTTGTACTCTCTTCCAGGTTTCCTAATTACATGGCCAGTAATACAAAAAAAAAAAAAAAAAAAGAATGTAAGCAGGAAAGACAGTGATAAGAACAATAAAAATAGCATTTGTTCTGAGGAATGGAACTGAAATACATTTAATAAACTAAAGGAAGAGAAGAAAACAATGGAGGGATTCAATTGAAAAATACAGGAATTTTTCTTAAAATGGTATTTTAGACAACTAAAAATGATGAGTGAAGATAACTAGAGCATAATATAAAATCTAAAGAAAGTGAGGCATGATGTAAAAAGTCTCCCAAACATGGAATCTAGGGATGATGCTTCAGGACAGATGGTATCCCAAACAGATCTGTGCTCTGCAAACTTACATGACCCCTTTTCTTTAAATTAAGATGCAAGGAGATGACCCTGAGAAAGTAAGAAAGTGAGAAAGTGAGAAAGGGCAGAGTTGGAATGCTGAGTGACTGAGCCACAGGGACAGAGGACAGTTTGCTTGATCCTCTCTGTTTGCTGTTTGAACATAGATCTGAAAGATGATAAGGGCTGAAGACACTGTCCAACACATTAGAGGTTTTTCTGAAAATAAATGCAAAGCTTGTTGAAAGCAGGAGCATTTTTATTTAGTGGAATTTTACTCACTGTTATAGGATTGAGCAACAATGCTGAGAAATGGAGACAAAGTTAGTGTCAGAACAAACACAAGGCTTTATGTTTTCTTGCTTATTATATATGTAAAATATAAAAATAGCATATTTGTTTATATGGTTGCTTGCATCACAAATGTGAGTTTTACAGATGATTTATCACTGCAGCAGCCCCTGGAACGTGCCAGTAAATCTGTGGCCCTGTGTCTCCTTACAGCTGCTTTTGTATTTGGAATATAAGCCATGTTAACTCCTGAAGGATTTACCAGTTCAGAGGACAGCTGCGAAGTGTTTAGGAGAGAACCTAAGGACAACATGGCCCCAAAATAAATCTGGGTTTGGCTGCTCCATCCTCTGACACGTGAGACTTCCCTACAGAGAAAAAGACTTCCGATGGAGGAGACAGAGCCTTCCAGGGAGCTCCAGCAATTACTTCCCCACTCTGCACCACAGGCTCTGAAGGCTTTTTTCTGTGAATTTCTCTTGTCTGACAAAAGAAAACAACATAGTATATTGGTGGATGAATGGATGGAGTATGTGTTATTAAAGAGCAGCCAAAACATTCCAGCAGATGCACATTTTTCCATGAGTAAAAAAAAAAAAAAAACAACCAAAACCAAACCCAAACAAAAATGTATTACTCACATTGCTTAATAGGTTTCTGGAAGGCTCTTAGGCTTTATGGTTGCTACAGATACTACTACACATAACAAGAAGCTGTAGCTTTCAAACAGACAGTTTGAACCCAGTCACGTTTTTGACAATTAATTCTGAACACATGTGATTAAAATTAAATGCAAGGCCTGTTTGGCAGTTCTTGGGGGACAGAGAAGTCACATCTAAGTGATGTAAGTCCTATATAGCAAGCAAGATCAGTTTTAAATGTAAATTTCTCTTCTGTTTGTTTGTTTGTTTTCTTGCTTTTTTGAAACAACATAATTACATCTGAAACAGTATGTCAGGAAAATCTAAGAAATCAAACCTAAAATGACCTTTTGTTTGTCCTTGCAAAGGAAGGCTGACAAATGTTCATGAGCTTCCATTCATCATGTTTCATAGGAAAATAGGAGACAGTGGAATCTGATTCATTCACTCACAGGGATCCTCCTTCAAGACCAACGTGCTTAACAGCTAAACAAATTTCAACTGTCCTTCTAAGAAATCTGATTTTTATCCTAAGTCACATTGATCACTGGTCACATTTGAAAGGTGTCAAATAAGGATTTGAATTATTATTTTGATTAGGATATGTTGTTCTTAGGTAGTATTGCACCAGGTTATAAATTCAGTCTGTCATATAGTCCAGGATTGATTATGAAGTATTTAACTTCCTTAGTATTTATATTTCTTAGAAAGATGTCGGACTTTTCCCCTTCTGTTCTGTACGAGTCACAAAAATTCCAGCATTCTATTTTACAATTTTCTTATTTACACCACATCCACAAATTCATTCTTGCAGCTGTTCCTCATGTGATTATTTCTAGTAGTGTCATTGTGGTTCCCCATGTGAATAAGGCTTATTGTTGTGGTATACCATCATAGACTACAAATATGCAAAAATTATAAAGGAAAAGGAAACTTTCAAACCCTTTACATATTTTCTTTTGGTTTTGGATATGTACTGTTTTTCAAGTTTGCTTGATTTTTTTTTTTTTGTTTAATTTTTTTTAAATTTTGTTTTGTTTCATTTTGTTTTAAGATTGCCCTGCAGCTATTTAAAAGTTGCTTTAAAAAGTTTAAAAACTGATTCCACAGGGTTACTTTACGTAAGCTAACCACAGCAAGCAGTTAGCAAGTAGTTTTAAAATCTGCCAAACCAACCCCCTAGCCAATAAAAATTAGCAATTGTGCAGTTGTTTATAATAGTTGTATGTTGTATTAAAATATAAATATTTACAAGAAAATATTCTATAATAATTTTATTTTATGGCAGTGTACAGCATTTGTGACACTTGTGACAGTGTTTTTTATTGTGACTGTGTTTATTATAGATGACAGCCAGAATTGGCAAGGAAGAAAGTACAGGAACCAAATCCTAGCATTTTAGAGTATATATTTATTTTAGAGTATATATTTATACCAGAGAAACAAGCTCCTAAATACACTACTTGAACAGATACTAGATAAGCATGCAATAAACAGAAAAAAAAAAGTTTTCTTTTTCTTGTGAACAACATATGGTGAAAGCTGATCCCTGGTGCCAGCAAGGATCTCTGCTGCATCAGTTCCTCTGCCGTGGAGGTAAGAACTGTGAGCTTTAGGACTCACCTATGGTGTAAACGATCACTGCTCAGTCACTCTGCTGAATACAGATCATGCCCTATTACTTATTTCTCAGATCATGTCTTGGAACTGTATCTAAACTGACCTTGAAACAAGGAACACTTATCCAAATTCTTTGAGTAGGAAGAAGTTACCTACTCAGAATGGAAGAAATGTGAGCTATGTCAAACTCAGGGAATGAGCAGGCAAGTCAATAATGGAGGATTTGTGCTCACACAGACTACTTTGAATTACAGTGTCTGCAGGAGGCCTTGCCAGTACTTTTATGTGTTAAGAGGTTATCAGCCATCTCCTCTATGCTGCTCTGAGTTTAAAGTGGGTAGGGAATCCCAAACATTAACACTACAAGAAATGTATTCCTGATTTATGTAGTAAGGGATGTAGGATCATAATAGTAAATACTGCATGTGAACACTGATGAAGTGTCAGAATTATTCTGCAGTTTTAGTGGAAACATCTTTGACAACATCAAAGAAAGACTGATTACAGATAAGAAATCCGGGAATCAGCATATGGTCTGGCTTAGCTGGAAATCTCCATCCCCATTGAGAAGAGAAATCCTCTTCTAAAGGCTTCAACAATCCTTATGCTGATGATAAAAGAAAGATGTATCCCATGGTAGGCTCTTAAGCAGCTTCTGGTGGTCATGGCATGACACGGAGCATCGCTTAAAAGTACACAGCAATCCTAAACAGCAGTTCACAGAAAACTGTGAAGGTAAATAAACATTTTAAATTGTAGAAGTCAAACTGTAAATAATTTAAAAATATGAGTTTATTGGTACAAAACATGACACATCTATTTTTACTTTTGTTAAGTGTAGGCTTTTTAAACTTGGTCCAACAAAAACTATCTAAACTGTGTTTAGACAAACCAAAATAAACTAAAACAAAATCAGAGCAGCCACTCAGAATTCCTGCATCGATTTTCTATCAGGTTTAAAATCACACAGTTGTCATCCTCCATTGGATATAGAAGAGAATTATGTGGAACTCAGTTCATCTTGCATGACTAACTCTCCAAAAGATGTCAGCAATACTCATAGGTAGGGTCTTACAACTAATGCTGAAGAAGGAATACTATGCCAGAAGCCTGAATGAAACTGATTGACTGATAAACTGAACATAATTGTCTTAGGAGTCAGTAGGAAAGACAGAAAGTGAATTATTTTGTATCCTTGTGAACTTGCATAGGAATATATTTACATAGAACTACAGTTATCCTGGTTGGAGAGCGGCCAGGTCATGGGAGGTAATATCAGCTCTGCTTTTCAGAAAAAAAGAAGGTACATTTATGCTGTGCATCAGTGCAGAGAAATTTTGTTTGCTTATATTAATTCTGTAATATCTCTGCTGAACAGGAGAAATACAATTGGAAAAATGAGCTTTTAAAATTGTACATGAATGGGTAGGAAGATCATGTAATACTTACTTGGTCCTTCTTCAAGTTTCTATTGGCAGGGTTACAAGAACTAAGCCTAAAACATAGAGTTTCACTGAAATTAATTACATCATTCTGCAGAGCAGGCAATGGATGTAGTCTTATAAACAGTAACATGCTGGAAATTACAGAGAAACTTCCACTAAATGCTCCTTCCTTTCACCTCATGATATAGCCAGATTTCCAGGTAGGGAATAAGCTAAACTAATTTTTGCATTTCCATTTATGAGCAGCAGAAACATGTGTGTGCTCTTTTTTACTAATATAACTGAAGGAAATAACCTCAAAGTAATTTATGGTGTATCTCTTCAGTGGAAATACATATTTATTCTACCTTACACTAATCAGGTATTTGCATTTAGGATGAACTTTGTAGACCTGGGGACACCATCTGATATGAAAAAAAAAAAGGTGTTATCTTAAGACACACTATGGATGTCATGGGGGAGAAGAGTCCAGTGTTGAATAATCAAAGTAGTTTTTAAATGCTTGTACCTTTCTGTGCACAAACTTTGGCATGCTCTTTTGTTCCACTGGGGTGGTGGGGAAGAACTAAATGCTGCTATTCAGAAATATCTGTGTGCACTGCTTGTATAATATTTGGAAGGGTAGATTAGCTGTATCTGGGACAAAGTCAGTCTTAGCCAGATGCAGCAAAAACACTCCATTATTCTTTTCAGGCTTTGGGAGAATTTTAAAAAGGAGCTCAAATGAACCTACTCCAGCACATCATTGAATGGGTTAGTATGTTTGAAGATGCTAAAAAATCTACCTATCAGCAGTATTGTTTTAATTTAACTTTCACAGGTATAGAAAACTAGTAAATATTTTTACATTACTGATAAAATGCTATAAAAATGTAGCTTTTTATGTTGATGCCTTTCAGACCACCCAAACAAAAAAACCCCAAAAACCCACCCAGAAAACTCCTTACATCTTCTCTGGATTTTAAGATTCATTTTTAAGTTGTTTATTATTTGTAAAACCTCCAGACTGTCTGCTTAGCTAATATTTAGCGAGTACACCCTTGCTTCCTCTGATCTTTTAGCACCTACTCTGGCCATATCACAGAATAAGCTGAGCTGGAAGGGACCCACAAGGATCATCCATCCAACTCCTGGCCTTGCACAGGACATCCCAAGAGTCACACCATGTGCCTGAGAGCATTGTCCAAACACCTCTTGAGCTCTGTCAGGCTGGTGCTGTGAGCACTGCCCCGGGGAGCTGTTCCAGGGCCCAAACACCCTCTGGGTGAAGAACCTTTTCCCTGACATCCAACCTAAACCTCTCCTGGCTGTTTCCTCAGGTCCTGTCACTGGTCACAAGAGTGAAGAGATTGGTACTTTCAGTGACCTTGAGCTCAACAGCTCTTTCCCAACTGGAAGGATTTTCAGACCAGAAAGGTTATGATCATTTTGACCACCACAGCAACAAAACCCAAGAAATTTTATAATGTGAGCTTTGCTTTGAGTCCATACCTTGAGGGATGACTTAGATCACAGGATTTAGAAAAGCCATTGAACCTTAATTTAGAAATTGGGAAATAGAGCTTAGTGGGTCCTTAGGGATAATACCAAATAACTCCTCTTGTGGCTAAAAGAGAAGGACGTTACTCTACATGAGTGTAATTTCACCTGCCATTTATTGGTTCTCACTGTCATCTTAGCTGACAGATTAAAGGGACTTTTAATATTTGAAATTCTCTTATAAATCCTAGTACATTATGATCAAGGTTTTGTATAAGCTAGACAGATGCTTCTTCATTCCCTCACTGCAAGGCAGATTTTCCTGGCCTTTCCAGTTTGTCAATCATTTGTGTTAAAGTGCAATAACACTATTTCAGTAAAAAGAATGCCATATATAACATCATCATTACTTCTTAATATTCCTTCACTTTTAAATCCAAAGTTTATACCACAAGCATGAATCTTTTTGAGTTGTTCATAACCACACTATAACACTTCTATAATTTGACTTTTAAATATTCTTTGTACTTAGATGCCTTTCTTTCCTGTAAATATTTATATCTGCATCTACTTTTTTTTCTCAGATAAAGCTATGCTGCAAGTTTTGTATAAATACATTTTTGAATAGAATATTAGCATTCAATAGAATATAATTAACATCTTCACAGAAACCCATAATTATACAGTGACCCTTGCCAGGTAAAATACTAATCCCATTAAGCAACATGCCTAAATTTCAGCAAATCATGTTGATATTAGAAACTCGATAATTCTTTAATTCTATGTAATTCTTACTTTTGACTTTCAAGATTTTGCCAAAGAGTGTCATCATGTTATTTTAGCTCCAAAACCTCTTTGCTTTACACTTCTAATGGACACCAAATCAGTTTCTCTTCTTAATTTCTGGAAAAAAACACAGGTCAATTATTACCATGAATGATTTAGAATCCCATAAAATTCTGTGCTATGACTTAGTTGGTCTTGAAAGTTTAAATGTTCTAACCTTTACTGGTTGCTCTTTAGCATCCTTACTAAGTACTGATTGAACAAGCATTTGCAATTACATCCACGAAGTATTACTGCATTACTCAGGTTTCTATTAAAAAACAAATGCTTTTATGCATTGGCATTGTTACTCAAAGTTGTGTATTTCAAAGCAGCAAGGAAACCATGCCATTGTCTAGATTTTTTTCTTTCTTTATCCTTATATTTTAAAAAAATTATTCCCCTTGCCCTTTAGGCAATGATCCAAGACTTTTCATTCCTATATTTAGCTACTATTAGTCACTCTCATTGTTTCACAACTGTAATTTACCATTTCTGTTTATCAGCTTTCATATTTTCCTTTTGTTTTATACACAGAATTGTCACTGTCTTTTTCTTTCTTTAACTAAATGGATTTAGTTGTAAAGAAACTCTGATGATTGTCATAACCTAATTTTTTGGGTATCCTGTATGGTTTTCTTAAGTAAACTATCATTTACCAATTTTCCTACATATCTCTTCCTATACAGGTATCATTCAGAGTTTTTTCAGACTTGGAACACTGTCTTTTTTACCAGGAAAATACATAATATACATGATAATTATTTATAGAAAACAAACACAGTTAATTATGCAAACACAGTTAATTATGCCATTTTACATTCAAGCAATGGTTAAAATCTCTAGATTAAACTGGTTTTATATTGGTCAGAATTGTTAGAATTTAACCTGAGAACCTGAGAGCTCTGAAAATATCAAATTATTTAATTTTAGAAAATAATCATCTATTATTTATATAAAATCTAGGGCACGTTTACTTGTGGAGGTTGGAGATCTAGACATATCCTACAGATTGAGATACAAAAATTAAAAAGATGATCATAAGATAACTCATTCTAGCTAAATGTTTACATAACTGCTCATTCAGATAATCTCTCTCACCAGTATGCAATTTTCTGATTTATCAGCCTAAACATTGACTCATAAACACACCAGGTCTTGGACTTGTGAAAACAGAAACTCAGTGATCTTCACTGAGCCTGGCAAGTCCCACTCTCTGCACATTATGTCTTTCTTAAGGTATAAACTAGTTGGAACACTCAAGTTGTGACAGACATCCTACTAAAAAATCCCAGTTTGTGCATTTGAATAAATGAGCTTTTGATGCAGGTCTGCAGAGCATCTGTAGGAAAGATCCTTCAAGGACAAGAACTCTGTGTAAGATACACATTTGTGTGTTTGAACATTTTTTATCCTCTGTCTTTCTGAAGGAATTACCTCAATTACTTGGAATCTTATTAGTTACAGATGTATCTCTGAAGCAGCCAAAAAAGCAGGCCCTTTATCCAGCAGTGTGTGCACCCTCATACACAAACACTTTGTGCTATTTTTTGTCCACCTGAAAGCCCCCTTACCCCTTGTCCACAGCACTCAGTCCCTCTGTCCCTCCCTCCCTCAGTGGTGAGCTGTATATTCAGTGTAGAGAAGTGCTGTTAGTTTATATAAAAAGGTGCTTAAGAAGATAAAGGTGCACAAGCTCTAATGCTCTCAAATGCTCCAGGCATTTAAATGTGTCTGATGCCTGCATATCTTCCAGCAGTGCTGCCAGCCAGGCTCTCAGCAGGAACTCCTGGTAATTAAACAAGCTACAGGCATCCACACTTCTACAAAACCACAGAATCAAATTCTTAGGGGTGGAAAGGACTTGTGGAGATCACCTAATCCAACCCCCCTGCCAAGGCAGGGTCACCGGGAGCAGGTGATCTCCCTTGGCAGCCTGCTCCAGTGATCTGCCACCCTCAATGGAAAGAAGTTCTCCCTCATCTTGAGGTGGAAATTCTTGTCTTTGCGGCCATTGCTCCTCATTCTGTCACTGGGCACCATGAAGTGTCTGGCACTAGCCTTTTGAGACCTGCATTTGAGACATTTATATGCATTAATGCAATTTATAGGCAGTCTTCTCTTCTTTAGACCAAGCTCCCTTATTCTCTCCTCCTGAGAAATGCTCCAGAGCCCTCATCACCTTTGCAGTCCTTACTTAAATAAGGACACGTGCAACTTTACCTACAAACAGATACAATACGTGAGGGCAAAAAAGTAAAAAGGAAAGCCTCAGAGAAAAAGCTGGATTCATGAGCAGCACACATGCTCATACCACAAAACATTTCCCAAAGTTTTGGACTCTTTCACTTATACAGCTCCATGTGCACATGTGTCTACAGGTACAGAATCACGTAATGGACAAGGTTGGACGGGACAAGGTTGGAAAGGACCACAGTGGGGTGTCTGGCCAAACCTCCCTGCTCAAGCAAGGTCATCCCAAGCACAGGGCTGTGTCCAGGAGGTTCTTGAATCTCCTGTGAATGAGAATCTTTAGTCTCTCAGGGCAACCTTTTCCAGGGCTCGGTCACTCGCACAGTAAAGAAGTTCTTCCTTATATTCAGGTGGAATTTCCCGTTGCCTCCTGTGCTGCTGCTCAGCACTACCGAGCACAGCCTGGCTCCATCCTTTGCCACCCTCCCTTCAACACTGATAGACGTTCATGATGTCCCGTCTCAGTCTTCTGTTCTCGCGGCTGAGCAGGCCCAGCTCCCTCAGCCTGTTCTCACACGAGAGATGCTCCAGTCCCTCTCATCTTTGTTCCCCTCCGCTGGACCCGCTCCAGGACTCCCCGGCACCGTACTGGACACAGCACTGCACCAGGGCTGAGTAGCGGGCAGGATGCCTCGCTCCCCCGGGCAGGTACAACCAGCAGCGGCGGCGGCGGCAGCGCGGGCAGCAGCCCCGGCCGAGGCACCGCCACAGAGGAGCCGCCACCGCCGCTCCCGCCGGGGCGGGGCCGCTCGCAGGCGGCAACTTCCGGCTCGGCCCGGCCCCGCCCCGCCGCAGCCCCGGCTCCGCGCCGGGCCAATGGGGGCGCGGAGCCGCAGCCGGGCAGGTAACCCGGCGGCCAATCAGAAGGGCGCTGCGGGAACAGGTGGGCACGGCGAGGCCCCTCCCCCCGCCCCGCTGGCGGCCGCGCCAATCGGGGCAGGGAGGGAAGCGGGGAGGGAGGGGCTGCCCGCGGCTCCCGGCGGCGGCGGGGCTGCGCTCCCTGCCCGCCCTGCCCGCCCCCCGACGGCCAGCCCCGGCTGTCCGGCTGCCCGTCCGTCCGTCCGTCCGGCGGCCGCGCCGGGAGGGCTGCGGCGGCCCCGCGCCGAGGGAGGGAGGGAGCGCGGAGGCAGCAGCCATGGCACTCGTGGCTCCGGAGACTCGGAAGTTCACGCGGGCGCTGAGCAAGCCCGGCACGGCGGCCGAGCTGCGGCAGAGCGTCTCCGAGGTGGTGCGCGGCTCCGTCCTCCTGGTGAGTGCGGCGGCGGCCCGGGCGGGGCTCCGGGCCGGGCCTGGCGGGGCTGCGGCGGCGGCCCCCGGGAGCGGACGGGCCCTTTGATCCCCGGCGGGCTGTCACGGCGGCGGGCGGGCTCTGATCCCTCTGCGGCGGGCCGAGGTGCGGGGCGGGCGCTGCCGGCCGCGGGGGATGCGGCTCCCGGCGGGCACGGCCGGGCGCTCCCGCCGCTCCCCGCAAACTTCACCTGTGGAGCGGGCGGCTGGCGCCCGGCCTGACGGGACACGGCCGCTTTCGCGTGTGTCGAAATTGCGGCGCGAAAGTCATCTTTCATCTCGCTGCTCTCTTTACTACTAAGAGGCAGCTTTTCGTTGTGTCGTGCGGAATGGAAGATGAGCGCTGGCAAGTGCAGCAGGGATGTTTTGGTGTGTTGTTTATCCCGCTGTCCTGTACCCTGCTCGCACATGGTTGCTGCTCTCTCCAGTGCACAGTTGGGCGCGTTCATTTAATTGAAACTGCTGAAAGTAAATTTGTGTAAATAGTTGTCTAAACCAGGTGTTTTAGTTTAGAGAAGGCTGAGAGGGCATCGCTGTGCATATAAATATCTCAAAGGCAGGTGTTAAGAGAATGGTGCCAAACTGTTTTCAGTGGTGCCCAGTAAAAGGACAAGGAGCAATGGCCATAAACACGAGAATTTCCACCTCAAGATGAGGGAGAACTTCTTTCCATTGAGGATGGCAGACCACTGGAACAGGCTTCCCAGGGAGCTCATGGAGTTTCCCTCTCTGGAGACATTCGAAACCCACTTGCATGTGTTGCTGTGTCACCTCCTGCAGGTGACATGCCTTGGCAGGGGGTTTGGACTAGATGATCTCCAGGAGCCCTTTCCAGCCCTAAGAATTTAATTCTGTCCGATGCTGTACTGAGGCTGCAGGTGGTGACATCTTAAACAGCCTCAGTAAGACTTTCCAGGGTTTCTCTCCTGGGACTCTTATTCATGGTATGCATTTGTTTTCTTTGCGGTTTTGTTATCTCCAAGGGGAATGTTTCAGTAAGCATTTAACTCTGCGTAAGTGAAGAAGTTTTGGTGCTGGCATTCCTGATACTGGAAGCTGATCTGTCCTTTGTTCTTTGCTCTTGCTAAGTATGATCTTGTCTTTTTTTAAACCTCCTGTTGGGACAGTGTCTTGTCATAGGTGTGTGTTTTGAGAGTAACAAATGCTGTAGCTGTGATTGGAAGACAAATACCTTTTTTAAAAAAGGCAGTGGCTCTAAAACTAAATTGCCCTTTACTCATCTATGCATCACAGAATTTATAAAATATGCAGAGTTCAGAGTCTTCCTGGATACTGACAGCTTTCCACAAGGTGCTAGCACATCTACATGAAGTGAACATCCAAATATGTTAACACTTCTCCAGGGACCAAGTACTTACAGGGATCTGTGGAAAAAGAGTATATGTATTTTAAAATACTTTTAGTTTTGGGGGAGCACAAAGGAGATTTGGGTATTTTCATGACATAAATGGGTTTTTTTGCAGTAGTCTGCAAACCTGCCATTCCCTCCTCTGCCTTTAGAAGGTTTAACCTTTGGTCACTCATGACTATTGTCAGTGAGTTGGAAAATATTTATGTGCATCTTTAATTAATTCAGGTTGACCATAATAATGGCGAACCTGGATTAATTAAATTATTAAGTATGTAATAGGGTGATAGGCACTAATATCCCAGGTGTTTTTATGCTGTCACAGCAGCATGTTCTGCAGAATTTTATGGAGATTAAAGAATTGATGGTGTGGAGTGATGTACTGAGCTTATCCTGGATAAGTTCTTCATCAGCATTTTAGAGAGCAGAAGGGGTGACTTGCCATTCATGGTGACTTAACATTCATGTCAGGTTTTTGATCCTTTTATGTTAGCTTGATGCATGAAGCTGAATCCCCATCTCCTTCACTTAGTCTTGTGCTGAAGTTCACCTTCTTGTTTCAGCTGTATTTTACCCAGGCTGCTGTGTCTCTCTTACTATCAGTGCTGTTCTTTTTATCACTTAACTCCAATGTTCTTGTGCACACACTGTTTAAATAATGAAATAAAAGGCTAGTAATTGCAAGTTTACATTTGCATTTTCTTCCTCCTGTTAATATACTGTAACTCTTTTTGTTGAACATTGATATTTGGAATGAAATAGTACTTTTTTTAAAGGAGAAATTTCGGTGGGATAGTATTGTTTTATAGTCTGCTATAGAAGACTTAAAAAAATATTTGCATCTCTAAATTTGACAGGTTTCTTATCTGTTGGAGGTTCTGGGCTTTGTTATCTGAACAATCTCTTAGGCTGACCTGGTGAAAATACGAGTCTTACCAGTGTTAGAGTAGTTGTGGAATGCTTGGTTCGGATGTGGGACTTTAAAGTAAAGGAGACCCACTTTCCTTCCCAAGCTGTGTCTCACAGCTCTTTGATATAGCACTTTCCCAGGATTTTTTCAACTGAGTTGTCAACAAATTGTCATGCTTAAAACATAGTTCAGCACTGGTTACTAAAGGGATCTTACTGTCATCACTTGCCCATGAGCAAGTGCTGAGGATTTCCAGTACTGAAACACTGCTGTTGGCCATTGACTAGTGGTGCTGTGTAGAATCTGGAGGTAGGAAGGAATTAATTCCAACTAGCAGTTCATGGTGGATGGTCTGTCCAGATCTTTACAACCAGCTATTGCTTTGGACTGTACATCCCTGCAGCAGAATGTACTGAGCAGTGATGCAAAACATGCAGTCATTACTTGCAGTAGCAGATAAATGGGAACTACGAATATCTCTGAGCTTGAGTAGATTCTGTAAGTTGCTATTGTGGCTACTGTTTAACAGTTCCATCCATTTTTACAATCAACAGTGTGTGGCTAGATTAAAAAGGGAAAAGAAAAGCTTTGCCCATATTTAATGAGGTTTATTAGATCACATTACTAAAATATGCTTATTTTTTTCCATTTTATTAATGTCCTTGAGATTATATTGATGAAAGAGAACTGAAAACCACATGTCAGCAGGATAGTGTGGTATATCTTAAATTTTCAGATAGCTCTTCATTGGATCTGAAAGTCAGAGACTTTCAGCCAGTTGACAGACTAAATAACTTGACTGTGTAGTAAAAAAACATGAAGCAGATGTGGTTTGCCAAGCTAGTTTTCATCACAGAATGAAGCAAGCTGTCTTGTCAGCATTTGACATCTCATACATTCTCTCTGTTGGATATAGTTTGCTGAACCAACAAGTACAGTTTGGTTGGCTGAAAGGAAATCTTGTTATTTGGCAATCAGCTTTTCACTGTGTTCTAAGGCCCATAATGCATTTCTTGATTATTTGGATTCAGTTTTTATATTTTCTGCTTGACAGTAGCATCCTTGCTGAATATCCTCTTGTGCATTGTTGATGTTGTTTTGACTTCAGACTTGTCATGTGACTTAATTTGATGCCTCTGGCCACCCAAATACATTTATATCTGAGAGGGAAGATTATGGGGATGACAAGTGTGTCTCTTAAACCAGCAATCTTGCCAAGAGCAGTTTTCAATGCAGTTTTAGTATTATGCATAATTGAAAGTGATGTCTTTAAGTGATGATGAGTTACTCAAAGCATGTTGCATACAGATCAGTGTCTTGTTCAGTAGTATGTTAATGATAACTTATCTCAGTGACAAAATTACTCTACATTATGGTTATTTATAATAATATACCTATATTAGAGCTGACATTTAAGGATAATAAGCAATTAAGAAAATGTTTGGCCTGTGAAATTTGATCTGCTTTAGCCTAGCTGTAAATAAAATGCCTTTGTTGAATGTGCAGATAATGAAAATGATGAAATATGCCAAATAATGCAGCAAAAGTTGTTTTCCCCATGTCAAAATTAATATTATACAGAAGAAATTTGCGATATGGGAAATAAGATGAAATCTGAGAGATTCCCAAATTGCTCTATACATTTCTTCTTTTTGATTTGGATATGTAAAATAGATTTTAATTATTTAAAGGCTAGGACTGTATCTTAAGACAATCTTGG
The DNA here is from genome assembly GCF_035770615.1 of Melospiza melodia melodia. Classification (NCBI taxonomy): domain Eukaryota; kingdom Metazoa; phylum Chordata; class Aves; order Passeriformes; family Passerellidae; genus Melospiza; species Melospiza melodia. The sequence goes on along the minus strand of NC_086195.1, from coordinate 112,514,467 downwards.
GCTTCATACATTAAGTTCAGATACCTGATGGAGCTCTTGAGTTCTAAAACTCTTTCAGAAATTCAGCTTTTCAGACATGGTAGAAAATCAGCATATCACAAGGAAATGGTTGGATCTCCTACTAAGCTTTTGATCTCGAATTCATTGGTATTCTTTCTTTTCTTTGTAAGAAGACTTATGTCAACTTGGTCCTTCCAATCCTGATCTCTGCTTCCTGTGAATCTCAACTCCATAAGAAAGGATGGTGAGGTGCACTCTATGCTGTGTTATTGCCAAGTTTTTAATACAATGTTTCCCCAAAAATACTGGCAGGATTATGTAGTATTTATTTTGGGGTTGGCATTTTCCTTTCTGATTCCTGTGTCATTTCATATGCTGTGTGCACAGAGTGCTTCTCTCCACAGCAGCTTCTCTGTATGTGATGAGCAGAGTATTTGGATCCTCATTAAGTGCCAGATTTCAGTCATAGTGTGTCTACAAAAGAGGGTTGACAGCTTCCTTTAGCCAAGTAGGAATTAAAAGTGGTATGTAAAGGGATGAGGAAGGACTGGGATCTTTTAGAGTTGATGGGTACAGAAAAGCAGGAAACAAGGATGAAGCTTGAGCTGTCTGTACATGGAATGTGAAATTGTATACATAAGGAATTTGGAAGCAGCAAATTGTTATGAATGGATGAATAAAAGCAGGGAGATGTGAACTGACACTCAAGATTTTAAAGGAAAAATTGTTGCTGGCAATGAACGTCACCATAACATATTTCATCTTGTAGGAACGTGCTAAAAATGGTGATGCTAATTCAGTCACTCTGAACTGCTGAACTTTCTTTACCTGGGGGAAAAAGCTTAGTCCTTGACCCTAAGAAGTTATTTTAGTTTATGGTATGTACTGCTTACCTTTTGTAAAGGAAATAAAAATACTCAGAGAATAAGATATTTTTAATAAAGGTGCTAATTTTATTTCTGCAAAGTGCAATATATAAACCTTTTGGATTTGGTACAAGATAGTAGAACACTTCTGGAAAGTCGATACTGCAAAGAAGACTCACTGGGTGTGACAGACGTTTCTGTGGTTGTAAAGATTCAGAGGCTGGACTACAGTACTAAAGTTTCTATTAAGAAATACCATTAAACTTACTTGAATATTAAAATTCTTGCTCAGGAAGGCAATTTTAAAAACAAAATACAGGACAGTTGAGTTTCTATGTGAACAGGTAGACGTTTAAACTTTCAACAACATTAGATCATTCTTGTAAGGTGCAATTTCTTTTTTTATTATTTTCTGGAATTTTTGTCTTTCCTGCTAAACAAGGATAATTATGTTTAAGATAGAAGAATAAGTACTTTATATAAGTAGTTTTCTATTGCAGCAAATGTTAGATATACCTGATCCTGTTTTGGGTTTTCCATCTTACTCAATATGGGATACCACAGCATACCTTATCTTTCCTCTCTTCCTCCTACTCATGCCCTTTAATCCTCAATCAGGATGTTTCTATCTAATTGGAAGTAGAACTCATTACACCTACATTTAAACTTGGGACTTTCACAACTCAGTGATTATTTTTTAAGACCTTGTGCAATTAACTTAAAGGCATGTATCTGACTTAAAGTCATTGGTTGTGCTACATTATGCTTCAATGCAAATGCTTCCAAAAGGTCTGTAACCACTCATCTTGAAAACTAGTGTAAACTGTCTTTTCTGTTGCATAGATGTGAATGCTCAAGTAATTTTTAAGCCTGTGTGGTCACTGGGCTCTCTTGTGAGTAGTGTGTACCTGAGATTAGATGACCATCAGAGATATCAATGTATATGCAAGATGAACCATTTGTGAACTTGTCAATTTTGCCAGATATTTGTATTTTTGAGGTAACTTGGAGATTATGACAAATTCATGTTGGTCTGCTCTAAAAATAATGAGAAGTTATTAATAAGTTATTGAAGCAAACAAGGGGAGGTCAGTTTTCAAGATAGCAAGCAGCTTGATTGTGGCCTCCTGAGAAATGTATGGCCTGTATTGTTTTTATTTAAGAATTTTTGTAATTGTTAGAGGTGGTTTGATGCCATGGTTCTTTATGGAGATAAAAGGTGCAGTAACATCTTCTGTGCTGGTGTTCAGGGAGCTTTCATTTAGACCTGAAGTTTCCGATGGTGGCTGAAGATCTTACCATTGCAATGACTATAAAAATAATATGTATTAAAATAATATATATGTAAAACTTCTTTCCTTAGCTAGTGTTTATTTTTATTTTGAAATTGAACAGTCTCAAGTACTTCATTGGGCTTGGGTACGCCATCATTTTACGAGAGTAAAGACAAATCCATTTTCCCTTGCCCCTCCTTAGATTGTCTGTGTCCATGGAGAGGATTAATTATGCAAGGCAGAAAAGTTGCAGGAGTAGTCCATGAATGACACAACACTTTTCTCATTGAAGTATTTTTGAAATAACTTATTTCTAAAGACAAGAAGATACTCCAATAATTCTGGTCAGGTAGCTTATTCAAGACCTTAATTTAGAAGATGGATGGATAGATGGATAGATTGATTGATTTGTGAAAGGTGGCTTGCATTCTGTCTTAGTCCAGAGGCACTGATGTCTTTGATCTCTTAAATTTAATAATCTATGAGGTAGTGGTAGCTATTGCATCTTGAGAAAGGTACAGGTTTGGTTTTTTAAAATTTTATTTTATTGTAAGTAAAGTTCTTTTTGTGAGAATGAAAGTAAACATGTATTATCTCAAAATAGAGATTTCTTCTGGCACTAAAAGTGCAATAAATTAACACACATTGAAACCTAACCCTTTTAACATTAAGGACTAGATTTCTTATATTAAGCAAGGGCTAGAATTCCATTGGTGGAATTGACTCTGCTTTAGGAAAAAGTGTGCTAGGTTATCTGAAGGTCTTCAGAAAGTTGATCAGAAACTCTGAATGGGGTTTTATGAAGAAAGCCCTTGTGGACCAAAAAGGTTTGGTCAGAGAAATTCAACATCTGTTGCTGGTGTTGTCTTCTAGTTACACTCCCATTGTGACCATTTGGGAGAAATAGCAGCTTTGCTGCAGATACATTAAGAAAATAAAAAGTCTTAATCTGACTGCAAAGAGTGAGGGATGGGATTCCCTGTTAGTGTAAGGATGGACGGCTGTGTCTGTTACAGCAGTTTGTCATCTCCCCATCTGTGCCAATGAATCAGGTGTAAGGGGAGGAATGGGGAATCCAGGCACTGCCTTCTGCACTCTCCTGCTGGGCCCAGGGATTCCTGGCAGTTCAAGTGAGGGGAAAAGTGAGGAAGAAGAAACCAAAAGCCTTTGTTAAAAAGTCTGGATCTGGCACCTCAAGCTGGTGAAACTAACCATTCCATTCTGTGACTAGGCAGTGTTACCTTAGGCCTAGTGGTGAATATCCATAATATAAAAAAAAAAAAAAAAAAAAGGGCAGCAGATAACTTCTCTCCAAGGGATGCAAAGGAGTGCCATGGTTCTGTCTCACAGTCCCAGGCTGCCTGAGCCTGGAAGGGACCTTTGGAGGTCAATTGGTCCAACTCTCTCCCTCAAGCAGTGTCACTTAGAGCCAGTTGCCAAGGCTGTGTCCAGGGAGCTTTTGAGGATCTCCAAGGATGGAGACTCCACAACCTCTCTGGGTGGCCTGTGCCAGTGCTTGGTCACCTTCACAGTGAAAAAGTGTTCCCTGATGTTGAGAGGCGGCTCTTGTGTTTCAGGTTGTGCCCGTTGCCTCCAGCCCTGTCACTGGGCATCCCTGAGCTGAGCCTGGCTCTGTCCTCCTTGCACCCTCCCTGCAGGTGTTTATACACATTGAGGGGATCCCCTGAGCCTTCTCCAGGCTGAACAGTGCCAGCAGTGTGATTGTCCTCATGGGAGGGTGCTCCAGTTCCTTAATCACCTTTATGGCCCATTGCTGTGCTCTCTCCAGTACACCCGTGGCTCAAGCAGACTGCAGGCTCTTTCAGACTGGAGTACTTGTTGGTGGCAATGTTAATGGAGGCTTTTCCTGCAATTCTAGTTTTAAACCTCTCGGTCCAGGCCAAGTTGTGGGTTGGGGCCCTCTCTGAATAGAAAGGCCCATTTCACTAGAGAACCAGCTAGAATTTTTCTTCAGCTCAGTAGCTGATGAAAAGAATGCCAGGTACCTTTAGAACAACATTTGAAATTCAACCCCTGCAAGCAACTGTGTCAAAACAACAACAACAAAAAAGAACATGAAAGTTCTAGATCATTTTTCAATCTGGAGACTGGGAAGAGGAAGAAATAAGTCAGCTGAGGCTGCACATTGCCTAAAAAATCAGATTCACAGTATTTCTGTGGAAAGGTTAAATGCAAATGCAGACCTTGTTTTGTGCAACATTCTCAGTAACGATAGTTCAGAAAGAAAGTGTCAACCTTATAATTCTGAGCAAGTCAAGGAAATGTGATTTAGACTGGCTTTTTTTCTCCTAACTGTATTTATTGTACTTATGGAAAATTTCTTCTTGTAACAATTCTAGGAAAGAATACTGAAAAATAAAAAATGTAGGACACCAACTCTACAAAAGTAGTCACTTTTCAAAATGATACCTTCCTCTTCTAAACTTGTTTAAAGTTTTTAGGGAAGAATGAACAGTGTTAGTCCTTACAAGTCAAAATTAAATAGTCCTTTCTGAAGTTTCATCTGCTAAGAAACATATTTTTTTTTCATGCAGTGGAAATATCAAGTGACCTCACATAAAATTAGCTAAGCTACCTAAATATGCTTTAAAACACAACTTTTCCCCAAACCCAAATAAAACAAGAGAAACAATGCCAAACCGCCCAAAATGAAAAAAAAAAAAACCAAGGGAGATGAACTCATAAATGTAGTCACAACAAACCTGAGAAGGAGTAATGCTGATCCATAGCTGCTAGGGTTCAGAGAAGCCTGTAATATAGATCCATCAGTGTAAATAAATAATCCTTAGCTGCTGCTTTGTGTACTTCTGTGTGTTTTTTGATACTCAGGTGGAGCTATTGACTTAAGAAGAAATGGCACGTTGACAGACACTGATCTGGGTTTGGAAATTTGAGGCATAGATGGAACTGTTTTTAGTACTTCCAGGTACTTTGTGGGTGGGGAGGAGTTGCTTGTTGAATTCAGAGATAAGACAGGAGCTTATATTTTGACTACTATAAAATTATTCTCCCAACAAAGAGTGGGAGAATTGAAATCAGAATAGATAAAGCTTGCATAATTTGAAGTAGAGAAAGCATTTAAAGATCAGGTTACATGAGTGCAGGATGTAATACATTTTACTTGTTATAACACCCAAATTGTAAAGTAGTTAATTTCAGGAGCCTGGAATTCAATGTGACTGAGTTTATAGACATAAAATTTGGTTTCAGCCTGCAAATCCAGAGCCTCCACTGCCTTTGGATGCTTTAGTTTTGATATGGAGATGTGATCTTGCTACCCTGCTGGTTACCCAATACACAGCTGCCCTTCATGGGCTGGAAGGAGTGCTGAAACATACATGAATGAGAAGGTGGGTGCTCCACAGAAAGAGCTGGGTGTTTTCCATGGAGAAGTGAATGTCAGTAAGATAGTTCTTGTTCTCATTTTAACAGGTTTGTCAAGAAATCAAAAGTCAAATGGAAATGCTGTGGGTATCAACATACAGAAAATAGGCTTGAGTTTTAAGGTGATGGAAGGGTTGTCATCCATTTTCCAGTTTGATCACATTGACAATACTATTTGTCAATCACACTCTGTTCTTTAATGTTGCATAATGGTCTTTATATCCTTTGTTTCAGATATATTTCAGTCCTGTCCTTCACCAGGGTGCTGATTCTGACAGAGAATCTGCTTGCCCTTCGCTTCCTGCCTTTCTGGGCTTGTTTGTAGCCATGCTGGTAAGGGACTACCAGGCAGCTGAATGATACAGAAGGGAAGCTTTGTGGAAATAAGATAGAAAGTGATCTCACCTAGCCCATGTCTCATTTTTCCCAGTACAGTGATGTTGTCAAGTGGCATTTCAGATGTCTTTCTGCCAGGCATATCTGCACCCACTTGCACTGGCACGTATATGTGCAGTGTCATGTCATCTCATCTGGTAGGTGGTTTACCTGAAAATTGTAGTAGTATGTTTGTCTTTAAGGCATGTTCAAGGAGGCCACACTCTCACTGTTTGCTAGTCCAAAAGGGATTTTAAATCTGTGTTGGTCCTCAAACGTCAGTGAGTTTAAAAAGAGCATTCAGGTTAATGAATAGATGACACACATCATAATTATTTGAAGGATGCTATTCTAGTTTCCTGCAGAAATTGTCCCGGGATTCTTGCTTGCCAGGCTTGTTATCACTTTGGAGTTATTTGCCTGGTATTGTATATAGCTTAATGTGGTTGTTATATTAATTTCTTCCCAGCCAGAGCATACAACATGATCCAGTAAGTTTTTCCTCACATTAAATATGAGGTTCCTATTAGGAAAGAAAGATCCACTAATCCTGCTGTATGCAGTCTTGCTGATAAAGTTCAAGGGACAATACACCCAGCATAATATTTTGGCAGCAATTCATCTCCTGTTGGGGAAGTTGGAACTTGTTCTTGGCAGAGCTCGGAACAAAGGAAAGAAGAAAGACCTGAACCTGAATGACCTTCTTAGACAAACTGAAAATAAAAAAAGGATGTTTGAGCCTGAAGTTTCTGCTGCTCTTACCTGAATACAGTAAGCTTGATTAAAAAATGGATTTTTTTTTCCCTAGTCTGCTGTATTGTTGACCATTATTTATTCCATCATAGTTTCATAATAAAATAATATCCTGTAATTACTGTCTTGGTTTGTAGCTCTCTGATGGAAATAATATTCTGTTATGGTTATTGTATCAGCTACTTAAAATCTCAGAATAATCACTAAGTTCGAGAAGCTGAAAGTTACGTGACCACTAGATGGAGTCCACTGAGCATATTTCAATATCAGAAATCCTGTGTTATGGCTTGCTGAGTTAAAAGGGGTTGGTGTTTTGTGTCTCATGCTTGGCAATAAATGCTCATTTATTCAGTTTAGATCGGCTTGGTCAACTTCCCAGAGTTCTTTGGGTTGTTCTTGGTATGTCTATCCTCAAGGTATATTTAAGTTTGAACTTAAGGCACAGAACTGGCAGATGCCATTGCTCAGCTGTGGATCAAAGTGTACTACTCATGTAAGAATGGACCTGTGAGAAGATTGAGCTTTCTGCAGCTCTCAAATATGGAACTTAAAACTATTAGCTAAGATATTTAGCGATTTGCAGCTAGCAGGGCTATAAATCTGTGTGCATCTCTCCATCAGTGCCTATATAATACCAGTCATATATGTATGTAAGGTTTGAAATAGCATTTCTGAGATTGCTTCATTTATGCCTCCTCGCTTCTCTAAATATATAAAAGGCATAATAGACACAAAAAATACCTTGTACAGGTAGGACAGATTAAATATTCCTCCAATTTTCATAAGCATTTGCATTTACTGTTGATCTTTGACATTTGTGGCATCTTGTATGAATGATAAACTGCCTCTGGTCTTCAGCCTGGTGCTATACTCAGTATGTCTATTGTCATGGTAGCTTTTTGTTTCTGTTGGATGAAAATCTCTTCTTAGGGTCTTGCTGATTGCTCAGATGCTCAGTCAAAATTACTGGGAATTTAACCATGCTGTTCTCGAGACTACCGCTGGAGTAACTACACTGGCTTTCTTCTGAAGGATGAAATTCTTTTGGAGCTTTTGTCTTTCTGTTTCAGTGGTTATTGTGTGGCTATCCAGTTTACCACCACAGAGTCATGGAAATACACTTCCTGAAATGCAGATATCTAGAAGTCACCTAGTGCAATCCCCTGCTCAAAACAGATCTGGTAAGAGCAGGTTGTTCAGAGACTGTGACAACCTGGTTGTAATACCCACAAAGATGGAAATACTTTAACCCCAGTAGCTTCATGGTTAAAGAGAAAGTAAATAAATCCTTTTATGCAAATGGAATATTCTGTTTCTGTTTCCTCTTGTTCTGTGGCTGTATCTTCAAGAAGAATCAGGCTCTTCTCTCCAGCTTCCCATTAGGTTTTGCAGCAGCAATAAGATTTCCTTTTAGCCTTCACTTAAGGCTGAACTATGCAAGATCCCTTAGATTTTTCTCATATGTGAAACACTATGATGGCTCTCCATTAGACTCAGTCCAATATATCAATATCTTTCTTGTCCAGAGGAGCCTGCTCAGCATGTTCAACTCCCTGTTCAGCAGGATGTCATCCTTATCCCCTCATCCATCCTTATCCACTCATCCAGACCACATCTGGCTAATTGTGCTACAAGGATGCTATGGGAAACTGCCCAAAACATTCTTTCACTAACAGTACTCAGTGTCCAATGCTGTCTCCTAGTCCACAGAGCCAACCATCACATCACAGAAGACAAACAGGCTGGTCAGGCATAATTTGTTCTGAGTAAATCCATGTGGTCTGCTTGGAACTGATATACATCTCTTACTCTCTATATGTCAAGAAAAGGCTTGCAGGAGAGTTTGCATCATAATTTTCCTGGAGATTGGAGTCAATCTGACCAGCTTGTAGTTTTCCATATTCTCCTTACCATTTTGGAGAGCAACTATGAGGATAACTAAGGACAATCCATATTGAAACATGTCTTCTGCACTAGTTTTGACAAATCAAGTGCTTAAGAATTTTAAGACAAAACTCACTGTTGTGGCCACAAAGAAACTTTCAGCATAGTTTCTTCTCTCTGAAGAAACCTTACTTCTTGAAGATAATTACCTGGTAAAACTCTTCTATGAAATCTCCATGCAGCAGTCATTGCAGAAACAGTATTTGCAAAAGGAACTGACATCTGAACTTTTGGTCCTCTGTGAGCACTCCTATTAAGTATGAAGTGTTTGATATACACTTCTTTTTACTCTTGCAGGGCTATTGGAGCTTCAAGTCTTTTCTGCAGCACAGCTTTTTCAGGCAGAAGTGAGTGTGTTGCCTTTGAAATACTGTCATTGGCTGGTTAAGGCACTCCAAAAATGTCAAGTGATGTTGGTTTTCACCTCTGGACTGAGGAGGCCTTAGGGCCCCATCTCAAATGTTCTGAGCCAGTGTACAGGCAGCTGCCAGATGAGAGGTGGTGCTTCTCCGCCTACAGATGCTGTCATGTTTTGTGAAAAGTGAAATTCAGTCAGGATGTGTAAGATCTCTGAGGAACCAGACGTTCAGTCATGTCAAGATGGCATTAGTTTGGGAATTTAAATTGTCATGGACAACTTTGTAGGTAAAACACAAGTACCTGCTGCTAATGTTTCAAGAGGTTAAGGATGTTCTTGTGGCTCTTATGCTGGGATTTAGGTGCTTGAATCCTCCCTGAAGTATGCTCTCTTGCAGATAGGGGGCTGTGTCTCTATGAAGTGTTTTCCTTTAGTCGAGGCTTTTCTGAAGACAGAAACATATTTTATAGTAACCCATTCAATTGGAAGATCTCCCTAGTTTGACCTCTACCCTCTTAACTGTTCAATTTCTGTCTAGGAGTCTCCAAGTTCTCATTTTGATACTGAGAATTTTATAGGATGAGCTGAAGATTTTACATCAACCGAGGCTGATTCCCTAACCTTCGTATACATTAAGCATTGTCAAATGGAAACATGTAAACATTGTTTAGAACTGATTGCTAACACACATTTAATTTGTACCTGTGTCATTATGCTTTCTTGGAACTCATTTGGTTGGCAAAGAATTGCTTAACATGTTGATTTGAAATCCTCCAGTTCCCAAGTGCAAAGTGATTATTAGTAATTTACTGTAATCAGAGGAGTGGTTAGGCCCTTAAAGCAATTTTGTTTTTTGGGTGGAAACTAGAACTTCTTTATTACTTTTCCAAAAGAACATTTCTCAAAAGTACATGATTCTGAATAATCTGGAGCTAACACACCTAAATAATTTTTTTGTCCTCCTAGTGCAGTCAGTGCAGATTGAATATAGTCTATAGCAGGGAGGAGCTTGCTGTTCCCCATATAAATGAGTGGTTTGGCTTAGGGGTGTAATGTTTGCAATTATACTAACACAAATAGCTCGTAAGTCTGCATGCTTTCTGGTGTAGGCCCTTTTGCATAAACCAGAAGAAAGCAGGCATTAAGGTTGTCTCCTCTCTGTAGCCTTACATTCCTCCCCTCCATTCCCTGCCTTATGGAAAAAAGACCTTTCCATAACCCAGGCTCAGCTAAAGGCAGTTTGCAATGTGTAGTTTGCTGCTCATATGTACAGTCCAGGCTTGTTCATATATTGATTTGTTCTGCTTTGGTATTTTTACCATTGGATTAAGACTTTTACCTACCTTGAGCTGTCTTTTAGCTCTCTTCAGTGGGCAAAGTGTAAGAATTTTTCCAGCCTCCTCTTTGTCCTGGTTCTGGCCAGGACAGGGTTAATATTTGCAGTAACCAGGAGGGGCATGGCTTTTTCCTAGAGGTTACTCTCTACCACCTTATGTCATTTTCTGGGGACAGGGGAAGGGGTCTATTGCAGTGGGGATAGTGTGATGGTGGTTCTGGTGTAACCAGGGGCGTGTGGTGATCAATTTGTGAACCATTCACCTCATTCTAATACACTGTTACTAGTATTGCTGCTGTTGCTGTGTTTTCTTATTTAATTGCTGTTTCCAGCAAATTGTTCCTATCTCAGCCTGTGATCTTTGTGCCTCCAGTTCTCCAGCCACCCACATTGTGGAAGAGCAGGGGGCAAAGAATGAGGAGTGTTTCAATGGCAATGGTTTGGAATGTTTCAGTGGGGACACTAAATTGGGGAATATCTTTACTGAGCCATGACACCATTTCACTTTGAGATGTGAAACTGAAGTGAATAATATTGCATTGTGTCACATTGCTGCCTGGATGATCACTGCTTGTGCAGTGTGGTTGCTGATTACAATTCAAGGAATCTCCTTAATGAAGGTGGAAACTTCCACTTTGCACCAAATTAATAAAAAATCTGCTTGTTGGCCGACTTCTTTGCATTGTATACTATTCAGGTTTCTCCCACTCCCTGTGGTTTCTTCCTACCCCACATCCCCATAATTATTTCCCTTTCAAGTTCTATTTGGAATCCCAGAATCTAAGCTGAGTTGAATGGGACCCACAAGGATCATAGAGTCTGACTCCTGGCCCTGCCCTGGACCATTCCCAAGGATCACACCATGTGCCTGAGAGCATTGTCCAAAAGCTTCTTGAGCTCTGTCAGGCTGGTGCTGTGAGCACTGCCCTGGGGAGCTGTTCCAGTGCCCAAACACCCTCTGGGGGCAGAACCTTATTCTAATACCCAACCCAAACCTCCCCTGACACAGCTCCCGGCCATTCCCTGTCACCGGTCACCACAGAGAAGAGATCAGTGTCTGCCCCTCCCCTTCCCCTCATGAGGAAGTTCTAGACTGATGAGGATGCTTTTCATGGTGGTGTTACCACTGTGTTGATCCATGTCAGTTTCAGTTGCTGTTTCTAAAATACTGTAGAAACCTGATGCTAAATTTATTCAAGATATAGTTGGAATTAAATTTTCTCCTAATTGGTTTTGAATTAGAACACCTCTCAGGGTCATTTCCTATTTTCAAATTACATTTTTTGCCTTCTCCATAACCTAGCTAGTATTTTACAAGTAAGGTAATTTTCTAGACATGTGGAAGAACTGTCTAGTGCATGATAACTTGTTAACTGACCTGTTTTTCTCATACTCTCTTAAGGTGTTAGCTACTTTTTCCTTTCTTTTTTTTTTTTTTTTTTTTTTTTTTTTTTTTTGCTAGAGGCATTTGCTATTACAAAGTCTTTGAAATTGCATGGAAAACCCTCTAATCAGTGCTTCCTTTTAATGATCTCTTAACTTTTGATACCATGTTTGTAACCTGAACTTTGTCAGGTCTCTGTAATCCTACATTTCAGATGGGAACGAAGTGGGCTTCTGCACTAGAAACAGTTAACTTGAATGTATTTTGGGGGAATGCCTTCGGTGGTAATTCCCATGGCTGTTTTCCCTTGCATGTTTGTAAGGATGTCGTTATCCAGCCTTAGTGAATGGAGCACTGCATTTCCCTCACTGACCTACTTCTCCTTTTCAAAGAGGGTAAGATAGGTAGGGAGATGTTGCTGTGCAAGCTTCTTGGTTATGTATGAAGTATCTCTGTCCTTTATAGTAGAATTTATGCCAAATTCTTCACCATGAACTTCTTTGTTCTCCCTTATGGTAAAGCTGCTATTATCAGCAGAACTGCCTTAAAACAATTGGTATTTCTCCCAGTACGAGGAGTGGTCTAACTTCTGCCTTTCTGAATATGGGACTGACAGGAACTACTTGGATCACTGTCTAGTATTGTTGGGTTTTTGGGGTTTTTTATTGATGTGTCTGCATGTTACTGTGTTTTATCTAGATTAGAAATGTAATGAGAAGCATATTGACATGTATTAGCTAGGCAGATGTTAGGGAAAAATGGTATTAAGTCTGAAATATTTATTGAGAAGTATTATTATAGCTTGCAAATATTTCCTTGAGAAGAAAATTTCATGGGGACAAATCTGTAGCTGACATCTTGAATCTGTTTATTCCCTCCCTCCCTCCCTGCTTTTAATTTAGCTTGTTTTTACTGCACTGCAACAATTGTGATGCTGTAAGTTCACTTTTTCATCCAGTTTTACAATTTGGTAAGTAAATAAGTGTTTTCAGTTTAGCAGAAATATAAAACTCACCAGCACTCTCTGACAGGGTGACACAGCACTCTTGTGATGTGGATTGGGACAGTTATTTTTTGCAAATTGTTTACCTTTAAAAGTACTTTTAAAAATTCGACATTTCTTCTCAATGTCAGTTAAAGATATTTATGTGCTTGTACAACAGATACTGTTGCAGCATGTGAACTAGTACCCTGTAGTGATAACTTCAGTCAGTACAGGTGTGAGTCACTATAAAACCAAGAAATATATGTATTTTTAATTTCATTCTATATTTTTGTTTTAGAGGTGGATGTTGAATCTGAACTAGATAGCCTTTTTTTGTTTGTTTTTCCTTTTCTTTTGTGATTAAGAAAATTGCAATTATTGCAATTGCAACTGATTATTTGCAGTCAAGGACTGGTAAATTCAGCTTTTGGCAGGTGGGAACTGACAGATCACTTTGCATGTAAGAAAGAAAGGGAAAAGTGAAGACAGTCTTCAGCTCCCTTGTGGTTTGCCTTAACTGATAATAGCATGCTCGGATGTACAGGTTTGATTGAAAGAAGTGTATATAGCATGCTGTTTTCTTTGCAAAGCAGCAGTGATTTAGTATTTCCCCCTCATATTTCCAGTGTTTTATATTGAAGCTTTTTGTTTCAGACATTAAAAAGCACATGTAGGTCAAGTAAAGAAGTGTTTGCCAGTACGAACTCTGTGCTAAGCATTCTGGGAGCCTGCTTTCTTGCAGCAGATGAGGATTCTTTGTGGCTGGCAGCAGAAACTGCAGCAGTATCTTTGCAGTTTCCTTTCATCTTTGATTATGTTCTGAGGATCTCTGAATACAGGAGCTCTTTCCATAACCCCTTGGAATATCTTTTCATCTCTCTGGTGGAGTGCAGCACATGCTGAAAGCCTCCTGTCTTCTACAGCTGAGGTATCCTCTGCTTTTCATCGCCCTCTGATTTTTTGTCTTCAGCTGCTGGATTTTTGGCAGTATTTGGCTTAAGCAAATAGGATTACATTTCAGTAGCTGATGGTTTCTAGTCGAGGAGCATACTAAATGTGGGACATAATGAGGATTGTACAAAGAAATATTTCTGCAAAGCACAGGAAAATTACTCAAGTCGAGCAACGGAAGAAGACATTCTGCAAATGCAATCAGGGCTGCTAGAAATGCAAAATTCAACAGATTGGGAATGGGTTGCACGACAAGTGTGATTCTGTTTAAAGGCATTCGTACAGTTTTTGAGAGAAACTGTGGTTATATATGCAAACAGCAAGGGGAAAACAATGCCCTTGAATACACAGCATTCAGCTTGCCAGATGAAGATTCAGAAATATTGATTCATTCATTCCTGGTAAATAAAAACTTGTTTCATTAATAATTTTATCTGCTAATTGAAAGCTAAACTAAAACCAGAATAGCATGTTTATTTAACATCTGCTATGTACAGACATGGATATGTATCTTGTCCTGATATTGTAGGATGTTAGTGCATGTATGTGGCATGTTATGTATGTGTGCATGCAGCTGTAATGTTAAAGCTTAAGATTCATATTCCTTGTATCATTTAGATTTATATGATAGCTCTGAAGAGTTTCCACTCTGTAATTGTTGTAGAAGACTGTCTGCTCTTAGATCTTTCTAAACATACTCTTGGAATGTATTTGGCACTTGGACTGAGGAACAACTGATGGTTATGTTATTTGAAAAAACTGAGGAAGGCATTGTTGCGGAAACAATAACCCAGCATTTAAGGTTTATTTTTTTCTTATGGATTTGAGTGTATTTTTTTTCTCTGAAATGGTTTAACTGTTCTATTTCTGTTTAACTTCCTGAAAGGGATACAGGAGCATTCTAGAAGGAAAAAAAAATGGTTAAAGGTAGCAATAACTGTTTCCTGAACCTGCTTTGCTCTGAAAGGCTTTCTAGGTGTTTCCTGATGTAAAGAAACCAGGCTTTAAAGTGAGACTGTGGTCTTTGTACCCCCCAGGTTTGTGACGTGGTCCTGCGTCAGGTGTATTACATTTAGCAAGAGCTAACTAATGTGCATAACTTGCTTCACAATTGGGCTAGTTAAGGATTTTAATATTAATTCAAACCAATTTGAGTTTACTTGCTAATTGCTTTGTCACTGGCTCGGTAGTTGGGATGAGAGGGGCGTGGTACACTGAAATAGCTGGACAGATTTTGAGCTTGTTATCTTGCTGGCATAACCATGCTGTGCAACTGCAGCTATGGAAAGTCTTTTGAAATTTCATAAAGCTTTTGTTGCCTTTGTGCTGTTCAGGTCCTTTTTTTTTTTGCTGAACTGAAGTTTAAGGGAAAAAACAGGTGTGTGGTTGCACATATGTGTGAATCTGTCTACTTATGTATATGTATGCACACATGTATATTTCTATTCATGGATACACACACAAGCTTCTAGGAAAGAACACAGAATAATCTGAGCTGTCTTCAGATGCTTTAAATAACTTATAGTATGTGTATTACCCTTCATGATAGCATTGCATTTGCTTAATATAGTTTGATATTACAAATAAAATGGCTTCCTCTGGGTATTAGAAGCCTTTTTACACTGTTAGCCATTTTTAAGTTTAAGCCTCATACAGAATATTGTTAGAAATTTGTTAAGTTCTGTGTAATGAGTACTTTCAATTACTTTGGTAACCCATTGAATTTAAGACCTAACACCCTTACTGGCCTGGAATTCTACATATAGTTAGGTGAGTGAATGAAGAAATACTTCTTTTTTTTAAATGTAATATGACTTACTGCAACTTGGAGTATGCAGTGAAATGTTTTTGTATATATTTTTTCTTTGTTTCACATGGTACTGTTCCAGCAATTATTTTTCTTTAATTTTGTCCTTCAGAATTGATACAAACTGGCAAGATATGCTTAAGCTGCCATTTGCAACTGAAGTTCTACATCTGTCTCTTGAGGAGTTGGATTTTTTCCAATTCCAAAATGTCTAGATGCTTTTAAATAATTACATTATTTTTTTGAATTTTCCTTTATGGCTTTGGTAGCTTGGTTTAACTGGAAGTAGTGGATTAAGATAAGATATTTTCCGGGGAAAATACCTGAATGTTAGTGTGGAAGAGTGTGCGGAATCAAGGAGTCAGAATGACTTCCTGCTCATTGTAATGGACCAGCGTAGTCCAGACAAATAAAAGCCAAGGTTTTACAAGAAAAAAACAGGAGTTTGTTTAAAGGTCATGCTCTTGATAATCAGAACTGGCACTGACTATTGCTCTCTTAGGTGTCGTCTGAGTCTGGGGAGCAATTCCTACAGATTTAGCCCTGAAGGCTGGGAAGTGGGATTCTCTGAAGAATGGGGAGGAGGGGGAAGATACTACAATCCTGGCAACAGTGACAAGTGATTTTATGGAACTTGTCGAAGTATATAAGACTTGTATCTCTTAAATTACTCATTTATCTCATTACATAATGTCTGTAGGCTTTGCTATGAAAGCTAGCTCGTCTAGCTCTTTCCCTTCCAGAGTGGTGGCTTTCAGGGGGACAAATTGTGTTACTTCTCATCAAGAAGCTGTGCATGGAGGTGGAGGCTCCAGGAATCTCATTTCTGAAGAAAACCTGTATGGCCAAGACCAAGAGTGACACCAAAAGCAGTGTCACTTGCTTGTGTTGTTTTTTATTTTGGTGATTGTTGCAACAGATGCAAGTGGGTGTGTGGTTTCACCTCTTTGTCTGTGCTGTAACATATCTGAGCTGCAATGCCTTAGCTCAGCCTGTTTGGCTGTACCTCCTATTATGTCTGTGTAGTCACTTTGGGTCAAATATCTCCTGATACAGAGCTACTGTCAAAACACCAGTGAATTTCAGGGACTCCTTTCAGTTAAAAACACATTGATCCTCTTGTAAAATCCATGTTGAAAACCTGAAAATTTCCAGTGAAAAGGAAACTCTCAGGAAGTAGCTCCACTTGAAGAAAAAATCACCTCCTCTGAGAAGAAAGTAAGGAGGCAGAGGCAGTTGATTTAGCATATGTTTTTGTTATTTACCCTTTAACCCAGATGTCAGGAGGTTAAATCTAATTAAAGTTTTATCTTAAGAGGACCTGCTCTTTTGATTGCTTGAAGGAACGATAAAATGAAGCCCATGTGAGAATGTGTTCTCAGGAGTACAGTTTATTCCTGTCCATCTCATGTCATTCAAACTTGCAATGAAAATGGTATAGTTTAGCTTCAGGCATATTTCTAACCTGTCACTTTGTATTGCTAGAACATGGGGTCTTGTGGAGTCTTTAGGTCCACGTGTATAAGGATCTTTATTTTAATTAAAGATTATAAATTTAGTTTGAGATACTGTTAAAAGTTGCACCAAAATTAATGAAATTATATTTTCCCCAAATGCCCATCTTCGGCATATTTATGTTTGGCAAGTGTTGAGAAAACATTTCAATGGGTTTAATTTTTTGTAAGTTGAAGGATATAGTTTCAGAATACTAGCTTGAATGCTTATTTACTTTACTTAATTTTTCTCAATTTTCCTGTGATTAAAAAAAATTAATCTGCAGAACAATATTGCATGTTATTTCTTTTTATATTCATATTCTGTTTTTGTTTAGGTATTTATTTTTGGTTTTGGGGTTTTTTTTGTTATCACTGTATAAGCAAACATTATCTCAGAGTCAAATGTCAGTGTACAAGTCAGGTCATAAACAGCTGTTTTGGGTGGTTGATAAAGGTGGAAAATGAGCAAGAGTAAATAATGTGGTGATAGCAGAACTAGCAAAATTTTAAAAGTTTGAGGCTTGCTAACAAGCCCCTTGAAGTATTCAGTGATGGAAGAAGCTGGGAAGAGCTTCTATGGAAGAACTGGAAAATTCTGCAATGAGACAGACTGCACTGAAGGACATTCACTTATTTTTTACATATTTGTCTGAAAATTGCAGAAAACAACTCCTTTTTTTCCCCAAGCTTGCAATGCTTTCTGCTCAGTTTGCTTTTAATGGCCTATCCAGTGCTGGCATTTCTCTCATTAAGCTTTAGAACCTTGTGGCTTGGTAAACCTACTTAAATTACTGTGATGGCTGTAGCTTGTACAAGATGGGGCCTGATAATTTTAAGTCGTCTTTAGATTTGTTATGTCTGGTGTTGAAAATATCTGTTATTTAAATTGCTCTTACACAATTTCTGAAAAGAAATGTGAGGCATTTTGAAATAGCATGTGCACAGCTTTTAATAGAGTAGATTTAGGTGTTGGCTGGAAACAGAACCTGCTACATTTTAGTAGCTGCACTGTCTTAGTCTGTGTCACCAGTTGACAGACAGCAGCATCATCATTAGGTGTTCCTGAGTTTTTTGGTGACTGCTTTTCCTGTGCTGCTCATGAGTCATCTGGTTTATTTATAAACTGTGACATCTTTTAAGATATACTAAAGTCTGGGCATGTGGGAAGATTGACTAATGACAGCAGTGAGCTACATCATTCTGGAAATAACTCCACAGGAGACACTCAAGTTGCAGATATTTTGGTTTCAAAATGAACTATAGATGTATAATTTTTAAGAAAGATTCTTCTTAATTTAATGTGTTGTATTTTAAATAAACCCTAAAGCCTTCATTTACTGAACAGCTGATATTAAGGTGTGTTCTTGCTGTCTGAATTTGCAAATTGAAATATCAACTTGTTTGTATGAGGTAGAAAGGTTTAGTAGAAATATATAAAAGGAGAGCGTTCTGAAGAAGTAATTGTGCTGAGTAAATGGAAGTTGTTTTATTTTAATATGCTCAAACAGCTTATGCAGCAATTCTGTAATGGTGTGCAGACAATTTGTACGAGTTAGTCTGTTGTTGCACTCTCATAACTTGCTTCAACTTGTAACTGTATTACCAGTGGCTTTTATTCATCAGCAAGGGGAGCATTAGGCTTCATTAGGCCTCTTAATGAGGAGGAAACAGATATGTATGAGTACAGCATCTAACTGTGGCATGGGGTTTTTCATGGGTCACTTGAATTAGAGCACTTCTTTTATCTCCTTTCATCTTACTGCTCTGCCTGAATAAAAACCTGGCGGCTGATGTGCTGACTTGTAGTTTTGGCTAAATCTCCTGATGGTTTCTGTAGTCTTCTTTTGTTATGACCTTTCATGAGATTCCTTTGGGAAGAATGCTCGAATGTCCATCTCCTCATATCCCTCTGCCCTGTCAGCAGGGGAAATTGCAGCACATATTCACCAAGTGCATAGTACCTACATCAAATACACATCTTTGAAAGATGCATGAGAGGACTATCGGAAACAGGCTGGCAAGCACTCAGTGCCCTGGCATGCAGAAGATAAGGTTAAGCATTTTATCTCCAGGAAAAAAGTCTTCAGGCCTGGGGGTAAAATCAGGATAGTTGGTCAAGTCTGCATGCATAATCCATTGTTCATCAATGACAAAATGTGTTGGACTAGCACAGAAAGATATGTGCTACCCAACCCAAAAATGTGGCCCCAGTTTACATCCAGGTGGAAAACATGTTCCCTTTGAATGTAGCAGAAGGGTATCTTGTGCTGAAAGAAGTCAAAATGTGTGGAGCTTAAAAAACTCCAAAGAGCAACACAACCCATCAAACAAAACAAAAAACCCAAACAAAACCATCCAACCAAAATAACCCCTAAACCACCCTAAAAAACCCATACAAAAAACTCCTGAAACCCCCCTGTAAAGTTTTATATGGATTTAAGGAATGAGAAGAAGACTCCTGTGGTGGAGAAGCTGCACAGGTGGGACTTTTAAGACTAGAGTGTAGGCTTCATGAGCATATGGAAAGGAGTTCACACCTCTGCTCCTCTTTCTTGATTAATACTTCTATCCACTTGCTTTAGGAACAGCCTGAATGCTCATTTGACTCATCTATAGATGTAGGTACCCTATTTTGTAATGAAATTAAATGCAACTAAAGTAAATCATAGGGTCATGGGATCCTTTGGTTTGAAAGGAGCACCTTCCCCTAGCAGGTTGTTCGGAGCCCCATCCAACCTGGGCCTGAACACCTCCAGGCACCTTCCACGCCTCCCCTTCCTCCCCCATCCTCAAGCTTGTTTGGCACAGAACTACTTCCATTTGAGAGATTGTCAGGCTTGGGGGTTTGATCCACTTTTTGTGTGTCTGTTCTGCACTGTTAGTTTCTGATAGTCATACGGTCCTGTCCAGTTAGGAAAAAGCCATCTTTAATCCAATACTGTTCCCGCAGTCAGTCTGCTGGTGTATGTCCTGTCTGTAAGGACATATGTCAGGACCACAGTTAATTCAGAAGTGCAGTTTTGATCTTGACATCTCCTATTTGTTTGATTTGTTTTCTTTTATTTTTCCCCATGGACCTTAAGGAAGTCTGGTTTTGCCCAAAAACATTCCTACTAAGATGGTATGAAATTAATTGCATCACAAGTTGATACTTCATAGATAATGGTGTGCAGATATGTGACATGGACAAATGTTAATCTGTATTTATTTTAGCTTTGCTGTGATTTTACATTTGTTTTGGTTTTTATTTGTCACTGTGTAAGAGTGCCCCAACTAAGCTACTATATAATGAGATATGCCATGTCTGTGTTGACAACTTTAGCCAAATTCTTATTATGTGAAATAAAGCTTTTAAAAACTGCATTGTGCAGAATCACTGTGGGTCCAATAGAGGTGCTCACTGCAAGAATCCTTTAACTTTATACTGCTGCTAAAAGAAAGGCTTTTTTAGTTCAGCTTCTTGAGTGGTAATACAGACCTCTACATTGGTGTCACATTTTTTTCATTGATGCAACCTACTCATGGTTGAGATCTCTTCTGTGTAGTATCTCAGCATTTCTGTCCTATCCAGGCTACTTAACTCTCTCCCTAAAAGT
Source organism: Melospiza melodia melodia (assembly GCF_035770615.1). NCBI lineage: Eukaryota > Metazoa > Chordata > Aves > Passeriformes > Passerellidae > Melospiza > Melospiza melodia. The sequence continues at coordinate 112,493,937 of NC_086195.1, read as the reverse complement.
AGTGTTTTGAGAGTAATTTTCCCTTCAATGCAAAATTTAAGATTTTATCATTCATACTGATTTAGAGATACCTCTACAAAGAGTGGTTGTTGTTCTCCCTCTTGTGAAATAGGCTTATTTCTTGCTTTGCCAAAGAAAGTGAACATGAGAAGTTGCATAATGTGCAGCACACTCCTGTCTGTGTCTTAGACATTTTCTTTTCTCATCCCTGTTTCCAAATGAGAATGTTCATATTGGTGGGACTGCAAATTACACATTTGCAGTGTTTACCATAGAAGGAGTCTTCCTGAGTTTTGTGTGACTTTTTCTGTTTCATCTGAGTGTAGCATGGGTGGCAGGGAACTGCCAGGTGAATTGCATGCTGCATTCCATCTGCTATCAGCCTTTTTCTTGAACTTGTGCATATGTTCTTCCAGGGAAGCCCTTATCTGTTGGTCACTTATGAAACTTGGCAGTGTTGAGATATGTATAGCTGCAACACTGAATCTTCCACTGACTTGTGAAATGTTAGCCTTGAATGCAGCTGCAGGGCAAGCTGCCAGGTGTGGGAGGGCAGTGCTGGAATATCTTGTACTAATACAGAGGAGAGCAAGAAGTACTGGCTTTTAATGGTTCTTGTCACACTGCTAAGGTGGGTCCATATTTTCAGATGAACTATTGCCTTAGAAATCCAGCCCAAACCAAAAACCAACCAACCAAAGAAACCCAACTCCCAAAGCCCTAGCAAAACAAAGCATCAACCCCCTCCAGTTACCTATCCTTCTCATTTTTGAATTATTTTTTAAGAGATGCTGTGAGTTGCCAGGGAATTTAGAGACACAAAGTAGAGAGTGTAGCCACAGAGCAGAGAAGATGTGTCGGGTTTTAGCAAATAATATAAAATCCTTCGTTTTTCCAGATACAGGACATGCAAACCTACAGTAATATTATTCCTTCTCTTGTTCCAACTCCTCTTCCTCTGACTGCTATAGGTTAGGGACAGTTCTTTCCCTAGAACAGCTTATAGAGGCAAGTTTGGTGCCTGTAATTGTAGCTAGTAGGTTTAGTGACCTTGATGCAGACTTTAAGTTGGACTTGAAGCAAAAGAAGGGCCATCAAACCAAACTACTCAGATTTTAGGCTGCTCCTACACAGATGCTGGGTAGTCATCTTTTCTTCCATTAAAGTTCAGAGGAAGTTTTCATAGGCTGCCTGTTCTCTTATCATCACTCACTTTTTATGTGATGTTGTGCATTAGCTAAGTAAGTTCTTGAAGTGAAAAGTGATTTGAAGGAATCAAATCTTTTGTCTTTTGGGCAGCAGATTGGCTGGATGAATCACTGGGGTACGCCAGAACTACTGAGAAGTTTGTTACCTATGTAATTTTGTAATTAATTAGGCTGTTCCTTAGGACTGTATGATGCAAGAAGAGAGCCAAATATTTGGCTGTTGGAAGTGGTGTGAAAACTATGGTTGCTAAAAGTACCATGTGAAGTCCTTCAAGCCACAATGTTTGTAAAAAGATGAATTGCATTGTTTCCATAATAATGTGAGTTATTTTGCAGATAGGTCTCTAGCCAGTAATTTCCTGCAGTTTTGAAAGCCATTTTGGAAATGCAGTCAGTTTTTGCACATTTTTTGTGTGACTTTTTTTCTGTGTGCACTATATTCCTGGATTTTCTGTTGATCATTATTGAGGTAACTAACTGACTGATGCAACAAACTGAGTATTTTTTTTGTTACTTTTTAAAAATTGCAGTTAAGGAGGTTAAAACTGCAGGTCATGTAACAAGATTATAAAAGTTTCATCATATCCTAAAGTTCTGGTTTTCATCTTTCACTTTTTGAATTTAACTGTATTATTGGTAAATTGTTTCAATACACTACTTTATTAAAGCAGCTTAAATATTTTGACAGTGTGATGCCTGAATAGACAATATCTCTTGGGATTTTGTTTGTTTGGTTTGCTTTGATATTTTTGCTGTGGTTTTTTGTTTGTTTGTTTGTTTTTCCCCCTAAATATTTTTAAATTAATTAAATCCTTGAGGCAATCACTAAATCCTCAACAGAAAATGAATGTTGGAAGTACACATCAGTTTGGCAGTTAAGGTCTGTTTCATGCAGGATACAGTTCCAGAGGTACTGCCTCACACTTCTGTTTTTGTTACATGAAAGAACCTCTTCTACTGGTGTATCTGTGAGTGAAATGCAAGCTAGAAATTACATGAGTCATTCATAAAGAAAAATAGCTTCTATATCTTTAAACTGATGTTATAAAAATGTTAGCCTGTTGGCTTTCTTCTTGTCCCTCATCACATTTGGAGAAGAGTAGGGAGAATGGCAGGGAAAGAAAATCACATTTATACTGAATTAAAGTAATCCAGATGCATTCAGGAGAAGTACCTGACCAGGGTAAAATAATGTTGCCATTTAGAAGAAGAATTAAGCAGAAATACTACTTGCAATGTATATAATTTTAAAGCCTTTATTAGTATGAGTGTTCACAAATGCCTTTTGCATAATAAGGTTGTGCATTTCTGGTTGCAGTTAAGTATAATTGCAGACCATCTCAATGAAACAAATTCCTGTTTGGCAGCTGCATCCTCAAGTAATGGTGTAATTTAGTCTAAGCTGTTCTGTGCTTCCGTTCTCTGGAAACAAAGGGGGCTGGTGCAAAATAAAAAGTGTAACTAAATGTTCTTGAACTATTGTGTACCTTGCTTTACACAGGAAGATCTGTTTTGTAAATTTGACTGAACTGCTGTTTTCCTTCTTAACTCTTAATGAAGCTTCATAAAGTACTGCTTTCTGGAGTCTAGTTTCTCAGTATGAGAGAGGCAGCTTAAAAAGTACGTGAATTGAACTTGTATTTCCTAGAGAAAAAGTCAGAAACATAATCAATCATTATTGTCTGGGCAATAAATAAATGTTATTTTTTCTTTCTGTCCACTCTTTAGAAATGTAGTTGCATTGTGGACACAATTTCAGACTTGTTCAGACTCAGTTTCGTGAGTGCAGGCTGAAATAGGAATATGTTACACAAGTGTGAGAGTGGAAAGAAGAGGAACGGAGATCAACATCTTATGTTAGGTCAGAAGAATAAGAAACCTGTGCCTCAAGTTGTGCCTTCTTAAGAATACTAGCAATAAAGTAGGATAGTTGTGCTTCTCCACAACTTCATCTGCTTTCTGCAGTTTAAGGTGACTTTCTCTTCTACTAGAGAATAGATAAAAGTCTATGCCAAGTTAAATTTAGGATGTGAGTTATATTGAATTGAGATAACTAACTGTCCCAAGAGAACTGAGAACTGAATGAAGGTGGTGGCTTAGTTTCCACAGCTGTCTGGTTCCTTAGTAGACAGAGTCTAAAATAAGGATGTGTTTCTCTGGGGAGTTGAATTTTCTCTCAGATGTATTTTTGCTTGGTAAATACAGCTACTGAGGTTTGTGAACTTGGAGGCTGCAACTCATTAGTGTTGAAAAGAACCAAAGGGAAAACCAAAATATTCCTCTCAAAACCTGGAGAAAACTGCTCATCACCATTCACTTTTTTTTTCCCCAGGAGAATTTAGCTAAAACTACTGTGTGGGGAAGTTGGAGTAGTCAAACCTTAAAAGTTTCCGAAAATGTCAGCTAGGTTGCTTACAAAATTCCTTTGCAATTGCACAGAAATTATTCCAATAAAAATGCTGCTTCTTATTTTGCCACTGCATTTGTGTGCTGAACAGTGACTATAAGTAGTGCTGTGGTAAGAGAATAGATTGGGTTAAAAAAAGCAAAGTTGAAGCATGACTTGTCACCTGCCCGGGGAGGTGGTAGAATCACCATCCCTGGATATGTTCAAAAATGGACTGGATGTGGCACTTGGTGCCATGGTTTAGTTGAGGTATTGGGGTTTGGATTGGACTGGATGATCTTGAAGGTCTTTCCAACCTTGTGATTCTGTGAATTCTGAGACTGAGTTTATGTTGTAATTAAAGACTGGCAGGAAGAGAGCAGCCACGGAGCACCATTGTAGCCTGGATGTCCTGAGGCCAGGAGACATTTCTGCAAGCTGTTCACAAGGCAGGGCTGACACCCTGCAGCGTTTGGTACTGGCCAAAGGCAGCGAGCGATGGCTGGCTGGTCTTCATGGCTGCACAAGTGTCTTCTTCCCAACTGCCTTCTCTCAAAATGAAGATTATTTTGCATTGTCTTCTTTGTGTTTTTGGATGTTGATCTGTCATGGACACCTACAGTGTTGAAGGGTTGTGAGGAATGAGGAATGAGCACAAATAATGTGCAATACAGGAGTGAGCTAACTGGCTGAAGAGAGGAAAGAGACAGAGGGATACTGGTAGTTGAAGAGTTAAGTTTTTTGAATTTTATTTTGAGTTAGTATCTTTGTAGAGTATGTAAGGTTTTTACTGTGAAGGCAATTTGGTGTTAAGTGAAACTTTTAATACAGATTTAGCACTAAGATAAAAAAGGTCATGCCCGCTCTACCCCCAAAAAAGAGTAGAGTATCTGCTCAGGGAGAATGTCCTTGCTTAGTGGTGGATTGTTGATAGCACCTGAGTAAGTGACGTTATTGCAAAAAATTTTAAAAAGCACAATAGTTACGGTTTCATGCTTCTAAAAAGACACAGTTGTCTATAAGTGACTAATTCTTACACTTAAAATATTTTTGAATTATTGAAGCCTTGATTTTTATACATGCTGTAAAATACTCAGCCTGTTTTACATAGTAATTTTAGATATGCACATTCTCTTTTTTGTTTGGCTCATAACCTTAAGGCGTTAAAATGGATCCACCTTTTTTTTTTTTCCTTCCCCAGAGGAGTACAACATGTTTAGGGGCTGGCCTTTGTCTGTCATGCATTCCCACCATAACAGATTTAGCAAACTGCAGCTGAGAAGTTAGACTAGTCTGTGCTTTGTGCTGCTTGTGCCAGGGAAAAAGCTTTTGTTTTCACTGAATCACTGGCATGTGGATTACTTTGATGCCAAAAAACATACAGTTTTGCTGCTGTCTGTATTTTCAATGAAAGAATGCAGGCAAGAACAAACAGAAATCCTAAGAAAGAGCTTTCTGTAGAATCTCCACAGAAAGGCAAGGATGCAGGTCCTTGCGAAGTGCAAGGAGAGAGTCCTGTGCTTGTGCTGGTAAGAATTCTTTAAACAAGCTGTCTCTTCCCTTTAATAATTCCTGTCCTTTCTGTCAGTGAAAAACTTCTTAATCTGATGCAGTTGAGAAGTTCCAGCATTCTTACTTGTGAATAATTTGCATTTAGGATTTAGGTTTGATTCTCTGTGGGTTGTCTGCCTTTTAAATTGATTTTTACTGTTCAAGTTTATCAGATATTTGGTTCTCTTTGAGTGTGACTTTGGAATTTGGCTTTCAGACTAGCTGCTTTTCAGTCTCTTCTGTCTTGCACATTTGTACAGCTCTTTGAACCTAGCATGAAAATTACATATGCTTTAATACTCTTTCTAGCACCTCTGTTTTTCAATTGCCCAGGACATCTTCTAATTAATGTATCTTTGAACTTCCTGAACTGTGTGTGTAACAGTTAAATTTTACTTAAATGATCAAAGAACTATCTAAATAATTAATGACTACTACTGTTAAAGTATCTATCTATCTGTTAAAGGACTTATTTTTCAATTCTTTCAATGCAAATTATTTAGGAATTTAAAGTTCTAAAATAGCTTCCAGTGAAGGAAAAGGAACATTTTCTGTCTGTGGGGGAAATAATCAAATAAGAACTATTTTATCTGAAACACTGCTAGACACTTAGTTGTGTTGGGACTTTATTAGTACAGCAAGAGAACATAATAAGTGAGCTGCAACAAATCTGCCAACTCCGTTCAAATGAGAATTGGTAAACTAGCACTTGTATATCAGTAGAAAGAAGTATTTTGACAGCTCTTACTAAAATTTCAAATTAATTTGGTATTATTTCATTCTTAATTGATGCTGCTGATGGTCCTCTCTATTTGTCTGCCTGCAGTTGAAGTTAGTGGGGCGATCCTCAAATTATAGTGTCTCCCCTCCCTCTTATTTGAGCTTCACGCTATGTATTTAAGAATTGAACTAAAACATTTTGGCCATTTGTATTTAGTAATACTCATCTGTAACTTTGGGGGAATTGTTACTGTTTATAATGGAAAGCTTACATGTGTGCTATTAAGACAAACTTTCTTTTCCTTGTCACTGGTTTTTTTTTTTTGGTTTTGTTCTATTCAGAGAGTTGTTAGTAGACTGTGGGATTTTTTTGGATGGGTGTGTTCTGATTTCTGGTCCAGATTTTCATCAGTACAATATGAGCTAATCTTCTGTGTGCTTTCCTGCCTTTGGAATGTTTAACTTTATTTAGAATTGTTTTTATTCCCCCATGAATACTCAGAGAGGATATTAGTGTTTCTGCAGATACTTGGAGTACTGCAGCCAATCAGCAAGGCACATGTACTTATTTAAGAAGGAAAAAAAAGTATAACACAATACTCTGTTTACTTATTGCCATTTATTAAGTACCTCTTTATAATAGTATACCTCAAATACTACTTTATTTAATGTTCATGGAATAATACATCTCCAGTGTTTTCTCTAATTTTTTAATTTTTTGGATTAACTGCATGCATTCAACACAAAGGTCAATATTTAAAGGGAAGAACATTTAGGTTTTGGATAGGTCACATTAAAAATCTCTTCACAGTCATTTCAGTTACTGTTTTGTTCTTAATGTGTTTACATCTGTATACACAAATGTATATATAACATAATTATAGATCCCTTTTGTCTAGTTATTGGGCAAAGCTAGAAGTGGTGCAAGTAACCTGCAGCAAGTGTGTTGCCAGGCTCAAACCAAAAAGTAAGGTGATATGTTTCATTTGACATTGACATTTGCGTCCATTTTTATTTCATTGGGCTGTGATGTTGCAGTAAATTGTTACAGTAAATTTTTACTGGCACAGTGAAGGTAGGTACCTTGTCATTGGTGCAGGGTGCAGTGGGGAAATAACTGAGACTGACAAAGTTGCTAGTTGCTGTAACAAATTCTAAACAGCAGAACTTCTTGTTTCCTGGGTTAAAAACCTGGGAATTATATTAGATAAAAACCTGGGAATTACATTAGATAGCAATCCTCAAAAGCATATGAAACAGTAGGCTTCTGGTTTACTCTAGTAATACTTCTCATTTAGTATTGCCTAAAATATTTTTTGAAGTGTGGATGTATTTCTTTTGTGCAAATATGATGTGATTTGCCTAGCACTCAATTTAAGTATTCTTTATAAAGATGGGATAGGATCAGCTGTCAGAAAGCAACAGGTTTTTTGTCAATTTATGTCATATTAATTTAATTTTTTTCAACTGTAGTTCACTGAGAGTCCGTTGGAGTACTGAGGGAGCTGGGTATCTATAACTGTAAGACTCACATGTTTTATTGAAACAATGTTATTTGATTGAGTGCTGTGCCAGAATTAACTTTTCCTGATTAGGTGGGTGGGTTCACAGACAGAGTCATCTGCTGCTTTCAGTGCCAGTGTGTCAGTATGTGTGTGCTCCTTTGTGTTCCTGTGATTTGAATTACATTGTGTCATAACTTTGCCCTTGAGGTTAACAAGCGAGAAGAGCCCATGGAAAAAACATTTAGATTTTCCAGGTGGTGCCTCAAAACCCTGCTTGGGATGAGCTGCTGTTGTGCTAGCTCTTGTCGAAGTTACTGGATGAGTGTTCCTGCTGTCCAGCTGCATTTTGATAGTCACAAGTAGTAACTGCTTATCAAAACAGATAATGTTTCTGGGAAGTTGGATCTTTTGGAGGTCATCTTTCTGCTTGGAAACTTGCTGGCAGAATAAAATTTAATAGTTAAAAGTGAGCTCTGGGATACAAATAAATTCTTGAATTAATTTTTAAAACCTCAACCTGGGCAATTTATTTTCTGTTTATTATGGGACAGTAAGATACATGGAGCTGTTACCCATGTTTAGTATTAATAATCTTACTGCATGTCCACAGTGGCTTTCCTCAGGCCACTATTAAGAAATACATAACACCTATTCATCTGTTTATATGCTGCTTCCTGCTAGTGCCTGCAGCTCCATTTTACTCCTTATGGGAACTTGTTAATTTGCAGGTGTATAAGCCAAGCAGGTTTTTATAAGGTAAATTATGTTTTGTAGCAGGAGGCTAACAATATTCAGTGTGTTTAGCCTTACCATCTTTTGTTTTCTGAGAAGAGAATTGGACAATAACAATTGTCTCAATTTAAGCATGCAAGGAAAACATGTCATGTGGGTTTTTTTCTGTAATGTGTAATGTAGGTAATCACTGAACTCTTAGCTTAAAATTTATTTTATCTGATGAATTTTGACACTGTTTGTCCAAATATATATACTGTATTCTGACAGATTAAAATGCTTGCTGTGTGGGTGTCATACTTCTGTTTTGAAATATTTCCTATTTCTGATAAGTTTCCATGCTTATAATACTCAGACAATCCCCAAAGTGTTATGGCAGAAAATTTGCTCTGTTATCTTTCAGAAATAGAGCATTGGCTGGCTCAGGACCAGCCATGAACGCCTATGCTCTTAGCATTTTCCTAGATTACAGAAATAAAAATGTTGTTGGCTGCAGATTAATAGGAAAAGTTAAGCCTTATTGTAAAGACTGACTTTTAGTGCCTATAAATTTGATGTTGCCGTTTTAACTGGGCTGAGTTTTATCTGTGTCTGCTGGTCCATAAATCGTATTTAACAATTGTGTAACTACCCACCATATTTTCTTTTATATTACATGAAGTAATAGACCAGATTTTTTTTTTAAGTGTAGAAGAGCCTGAGAGAGAATCTGCTTCCTTGTGCTGTTTTATGTCTGGCTAAATGCCAGTATCAGTGTGTTGTTTATTGTTTTCTTTTTTCATATCTGGTCCAAACTGATAAAACATCCTCTTCCTTTTGAATCTGAAAAATGACTAAGAAAGAAATGAGTAACATTTAGGAGAAACCCAAGGAAGCAAATTCCTCATTAATTTTTACATAAATTATATTTCTGCAAATTAAATACCTCACTGATTAAATAGGAGAAGTCTGTATTTAAGACCTCAGCTCCAGTGAGCTTTAGATTTTTTAAAAACTTCTCATGAGGGAGGATTTTTCTTTTTAATCTTGCATTTACAGCATGCAAACAAAATGTAAGGAAAGCTTATATTCTTTAAAGATTCCTTTTCATGAATTTGATGGTTGTGGTAAACCAGTTCTGTGACTACAGGGTGAAGAGAGGCATTTGCAATTAATTGGATGATTTTGAAAGCTGTATTTTTGGGTTTTGAATTAGCTGTGCTAGACAAGTGTGTGTGTGTGTGTTTGCATGCCCATGAAATAATCTTAGTTGCATGTTCTTTAAAAGTAATCCCTTTCCTCTGGTTTTGCTGGTAAAATGAGAGAAGCCAGAGCTAGCTTTCTTGTAGTCTTCACCTCTCACCTTCCCAAGAGTATTAACAGGAGGATGGACACAGCTCTTTAGCACCAGGGAGAAGTGGATGAGAGTGCTGAACATGGGCAGCACCATGTCAAAATCCATTACCTGTTGTCATTATATTGCAAAGGTTCCATATTGCAAGAGTTTTATATCTCCTTGGTGTTTCTTGTAGGCATCTCCTCAGAGCACTGACTCATCCTTCATCTCACAATGGTCAACTGACTCCAGGTCCATTTTCAACCAGCCACCCCACTCTTTTATAGCACTCTTCTTCTTATTGGCTACAGCTGTGACCTGTTAAAGTCAGGCCTGCTCCTAATCTTTAATAATTGGCTCAGCTGCAACTCCTTAAGAGATAAGATTACTTTCTAGTCTACCTTTGTTTTCTTATATTCTATCCCCCTACAATTACCCATTTGAGATGACAGCTTTCCCTTGCTACCAGGCTGTGGAATTGGGGCTGTGATCTATCCACTTGCTAGTTCAGATAGTAGTGGTCCTGCTTTGTGAGTTTTCTGACAATATTGATCAAGCACATGTTTATTCTTTCCTTTGAAAAGCTCCGCAGATTGCCGCAAGTGGTCACACAGCATCTGAGCAGCATTTCAGACACAATCTGACAGGAAGGCCCCTGGTTGGAAGGAATTCTCCCCAGCCAGATCACCTCCTAAGCTGTCACAAAAGCTCTGCCTCAGATGCTGGTCTTTGTGTGAGAAGGCCACTTCTCAGAAATGTGCCACGAGAGAGGGGAAGGGTCCTTCTGGTGTCAGCCCTGCTTTTAATTGCTTTAAGGCAATTGTGAAGCCAAGCCTTTTCAGCTCACTGCAGAGACTGTCTCCACAAATCAAATGGTTCTTCTCTGCACAGTTTAATTTGCAGTATTTATTTTTGCTTCTCCTAAAGGTCAGTCATCCTGCACCACTCTCAAACCAACCTGTCACCATAGCATGTTGTGTGTAATTTCTCATGACAAACTCTTGAGAAGGAGTGGTCACATGGGAAGGGCAAACTTGGCCAAAAGGAGTGACTGGGCCACATTGCTGTAGTAGTCCCTAAACCTTGCTTTAATGTAAGAAAGAATGTAATCCATAGGAGCTCAAGATCAGTGGTTGGCAGGTGGGCATCTTGCTTGCCTGGATAGGTAGAGAGAGACCTGTTACACTGAAAGTGAGAGAAAGGTGAGCAAAGGGTGTTGTGTTTTCTGGCTGATGTGTTGCCTTGTACTTCACTTATAGACCAGTAAAGTTTGAAATGCTCTTTGTATTCTGTTATCTGTGTTTAAGGAAGAAAATTTGTAAAGTACAGTTATTGCCTTAGTGAAGAGTTGAAAGAGGTGAAGTTACTGTAGTTTATTTGAATCAGAGCTGGTTGTGACAATCTGTTGGAGTGGGGCTGCTCAATCTGAAATTTTGTGAAGGGGTAATTTTGCAGTGTGTAGGAAATGTAGTATGTAGGAAATGTTTCAAATAGTTGGGTGGACAAGGTGTTAAGGAAGTGTGGAGCACATCATTTCATTAGCTTGGGATTCACTGCAGCAGTCTGAGCACTCAAATGCAAACTTGCAACCAAAATATTTTGTGTAAATTAGTACATTAGAGGAAACATAATATTTTCTTAGGTTGTGTGTGCATTATGCTTTTCTGAGCTAAACTGTCCAACCATTTAAGCTGCAGAAGGGTGCATGAACATAAACTTAAGCCTTTTCTGATGGACACTGACATTAGTTCTTGGCTTTGTGATAACTCATGTTCATGAATGACAGGAGAAGATGAGGCAGGAGCTGGGGTTCAGATGAGAAGCTCTCCAAAGGTGTCAGAGTGCAATATGGAGTGAACTGAGCAGCCTTTCTCCATCTCATCTGAGCAGAAAGATGTCAAACACAGCATAATAATCGTGTCTCTTGGAAACATTGGTCTGTGCTGAGTATGTTGTTATATAGCGAATGAACTTCTAGTAAATGCTTCCTGTGTGATTGTAAATGGTAGCTGTTTTTCTTAACAAAGCCGTATTTTGTTCATATTTTTTGGTAGATTTTTCCAGACTTTGCTTTTTTTTGCCTCTTCAGCTTTTATGCTTTGTTATGCTTCCACATTTTTCTTGCCAATAAAACTACTGTGTGGTACATATGGGGGAATCTCAAATAGTTTTTAAATAGCCTGTGAACTAACCCTGAAAACTTTGGTAACTTTCTCTGACCAAAGCTTTCCTAATTCCTTGACAAACAAATTTATTTGATTTGCTTTTGGATGAGAAAACACCTGTAGGGTTTCTCAGGAATATTATTAATATACTAGTGATTAACAGCAGTTACTGATAAAGATATTTGTTCTGTGTAGGACAATTAGAATTTGGAAGGTTATTGTCATGAGTTATATAAAACAATATGTAAAGTTTATCTTGTCATTTTACCTATAATGATGACAGAAGCTGGTCTTGTTGCTACAATTATCTTTAATTTACCTTGCCTATAAATTAGTACCACTGATCTTGAGAAAGTATAATTTGTAAAGTCTCTTGTAGTTGTTGCTTGAAAAAAAAAAGTAATTTTCTGTCAGTTACTGTGATGCTGAATTTTAGTTCAAGCTGGATTATAACCCCATTTTTGCATTAGTTTGCACACTCCAAGGCAGAGCTGCCTTGTTCAGAGCTCTGTCTAAACCTGCTTTGCCATCTGACCACTTAACAGAATGCTTGGCAGGGTGAAGGTTTTTCTCTGTCTGATCGTGCAGGGGCAGCTGTAATGCCTCATTTGTGGAAAGAGGTTTTAATGTGGAATCAATGCACACTTACTGAGGAAAGCTACATGTGCAATTAGGAGGGAAGTAGATGGCCTATGGGAATTTTGAAAAAAAATAGAAAGAAGGAGGAATGTCAATTAGCCTGCCCCTGCTGCAGGTTACTGCTGAATTAAAATACAGCTCAGTCTTTGAGCCAAGGTTGTTTTCATTCCTCTTAAACCCAAATCAGAGCTTTCTGGGCTGTATCAAGCAAAGGCAACAATCAACATAAGAGACTAGTAATTTTTTTATAATTTTTTTTTTTGCAGTGAGAATACATATGTGATTATGTTAATAAGCTCTGCTTTACTGGATTTTGTGAAATAGTTCTGAGGCAATCAGCATGCTTGTCTCTGATTGTCACTTGCACTTCCCCATATGGTGTAGCATGACAAAGTCTGCATTTTGAATACTGTATGTTTTTGATGTATATGCAATATAATCCTGCCAATCTTTTAAAGAGTAACTTCTAGAATAAGTCAATAATTGTAATTTTCCCTCAATATACCTGAATTTATTTTGATTTTTTCTTTTTTCCTGTAGGCAAAGCCAAAACTTATAGAACCGATAGACTATGAAAATGTCATTGTTCAGAGGAAAACACAGATTTTGAATGATCCTCTACGTGAGATGCTACTGTTCCCTTATGATGACTTCCAGGTAATTTAATCCACCCTGGTTTTGTTGTGGGTTTTTTGTTTGTTTGGGGTTGGTTTCATTTTTTACCACAGGTTTTTAGTAGTAGGAGCCATGAGGTGATAACTTCCTATTTCTTTTTTTCTTAACTCTCTTTAGCTCCAAAAATCTGCAGAAAATCTTTGCTGTGGGTCCCATTCCCATTCCCTGCTTGATTAACTCTTTTGGGTACAGAAGAAATAACACAATTTCCTTATCTGACCATAAGATCTACTTACTGCAACTCAACAATTTTGCTGCCTTTTGAAGTAAATGATCAGTCACTTGTAGATATTCCCCTTCCCTTTCCAATGTAGGAAATGATGTGATGGCTGGTTAAACAAAAAATCAGCTTTCTTTAATTCTTAAACTGATTTTTTCCCCCCATTCTTAATAGTGAAAGACATGAACCTCTTCAAATGCAGTCTGCTACTCTTAGCTGCATCATCCCAGCCTAAACTGTGCTCTAGTAAAATACCCCTTACATAACAGAGTTTCTGACTTGATTAAGCCAGACTGAACCAAGCTTTGGGATAATCTTGTTATATTTTTTTTAATGATGATGTTTTTTGAAATATTTAGTTTATTTCAGTACACTTCTTAAAAAATCTTCTTGTAGATCTTGTTAGGATAACTACCAAGCATCTTAGACACTGGGGTTGGAGTAAATAGTGAGGAAAGTCTCTTGTCCACATGCCCATACCTGTAATCAAAATGTCTATTTGAAAAGTATACAGACATTTGAACAATCTGTAAACTAATTTTATTTAACCAAGTAGTTGAAGCTAAGTTTGTTTAATGTGGGGAAAGTTGATGATGAGTTGGTATATTTCTACAGAAGGACATCTGAAATCCTATAAATTACATCTTGAATTTGTCATTAATTTTCTCTGGCCTAATAGAGTTTACCTGAATGCAGCTGGACTCTCTTTTTAATACAGTCTGGGAACTTCTTTGATTCTGACACGAATAACTCTACTTGTAGTCTTCCCACTCTCAGCTAAAAAATTTGAGTTTTGGGAAGCTACAGTTATTTAGAGAGGAGTTTGGGCTTCATGTGTTCCCAGCCACACATGGAAGTTTATAGAGTAAAACTTCTTGAAAAGGATGTTGTACTGAGACAAGTTTTGAATATGGAATCTCTCAGTATGATACCCTACACCTGGTGTTGGCTCTGGGACTGAAAAACATGAGTAGGCTACACCACCACAATTCCCTTCTGGAGTGTGCCTCTTCAGTATCACAGATGAAAAGGAATCCAGGCTACTTCTGCTAAGTGTGCCCTTATCTGATTGACTGGTTCACTTACCAGGGTCATTCCAGTGAGCAGCTCTGAATTATCAATGGAGAGGAAACAAAGCCATCAAGAATATCCTCAGGCATTTTGTCTGAGCAGTTTGGGGCTATGGCTGAAGTGTTTAACTGCTATTTCTAGTGACCTCCTGCAATTCTTATCCTCAGGCCTGTATGAATGAAGCTAGTCCATAGCTCAGTCTCATCCTTCAGAAGGAAAGACTGAATTTTGTCATAAATTATGATAGCTTTTGTTTGGATTCTGTGGTCAGATTTTCATCAAGGCAGGCATTAAAGTGTGTGTTACATCAGAAGATTTCCTTCAAGGAGTCACAGTTTTGGAATATAGTCAGTTTTCCTGTTTGTTTATCCCTCATGAGTATAATATCTGAACAAATTTTCTGGGTTTCCCCAGTTTTGGCAGTCTCATTTTATATGTGATTTACATGAGGACAGGTTTGTACTATCAAACTGTATTATCAAACTTTTATTTCTTTCAAAGACTTGCTGGCACAAACTAACTCCAAATATTTTTGTTCTACACATGACTCTTCTGCACTACTTTGATCTATCTAGCTTGTTTTCAACAACACAAAACATTTAAATCTGTCATTCAATATATTAAGCAAATATTTCCAAGTCAGAGAACAGAAAACTCTTAAGTGCTTATTATTTTTATTTGAAAGCTAAACCTTTTAACCCTGTTCAGTTTTCCATAGCCATATTTACAGGTTTGAAATCACTAGTCATTACACAGTCACCAGTATCATTTGAATAATTAAAAAAAAAAAATAAGGCATATTTTCTGTATTTACCATTCAGCTTCACATGTATTTTTTAATTCCTCTATCTTAACTTGTGACTATCACTCAGTGTATGAGCAGCTCTTGGGTAAGCCATGGCTCAAATGTTTGATACTGGCTTCATCCCCTTCAAGAAAGATTTTAAATAGTGAACTAGAGCATTTAGAACTATCTGTAAACACACTTAGCACTGTTTATAGGTGGAAATGCCTACCATTGTCTAGAAACCTGTTCAAGCTATTTCCTTTCAGAGCATTCAGTTTTTATCTTGCAAAGTTCTTCCTCACACTTAGGTTAAATTGATTACAATGTAAAAACCCTTGCCTGGAAAGGAAGCTCAGCAGGGTTAATTTATAATAACATTAAAAGTGAGGCTATTTTTTTCAGCATGGCCCTAAAACTAGCACTTAAATGGCATGGGAAATACAAAGCTTGCAGTACTAGATATGACTTTCAGAATTTTTGGAAGATTACAGAAGAAGATGCATGTTTTCAAAACAGCACCATTGATGATACCACCATTGAATTTATGTTAAAGTTTAAATTATTTAGGGAGAAATAGGAAAGAAATATTTGTGCTTGATTTGGATTTTTTCAGGTAATGCAGTTAGATAACTGAAAGTTAATTTATTAGGGGTGAGAAGCTTGTATTAAAGGAGCACCCATATTAAGTTTTAGTCCATATCAGAATTGAAAAAGCACAGCAACTGGCTTTTTTGGGATCACATATAGCTTTCCTCTCTTCCTCTGTTTTTCTCTTCCTCAGATTAAAATTGTCTAGTGAGAGAAGGGGGGGGGGGGGGGAAAAACAACACAAAAGGGGAAAATAGCTCTTTTTCTGTCAGGTACGACTGTTCTCTGAACATGTTGTCAGAAGCAGCTATAAGCTCAAATCACTACCAAAGAAACATTTGAGCACGGATGCTCAAAATGCTCAGAAAATGCTCCAGTCTTGGAAAACTGGTAAAGTTTGAAGGATTGTTCCTCAGCCAGCTATCTAGTTACAGGAATCTGTCCAGATTTCCACTTAACTGCATTTGCTGTTGTCCCAAATGTGGTTAGCTGAGGTTAATGAAACCTGTTTTGTCTCTTTTTATATATGTTTGATAGCAGTTCATTTACTTTTCATAAGAACATGATTTCTGTTCTGCTTTGTGCAGAGCTTCAAATCCAAAATTTGGCTTGTAATGTTTTTTCTTTCAAGCTTTTTTTTTCCTTCATGCTATTATATCTAAATAATAGAAAGATTTGCTTTTTTGTAGTTACCAGAAGAGCTCTTAATCAGCAACTTCATCTCCATATATTGCGTCTTTTTAAATTTACCCCTTGAAGATTGTTTCAGCTGCTTTTCACAAGCTCAAGCTCTGAGTTTTCTGCACTGAATTCACTTATCAGGTTACTCCCTACCTTGTTCTCAACAAATTTATAGGGGCAGACATGTTGTGTTTGGAGACATGTTTTGCTGTTGGCATCCCTGAATTTGCTTTCATTCTTAGTGAGTGAGGTGTCTAAATTTTGTTCATGCTTTGCAGTCTGTTTATTTTTAGCAGCTTTTTTATCCTCTTTTTCATTTTGTTGCCTATACAATGTGTTTGTTAGTTATGATGGTAGGACCACTTTTCTGCCACTCGTTGGAACATCTCTGTTAATGTTTTTGCTTCTCCCAGTCACAACAATGCTGCCAGATTGTCAAGGCTATCCCTCTTCTATCCTCTTAGTGGGAGCAGCCATCTCCTTTGTAACAGTAAATTATCCATTGGATACTCTTGTGTCCAAGCTTGTGCCTCTTCATGGCTGCCTGTGAATTTCTCACCTGAATTTCAGTAATTTGCTCAATAATGAAATGGCTTCATAACAAAATAGCATTAGTTTAAAACAGGCCACCTCCATGGTGGTGGTCACATTGAAGTCGTATGCTCAATGACTGCAAAATAGGGGATGTTTATCTTAATTGCACAGTGAGTAAAGAAACCTTAACCCAAACAGTACTAGTGTGTACTTGGCAATAAGTCACCCTTTATCTAAATACTGTGCTTTTTTTCCTTTCAAAATATATAAGTTTTGCATACTACCTCAATTTTTAAAGGAAATCCTAAAACCATAGAAGGATTTGGGTGGGAAGCAACCTTAAAGATCATCTGGTTCTAACTCCCTGGCATGGGCAAGAACACCTTCCATTAGATCAGGTTGCTCAGATCCTTGTCCAACCTGGCCTTGAACATCTCCAGGGATGGAGCATCCACAGTTTCTCTGGGCAGCCTGTGCCAGTACCTCACCACCCTCACAGTAAAGAACTTTATCCTAATATCTCATCTGAACTGCTTTCTTTCAGTTTGAATCCGTTCCCCTTCGTCCTGTCAAACGATGCAAATTCAGGCTAAATTTGCTTGTAGCAAATAAAATGTGAGTGCATTCCTACCCATATTAAATTTGTCTTTGCAGAGTTATGACAGTGTTATTTTGAAGGCAGCTTGGTGCTTTAGCTTAGACATCATTTCACCTTTGTTATTTCTGGGTTTGAGCCATTTGGATTTTACACACTTTCACTTAAAGCTCTCAGCTTTAATTTAATGCAAGTTAAGTACTTCTGAAAATAGATCTTGTGCCAACTTTGCAGAAGTAAAACTAAATCCAGGTCATTCTATGAGAAGGCACATCTTCAGTAGAGGAAAAGCAAAAAAAAAAAATCCAACTAATGTCCTTATTTTAGAGAGCACAAATTAAACTCCTCAAATAACTAATTTTGAAATGTTCCAAGTAATTTCTCTATTACTTTTTGCCATTCAAATCTCTTTGGTGTTTTTCCTTAAGACTTTAGCCAACTGTTCTAAATCAATTTAGTTTGGAAATTACTTTATAATACAGGTTCTGACACCTCCCATACAAAGGATCTGACACTTCCCATGCAAAGGTGAAGTCACTTCTGACACATGGTTATTTTAAGGCCAGGATCTCACAGCTTGCCATCTTTTCCATTGAGTCTTTTAAAACAGTTTCTGTCTCTGCATCTGGAGCATGAGCTTCTGTGGTAAGTCTCACTGGCAAACACAACCTTGGGGCAGAAAGAGCATCCATTGCAGTCTGTTCTCCTTGTGGACGTGTTCACTATCTACATTCCATCAGGTTTTGGGTAGTGAGGACTCCTTGGTTGACTTGGGGAAACGTTCTTGCTGCTGTTCTCTATTCTGAGACCTCAACATACCCTAAATCCCTGGGACTTAGTCAGGAAGTTGTGTCACTAAAAATCTGTTCACTGTCTGCCTCAGTAAGTGCGTGTGAGTCCTGGCTCGTGTTAGAAGTGGCCTTCCTTAGTTTTGACAGCTGACTAATTGAAAGGGTTTTTAAATTTTCTTTGAGAGCATGAGACAAACACTTTATGGTTCCTGAGGCTACCATAAATCAAATGATCACTCATACCCAGAGAGTTGAAAAGTTTCATTTCTACAGAACAGTTCAGCCAATGTAGTTGTGAAGAGAGTTTGTTGAGAAAACAATCGTTCCTTCCCTAATTTTTATTTTGGAATATAATGTGTATTTATGTGCATGCTTTCTTTTAGAATATTGTAGTGCTGCTTAAGTAATTATTTTTAGGAGTTTGCTCCAAATCAGAGTACCTTACTCATTGCATTTCCTGTCTCTTGGACACACTACTGCAGCTGATGGATGTGCTGAGAAGGAGACACATGCATTAAGACAATTACTAATATGAACAAATTGACAAGTCAGATTCTTCTGGTTTGTCACTGATATCGAGACAGTACTAAGACAAAAATCTTATTATGTGAGAACAACTAGAAAAAAAGCCCCTAATATTGTATTGATAGTTGTCTAGCAGCGTAACTGCAGCAGGCATTTTAAAAGTATGTTCAGCAACTTCAATTTTACCAAATTATGCTACGGTGTTAATTTGATTGATGAGTTCATGAGTTTCCCGTGAAAAGTGCCTGGTAAGATACCACCTCAGTCTCTGTTTTTTCTTAAAATAATATTTTTTTAGGAAAGCACAATATAACTGTATGCTTGTAGAATATATATAAATACTGCATGTAATATTTATACATTATACAAAGTATAAATAATTTCTCATAAAATATCAGACTATTTCATTGGAATAGTATCTAGAAATTCTGGTCTTAAGGAAGTTTCTATTCTTAATAGAAGTTTTTATTTCCATAGCTTGTGAAAATGAATACTTAATATGATTTGAAGATGTTTCTAGAATTAAGAAAACTCCATTTTTAAAAGCTGTTAGCATATAAATGTGTATCTTCTTGCAGTTTGGTTTTTTTGTCTTTTAACTGTAGTTTGCCAGGTTTATTGGTCCCATGAAATATTTTGGGGTTTGTGGTGTTTGTTTTTAATATCTCCCCACCTCTCCCACCCAAGAAATCAGCACTGTCACTTTTAGTGCTCTAGACTAGATGAATGAATTGACCATGACTATGGGATTTTTTTTCCCTTTCAATCTTTACTGTAATTGAATGTTCTTACTTAAATGCCCTCCCCAGTTAATGGAGTGAGCCTTTGGTAATGACCAAGATAATCAATCACCTTATGGATCAGACTCTCAACAGAGATAAGTTAAGCTAATGTACTTATGCACCCTTTGTTTTTCAATATAACATGGGGAGCTTTTTCTTGTCACATTTTTATCTGATCCTTCCTGGATGTGTGGAGTCCTGTAACTAACAGGTGAGGGACCACAAGCCCCTTCCAGGCCCTGGCTGTGTAAAACTCTGTTGCTCACCTTTGATGGCCTAAGCTGTGAGATTCCTTTCCACATAGTGCAAAAACAACTTCTATTGCTATGTGGTTATTTTCATTTGTGATCCAGAAGATTTTGTTTTTCATCTTTTTCACTTTACAAATGTAAAGTATCCTAAGGCTTACTTCAGCACAGGTCTGAGAAGCAGAATTTCATGGTCACAGAGATATTTCCTGCTCTCTGGCAGCCTTCCTGTGCCTCTCTGAGTTCTGACATAGGATAGGAATAAGTTCTGACTTGATAGGCTGAAATATGTATATACTTCAGTGATCCACACCTTCTGTCTAAACCTGCAGTTAAACAGTGCTAGTCTCATTTTTTATCACTTGAGATCTGCAGTTCAATTATTCTTTTATTTTGGTGTGGTTTTCTTACCTTCCTTGAATAAAAGTATTTATGTGCAGTAATAACACTACCTTAATGTTTGTCTTCAGAATGTTTGAGTCATGTTGTCACGGTGGAATTATTTTTTTCTAGTATTTTCTTCCGCACGTTGGCAATGTAGTGGAAAAAACTGTCCTATGGATCTATTCCTCATTGATTCCAGTCTTACTCTTATTGTGAAAGAAGGAACATGTCACTTGAATGAAAGCAAATTCTCACTAATTGGCTATTCTGAAACATCATATTCATAGGGTGTTTTCTGCTGAGCTTTTCTTCATTGTAGTGGTGTAACTGAGCGTGGCCATAGTGTGTCATCTCCCCTTTAATTGCAATTTTCATTAACTGCTTTTGTTGTTTATCAGACAGCATTATTGCAGCGGCAGAGTCGATACATTCGGTCAACAGTTCCTGAAAATGCAGAGAAAGAAGCTCAGAGCCTGTTTGTAACTGAGGTAATACTGCAGTTGCATGTGACTGTGCAATAACAATATTATACCTGACTTGCTTTTCTTCTTCTTCTTCATTTACCATTTAAAACAAACACAAAAATAAGCCCTGGAAAAAGAACTAAAGATTTATTGCCACTTGTCAATTATTTCAAGGCAGAATTTCCAGGAAAACCCAGTATTAAAACCCACTATTTTTTTCCATTGGTGGCTGGAAAAGAAGTTTTATGGGATAGATTTTAATTCTTTTGTTTGTGTCATTGGCTTTTACAGATGGTTCTCCTCCACTTCATTATGCTTTTGGCTTTTCCAGATGAACGTGGGTGATTTCAATGCATAATATTGGATGTACAATAAATCTGGAATGAATCACTGGGACTTGTTTTTTCTGATAAAGTCTCTCACACTAGCTATTCTTACTTTGTTTCAAATAATCTTGTACAGATTGCTGGAACAGAACTGTACAAGATACAACAGTATCCAGAACTGTAACACTTGAGGAGGCCAGAATTCATTATGACTGTTCAACTTGTATGCTATATGTAGAAAAAATGTCCTCAACCCTAAAGTTTCTCAGAACTGTTTGCTTAGGTTGGCATTCCTTTGGTTTTGTGAGACTGTTCTTCATTTATTGTCTTGTTGAGGCCTTTAAGGAATTAAAGGTTCAATTGTTTTTCCTTTTTTTTTGTGTGTTTTCTACTGATATGTTTTAAGCTGATATTTTAACATCTGAAACAAGTAAATGTCTGTTGTAACTCTAATGAAACTGAAGGAGTCCACATAGCTGAATGTACATCAAAGTGTTTTATCCACACTGATAAATACCCTTAATACCTAACCTAAACATTTCTGAGATAAATTTGAAGAGGATAGACAAGAGGAGGGAGGAGTGTTAGCGGTAATTCATAGAGTTAAATGAGTTTCTGCTGAAACAATTGCTTGGCAAGTATTAAACTGGTGTTTTGAAATACAAAGAAAATATTTACGATTTATTGGATGTTGTGTTTGTGTATGTGTAGGTTTATTGTGTTACATAAAATTTTGTATGGAATGGTTTCTGTCAACAGATTTTGTCAATTTTATGTTACTTTGTTCAAAGCCAAGATAAATCAGTACTTTTATGTTGTAACAATATGGGTGGAGTAAAGTGGTATTTCCTGTGATCTAGATCAGAACTTAATGACATAATTGCTTTTCAACCACTGCAAGCATGCAGTCTAAATTTAAGTATTAATTAAATTGCACTGGAAGTATAAATTCAGGAAAATATGTTTTTGGCTTTCTGTATCACTATGTGCACAATTGAACATTCTATTTTAATAAGGTATCTGTTTTTGTGCTGAGCTGTCTTTGGGCTCAGTCATGTTTTCAGCTTCAGCTGAGTTTTCTAAAGACTTGGCCATGTTTTCAGCTTCAGCAAAATGCTGGTTTAACTTTCTGGACAACTGAAGATGGTTAATCCAGATGCTGAGTGCATTCATCATTTTCTGCTTTTATTAAATACATGTCTAGCATGGATCTTAACATTCCATTGAAACATATAACTTGTTCCAAAAACCTATATTGCATTAGACTATTGCAAAAGAAAGGAAGTGTACGGAATTTTCAGAGATTGATATGTAACCATAATCGTTCATAAACAGACATATCTTAAGAGATTTTCTTGTCCTGTGCCTATTGAATGCCTTTAATCCGGTTCCAGTTAATGTTGATACTTGGTTTTCATTTAAACAGTGCATCAAAACCTACAATTCAGACTGGCATATTGTTAACTATAGATATGAAGATTATTCAGGAGAGTTTCGACAGCTTCCAAAGTAAGTATGTTATGTAGTTTGTTTAGTGGTATGATAAATTGAAATTGTGGAGGAATTTTGCATTTAATATAGACTTATTTATTTGAGAAGTATGATATGTATAATATCTAAACTGAAATATGCTATATCCATGTTTAATGATCAGAGATGATAAAGACTTGTTGGATGGAATTGATGAACTTGAATGTGTAATATCATGCTAAACCATTTGCTGGTAAGGTACTGTCATAACATTGGCTTGTTAACAGGGAAGTGAAAACAAGACATTGTATCATTGACAATGTGACTTTAAGTAAGATAACTGAACAGGCTAATGTTTAGATGAACCTAAAATGGTAATATCCTGTTTTCATTGTTTCAAAGGCAGCTTTTGGAACTCCTTTTGGAGCTTGGGGAATAGAACCTAACTGAGATGTTTGGAGCAGGTTTTCACAAGGATGATTCAAAGTACAAGCCTAGCCAACATCTGCTACAAACTTTCTAAACCATCTGCTAGAGAAATGTTTTCCCACTTTTTCAAAATTTTGTAGGAAGAGTATAGAGACTAGAACCTTAATTCAGAATGTCTAAGAGTAGCTAAATACCCTGAATACCCCAGCTCTGGAAGATCTGTGTCTTCCCTGATTGCTCTCCTGCATCTATCAGCTAAGAAATAGTTGCCTTGCCCTCTGGAGAGTTCTGATCTTCTCGCAGTTTTTGTACAAGGCAGGACCTGGTTTTCACTTGCCCTGAAAAGAAACCACAATAGGAATTTTAAAAAGTGCATTGTCCTGCAAGGAGCCAGTAGTTGCAGGTATGAATTCTTACTGATAAGATATTAGGAGTGCAGTGAATGAGAAGGCATCTGTTCTCTTCAGTTACACTTTAGCACAGTAACAAGCAGAACAAAAAGGACATGGCTGCCAGATGTACAAATGAGGAAAATTGCTTTCTAAGAAGTAAAATTAATGAAAAATACATGCCTTTACCTAGTCATTCTTGTGCTTTTTCCTCTTAAGTAGGAAAAGAACATCTAAATTTTTGCATCAATAAAATATGTAATTAATCACAAAGTTCCTAGTACTTCAGAAGCTTTTTCTTTCTCTTGTAGTAAAGGGACAAAGCCAGACAAGCTTCCTGTTCATTTATATGAAGTGGATGAAGAAGCAGATAAAGATGAGGTGAGATAATAGCAATTCCTTACTATCTCTGGTTTTCATTAAGGAATGTTGGATGTGTAGTGGTTGTGAGTTTGGTTAAGTGTTGATGTCAGTACATGAAAACAGAGATTAGCTTGAACCACCTTATTGGGAAACAAATCAGTTATTTTTCTTGTCTCCTTTCAAATAACCCTGTTCTCTGGAGATCTGTCAGGTGAGCCAGAAAAAGTTTTGACAGATAATAAAATCGAAGTTTTAGTACTTGGTGACATATAATCCTTCAGCTGTCATAAAATCTGTTTTATACTGTGTCTATGTAGGCAGGTTCCCAGAGGGAAGTGTTTCCTGCAGTTTAATCATGGAATTGAATAAAATCATAGGTGAATCTGTTCCAGCACAGCAACAGCACACACACTTCAGCATGCATGACAGATAGCATACAGTGTGAGCTAAAATCAATTCATCACAAATATGAGCACAGGATAAGACTTCAGGAGCTGTCATGGAAACAAAGGCTTTAAAAATTGACTAAAACTCCTAGATACGTTCTCTGGTGTTGTTGGCTTAGGGAAAGGAGAGATGTATAGCATCAGGCAATTTTCAAGTATATTTAGAATGCCAAAGACTTTTTTTTTCAGCAACTGCCTCTGTTATTTTTGTGATTTATTTATTTTTTACCACACCCTGTTCCAAAACATGTTTTTAAATGCCACTGTTACCTTTTCTTACAGTTACTTGAACTCTTCCATCTCAAACAAGAATGAAAATAAAATAATTTTTCTTTTTTGATTTTTTTTTTACCTCTTGGCAATTACTTTGCTTCTAAATTCCTCAGAATTGCTCAGAACTGCTGCATATGAAATGAAAGGATTAAATGTGAAGAAGTTGTTTGGGGAATTCATCTGAGTAGATAGATTCCCAAGCAGAGAGTCCCAGGCTGATATTTATCCAGCACTGCTATTAATCTGCACTGTGATATTTGGACAAATGACTTTATGCATCTATATCCAAAACCTCCTATTTGTAGGATGGGAATAATTATGATTACTATTATACTGACATTTAAAAGACTTAGCATTATTTACTGTGATAATATTTCTGACAACAGAAGTGTATTAGAAAACAGTGAGTTAAACACTAAAAATTAAATGGATGTATAATTTACTATAATTCTTACCAGGAAATACATTATGGGTTGAGTTAGTTAAACATCGAAAAACTATTATTTGGCTATTAGCAGGTAGTATGTGTTTCATTAGGAAATATAGGTAGAGAGGAGAACCTGTGTCCTGCAAGAACAGGCAGGAACAGCGTGTCTCTTTCAGAAGTACAGTCACTAGAGGAAAGCTCTGCTGCTCTTTGAGGAACTTAGAAAATAAACACAAGAAAAGGACATGCTGGGAGGAAAAGGGAAGTTAGTGGTACAATAGAGTGGGGGAACATAAATTCTTTCATCAAGGGAAGACTTAATGCCAGAGGTGTTTGTTTCAGACATGAATATCTTTCTATGCCAAAAAGCACAGATGCAAACCTTAGATTGAAAGTTGTTTGGTCCTTTTGTTTTGCTTTTGTTTGTGTTTGAAGAAAGCTGATTTATTAAGAGAATCATAGAAAACAAAAAGCTAAAAGTGATTAAAAATTGCAGGAAAATCAGATAAATATTAGTTTAATCACACATCATTAAAAAGGAGAAAATTACCTTTGCAAAATTAATTCAGGCTATCAAGCCATCAGGTTGATGTTTGCAAATGGAATTTTTCAATCCGGTATGGGATCAAGATATGGGATTGTTTTTGTTGAAACAGTTGCTGTTGAAGTAAACTTTGGAGCCAAGTTTGTGGGAAAGACCACTTTAAAAAGTGCAGCACAGTGTGCAGCAGCAATGATAAAAGTGAGGAAATTACCTTACCAGTTGGAAACAGGAAGCATGTTTTCAGTGTGAGAGTGGTGTGTTAACAACTGGGTCCTGGGTTCCTTTGTATGAGCAGATGGTCAGCTGGAAATATTCAGTAGCTTTTTGGCTCTCCAGGCAGGAATTCTGCCTGACAGAAGAAATGCTGTAACTAGAGGGGCCCAAATGACGCTCAGTTCTATTGCTAGAGAACAGCATGCAGCTCAACAGAGCTGGGAAATGTGCACCTCAGAGACTGGGAACTGGAGTCTTAATAGAGCTAAATCTTTATTTTTGTTAACTCAGGTAATCAATTAATTTTAGTAATTTGAGGTGACCCTATGCATGGTTTGTGCAATTACAGAAAAGCATTCGCTGTTTTGTGCCAGGTTTTGGCAATAACTCATCATCTACTCATGGCCTTACACTTGTAAAGGTGATTTAAACCCACCCTTTCCTTGGGGATAACTCATGCCAGGGGAGGTGAAGAGTCATACAGAGTCATATTTGGAAACCCAGTGTTTTAAGTTGTGTCTGTATCTTTATTCTTCTAGAAGAAAAATAATAGAAGAGCAGTGGAGGCTAATGACTTGAAAATATGGAAAAATGATAACTGTGTTGCTTGGACAGTGAGACTCTTTGGGGCACATGAAAATTTACTGAGTATTTCTGGTCTATGCCTTTGGGCCATTATATCAGATGCTCCGATAGTTGATGACCATGTCGTCTTTACTGGGCCTAACTTCAATAGTCCCAAGCTGACAGTAAATTTTAAAAGGTCAGATTGATGCATCTTTTGCCTTCTGCTCACAGTTTTTTGAAGTTCACATGTGTATATGCTTACGAATATGCAAGCTAGACAGACTAAATAATCTGTAAATAAATTACCTAGTAACATTTTACAGAATGTTCCTTGATTCAGTTCCAGAAAGAAATTAATGTTATTCCAAGATTTGGTTAAATGTTCAGTTGTTGAACTAGTGACTCTCTCCCCCTTATATAATCAGGTTTTGTTGCATGTTTTCTTTAACTGCCAAAAAAAGGAATTAGAAAAATACTTGAGGTAGTCGAGGATGTTTTGTGATTTTGTTTTCAGCTGGATGCTCAGCTAATTCTGAATATTTCAGTAAAAATAAATTACCAGGAGTATTTCTCCTTTATATGGATGAAAATCCTCCTACATGTCTAATTCATTAGTAGTTTTGTTTCAAAATTGCCTGTACCATCTGGGAACCATGGTAACACCAGCTTCATAGTACTCTAAAAGATTACTTGGAACTGGTGATTTAATATTTATTCTGTGGCAGTTATGAATCTGTCTTTTTGATCTGTTTTGATTGCAGAGGGCTGCATTTTGGTAGTTGTTAACATCCTAAGGTTTTAGATGCAGTCATTCAGTTCCCTCCCCTGGCAGATGGATGTGGGGTACAGGCAGTGGGTGTGATGTGTGATGCTTGCATTGGATCTGCTGTTTGTGAACTTGCCATCACTGCCAAGTTGAGTCTTGTTCTCTCTGCAGAGCTTTGATTCTGATCTGCAAAAGGGCAGACCCAATTCAAGAATTAATTCTCGAAATTTTTAAGAAAGTAATATCTTTGAAGTACTGTATGTAAAGCAAAATGGTTTGAAAATCTTGATTGAAGTTTTGGATAAGCATGTGTTTGCATTGTTCTTTTTGGCAATAGAAATTGGTGAAAATTCTTGCACTCTGTGGAAAAGGTTACAAGGTAAATGTAAGCAAATGTTTTAAGTTTTGACTCGTTAAGTTTGCTCGTTCCCCTGTTTCATTGGGATTTGTCTTGACTAACATGTAGCTATCTATAGGCTGGATTGGCTGTAGATAAAGACTGTAGAAGTGGCCAGATTACATAGTAAAAGTTAGATGAGGTCAATCTCATGCCAGGTCTTTAAATAAAATAGTGGAAAAGCTATAGAATTTCTTCAGGGACTCATGGTACATTATTATCATTATGTTATGGCCATAGTTATTCCAACTTCTAAAATTACTTCTGAAATTACTGAAAAATACTACATGGACTGTGATGCAAACACTTACCTTTTCTTTTTTCTTCTTTTTTTCTTTCTTCATTTCCCTGTATTACTTTCTTCATGTCCAGGATGCAGCATCTCTTGGGTCTCAGAAGGGTGGAATAACAAAACAAGGATGGCTGTACAAAGGCAACATGAACAGTGCAATCAGTGTGACAATGAGAGTAAGTTTAAGAATATCTTACATATAACAAAAACCTGAGTACTGATATTCAATAGCCCTGGGCCTTGGAGAGGTCAATCTGTGCTTTAGTTCTAAAAAACATCGTATGAAAAGAAAGAGGAAAGCTTGTATGTACTTCATGTATATGAAACCTTGCTTTTATCTTATGTAGATCAGAAGAAAAAAAGACCTGAAAAATCCAGTATGTGGGAGGAGTTACATTTTCCTAACTGTAACCTGGTGTGATTTTAGTGGAAAAGGCACTGTGTAATATTGATGAGGGTTTACTTGTTTGTATTTTATGTAAAACTATGATTTTTTAATATGCCTCTTATGTATATTATAGAGTCAGTTTTAAATACCTTTCAATAGGTCAAAAATACTGTCAAATGGTATTGTACAGTCTTGCTGCAGATATCATAACTTATTTATTTTAATTAATGGTTTCTGTTTTCTTTTCTGCAGATACTGATTATGTTATCTATAAATAAAAACTTATTTTTCTATTACCTACTATGTAAATAGCACTTTTGAGTATACAATGTGAAGCTAATGGATACTTGTGTTGTCACTGTTCTTCCCTCCTTTCTTTTCACTAGTCATTTAAAAGAAGATTTTTCCACTTAATCCAGCTTGGTGATGGATCCTATAATCTCAATTTCTACAAAGATGAAAAAATATCAAAAGAACCTAAAGGATCAATATTTCTAGATTCATGCATGGGAGTGGTTCAGGTAATTATTCTCCTGTTTGCCAATTAATTTGATATTTATTAGCAAGTGAAATTTTATTTAAAATATAGATTAGTGTTGTTGAATGTAGATAAGTACCTATTATGCAGAGAAACAAGTTGACAGGCTGCATCTTGCCAAAGCAGTGAACAAGATTTCAAAGGGCAGGAGGCTGAATTTTTGAAATCTTTCTGAAAAGAACATAAATTACTGGTTGATGTCAAGTATTTAGCAAACCAAATTCTAAGGCAAATGCACAAAGAACCCCAAACTTGGCAAAGTAATGACAGCATAAAATTGAAGTTTATTTCAGTTAGATTTTGTGCTTGCATGAGCTGTAAAATGTTTTTCATAGCTTCTTGTGTGGGATTTTTGTTGCGGGAGTTGTATTGAATTCAAACACCCTTCCAGATGCTTTCATTTGACCTTTCTAATGTTACTTTTTTGTGCTTTTCTTTATTTTGAAAAGTTAAGGGCTTGGTAAAATGTTTGTCAGTAGCAAGTGCCAAAGAAAAGATTGTTTTTCATTTTTTTTGTGATTCTGTTATATATTTATAGTACAGCATGTAACTGTTCTGTTAGGCACAGCATACCTGGAAAAACCCCATGGCTCTTAGGGTTTTTTTTAACTTGTACAATAAATAAAGAAATAGGCAAAGTTTAATGAAAATACGTTGCTTAAATAATATTTTTGTAACATAAAGTTGTTTGGAGATTTACACAAAGAGATAAAACAGCTTTACAGAGGATTTTATCCACCCAAATATTGCAACATTGTCTTTTGGATGCACATTTAATAGGTAACTTCTATTAAAATCTTATAACTGTAATAAATTTTATCATATTGCAAGTTATATATATAATTTTACAGGAAATATTTTGCCTTAGAAATACAATTCTGGCCAGCTCCACTGAAGTGAATTTAATTTGTGTTTTTAAAACAAGCCAACAAACACAAAAGTGGTTCCTAAACCACTCAATAGGTCTAGGTCTCATCAATAAATACAAATACCGATGGAGGGTGCAAAGAGGACAGAGCCAGGCTCTGCTCAGTGCTGCCCAGTGACAGGGCTGGAGGCAATGGGCACAACCTGAAACACTGGAGGATCCCTCTGAACATCAGGGGACACTTTTTCACTGTGGGGGTGACCAAGCACTGGCATAGGTTGCCCAGAGAGGTTGTGGAGTCTCCATCCTTGGAGATGTTCAAAAGCTCCCTGGCCACGATCCTGTGCTAAATGGCTCTAATTGCTGTGCTTGAGGAGGGAGTGTTGGATGAAATGACGACCAGAGGCCCCTTCTAACATCTAACTGTTCTCTCATTATGGGATTTAAAACTGAAAATCTCTTTTCCTCACACATGCTTTCATGCTGTTCCATACTTTCTGTTCTGGTAGTTCAATCCAATTAACCTCAAGTTTCCTCAGACTCTGCCAGAAGCTTGCTTTTTAAAACAAACAACGTATTGCTGTTTCTTTTGTTCTTCTGCAAGTAGGGCTGATACAGTCATCTCTAAGTAAAAGTGTACTTTGGATGCTTTAAAATTTATAGTTGGCTAAGTCTCTAGTGCTGTACTGTATTGTACAGTACCCTCGGTGATCATCTTGGTACCTGGTCTTCAAAACTGCGTGTAAAAATTTGAGACTAGTTATGAATTAGCATCATGTGCAAAGTCAAAACCAGTTGATGCTCACTTCCAAGAAGCCAAGTAGTTATTCAGTGGCTAGAATAAAGGGGTTTGGAAATAACTCTTTTCTTCACTTGAATTTTTGGTGAGGAGCAAGTAAAAAAAGCAGATTTAAACTATCAAATATTGTCCCAATTTCAGACATGTAGTTTTATTGTCTTATATTATGTCCTGTATCCTTTCTGGCAAACCTTATTGTTTTACTGTTGGTGTTGAATTAGCGTTTAAAAACTCATATGGGAAAAAAATGGTATCTGCACAGTAGAAATTGCACTTCCATTTAACAGAAGAGGAAAACAAAGGAAAAAAAGACCCAGCCATCTTACTTTGAAGTAGTCTGATGTGGAATTCATAGGAATGGTTTTTCTCAGGTAGTTATGCTTACAAGATTTTGTTCTTGGAATGAGACTCCTTGTTTCAGAGTCAGTCTTTTCAGGGAGGGGAGGTTAGTTCCTATTGCACTGCTATAACACTCCCCTGGTCTGAGCTCATTCAATGCATTTGCTTACTTACTTTTTCAAAGACTGTAGATGCCTGAGAGAAAAATACTGACTTCACTTACAGGCATGAAGTTAGACCAGAATATGCTGCTTCATCAGAACTTGTATCAAGAGGAATGCTAAATTTGTGCAATAGCAGGGTTTTTATTTGGTTGGGGTATTTGTTTTGGGTGGATTTCTTTTTTCCCCCAAACTTTAATGAAGAAACTGGAATTCCTGGAATTCTGTTTGGTGTTTTCAGATTTGGTTTTGCTTGGGGTTTTTGTTTTAATACTAAATTCTGTGGAGACTTTTCTGATCAGAGATGAGTAACACATAATATATGCAGTGTATCTATTCACACATTCAGCCACATGTGTAGGTATGGTTGCTCTAATTCAGTGTTTTGTGAAATCTGAGATCTGTGACATCTACTGCCTGTGTCAAGCTTTTATACTGTCAAACATAGAGGTTACTTTTCTCAGAGTTTTTAATTTATTTCAGCACTGACTTCAACTAGTAAGATTGCCTTAGGGCTGTCTGAAGTCTACACTTTTGTTTGTATGCTTGACAGAAACTCAGCTTTGGTAGAAAGCTGACTGTTTTGTCAACATGTAGTTAATTGAAGAATCAGAGATACAATGAAACTAATATGTAATTTGGCATTTCATTTAACTTAAACAAAAAATTCCCCAACCATTAATTCTGCCTTACTGTTTATTTTAGTGTTTTTCTAGTGCATTATCAATTTGTAAAACTAAATTGATGATAATATAGAATTTTCATTTAAGACTTCTGAATTCATTCCCAGAAACATGAGTCAGGCTAAGTAGCATTTGAAACCCTGGTTTAAATTGTGTGAAGAAGGATGACAGAAATGGTTGAGGAAAAAAGGAGGAACTGATTCACAACTTTATGTATATCTATATGACTAACAGTATTGGGGCATTTGGAGTTATGTTGGTTATAATTTTACCTCCAGTATAAAATCCCAGTCTGCAAACAGTTGTCACTCAAATATAATAGTCTTTCATGCTTTTTGTTTTCTTTTGTTTTTTCAGTAGACCTTAATTAGCTTCATTTCTAGGTGATCTGAAGTACATAAAGATTTGGAAATGGGATCTTTTGGGTTTTTATAAAATGATTGCAAGCAGAATGATGACTGGAAACTGGAATACAGGCTGTTCTCCTTCCTACTTGCACTTGTTGCAGTGCTGTGGATAACTTCAAAAGGTCAAATGTCAGGGAGCAAAAAAGTGTCATCATGACACATTTTTTCAAAATATCAAACTGTATTTTTGTATAGAGTATCTGAAATATGTGTAACTTCCTTTGATAGTGGTTAGACAGCATGTGAAGTGCTACACGGGTCTTTTATTTTCTTATAGAACAATAAAGTCAGACGTTTCGCATTTGAGCTCAAGATGCAAGACAAGAGTAGTTTCCTTTTAGCTGCAGACAGTGAACTTGAAATGGAAGAGTGGATAAACACTCTGAACAAAATCCTTCAGCTTAACTTTGAGGCTGCAATGCAAGAAAAAAGAAATGGCGAGTCCCATGAAGGTAAGCAGGGTTTCCAGCAAGGCTGATGTTATGTGACCATGTCTCCTTACATGCATTTTGGAAACAAGGGCTTTCATGTGGCAAAATTTTTTTGTTTGTTTTCTTTGGGCATAAAAATTGCAGGCATTTTTACTGTCCAATTCAACTGATGAGCATTTTAACCTTTTGGGCATTAAAACAGTACTGTTCAATACTGTTCTGTATTGATTCCAGTTGAGTCAAGTCCACAAGATAATTCTGAGACTGATTAAGTCTAGAAAAGTAGAACCCACAATGTAGAATCAGGACTGAGGCAGCTTAAGAAAAAAAACTTAGGATGGACTTGTTTTGGAATGTGTGAAATGCTGCTGAAAATGAAATAATCTGTTCTGTGGTCACTGTAGGTAGAAATGGTGGTTACAGTGTGGGGCTTGAATTTAAATATAATTCCCTTGACCACAGATATTTCCTGCAAGTATTGAAATAGACTGCCTGGGTGTAGAATCCTTTCTGTTGGAGCCCTTTAAGAATGGGTCAGGCAGGTATCTGTAAGGAATGCAGTGTATGGCACCAGTATTTCAGTGACAAAAGGAAAATCTGAATGTCCTCTCCTTCACTTTTCCTCTTGAGGGTGGATGGGGAGAGAAACTGGTGTGAACCCAACTGTATGTATATCCAAAAGAGCCTGGAGGATATTACAGAAGGATGGTTTTTTATAGATAGTACAAAGTACCAAAAGGGATCATTAGAGTTTAAAATGAGATATCACAGTCTTCAAAGACTGTCAGAATTTAGTGTGATGTTTGCAACAAAAGCAGATCTGAAAAGGAGAAGCATCTTTCTCTGGGAAAGACATTTTAGTCTGTGGTCCTTAGTTGACCTTAGCACTGCAAGATGTTTATAGCTGACTGAATGGCTGCTTTGTAAATCCAGTAACTGTTGGTGAGTAGAGCTGGGAACCTAATGAACAGAGGGAACTTGTTTTGAAATCAAGTTACAATGCATTGTGGAAAGAGTAATGTAAGTTTGTGCACTGAGTATCTGCTTACCTCATGCAGATATTAAAACTAAAGATGTGTTCTTTTAAGATTAGACGTAACTGGTATTTTAATGACTTTTTGTAACTAGTTACATCTTTCAAGAATCACTGCATCAAAATGATGCAGTTGTCCACAAACTATTTTGCTAATGGTTGTCATTTTTGAGGGGGCAGGAGATTAAAAAAGATGAAATTCTTTTGCTATGGAGTTTTGTGAGCACGTTGGAATTTTTATATTTATTTTAAAATGAGTTTTATAATTTCAGATGATGAACAAAGCAAACTGGAAAGCTCATCAAGTAGTTTTGATAACTACTATCCTGAAATTGCCAAGGTAATATATATTGTAAATGTCAACTTGGGATATAAAGTATTAAACATAAGTTAGCCACATGAACTTTCAGTAGAGGTAAGGCATTGGCTTGTAGCTTGTGGTGCTTGGAAAGCTTAGGAGCTCTTTTATGAGGTGTGGTTATTGAGCTTCATTATTTTCTGCTTTTGGAAGGAAACAAGATACTGTCTTGAAGTTTCCTATATAAATCTTAATATGCTGTTTAAATTCAGCATGTCTTATTTCATTAATTCATTCTATTTTGTGTTGGTTTATTGCATTCAGGTAAGTGTTAAAGTGTTTCTATAGAAATCTAGCTGTACTAAAGTCAAGTTTTATTTTTAGACTTAAAAATCCAGGGCAGCTTAATAGCAGTGATGAAGTGAATGTATTTTAAGATGTTTGTGTTTATAATGAACTGGCAGGTCCGTGGATGTTTCCTGTGTTGCCATGGTTCTTGCTTTTCCATTTTTTTCTTAGTGAAGTGTGATATAAACAAGCATGAAATAAAATGGAACCAAATAGAAAATAACAGTAACTCTTCCTCAGCCCATTTGCAGACTTTCAGTTAAATCAGTGGATTCTGTGTTGCAGTTTGTTTTGTGAATTTTGTAAAGGAGAAATTTTTGTTAAATCACCCAAGAACTTTAACTGGTGACCTTTTCTATTGAAGGTGCAGAATCCAAACTCCTTCCTGTGACTTCCTTACTCTTTCTTCTGTGTGGTACAGCCTGGAGTGTTGAAACTTTTCTGCTTGACCATTCTCTGGAATGCTCTTCCTTTTTTTCCTAAGGATCTGTCTGACCTAGTAACTCTTCCTGAAAGTAGTGCAGCTTATGAACTGAGAATAAGCAAACCAAATTCTATTTACTACAGTAGCTAACATATCAAAGGATCCAGTCAGAATACATTAACAAGCTTTTAGCACCCAAATAGGTTGGCTGACTTAATTCTTTCTGTTACTGCTTTGTAATCAATTTAGCACATGTACACAAAAAGCTCTTATGTGATAATCTAGCTCCAGCTATGGCTGTAATTGGAAGTTAATTTGGATTGTGGTGCATATAATCAAAGCTTCCTAGGAATAGCTGTAAGCATCAAATAGCACATTTGTATAAGGCCATGAAAATTTGTTTCAGAAATAAATACAAAATTAGATGCTGTTATTCTGTGGAAGATTTTTCTTTCTTCCCAGTCAGTTATTATGCTGCTAATGGTCCATATTCCTTACAGAGGGGACTTTACTTCAGGACTGCATATAGTTTTGGCACTCCAGTTTCCATAACGTTTGAATCAGAAGCATGCAGCTCTTAAAGATCATTATTTTCTAGAATATTATTTTTGCTCAGTTCTTTAAGCACTCCATGTTTTATTATTATTATTTATTCCATTGTTATAACTCATTTACATTTCTGTTTCCTTCAATTTTTTTTTAATTTCCCCTTCCCTTCTAATTCACCTTTCCTAAACACTGCCTTTCAAAATAATTTCCTCTAATGTATTTTCCTAGCCCTTTTTTTCCTGAGGAAAATTACAGGGAAAACTGCCCATTTTCATTACTCTTTGTGTCTTAACTTGAATGGTGTTGTTTGGAGGATTTTTTGTCCTTTATTCTATCTTGCCTTGTCTTTTCAGCTGTTGTTTGGATTTGGTTCTTTTTTCCCCAGTGGAAGCCTTGCAAGGCATTGGGCTTTCTTTTAGAATAGTTTATAGCTGCTCTATTATTTTTGTTAGTTCTAGGAGGAAAATTTCACAATAGCTGACCTCATATCCTTATGAGGAGAGAGAAATTCCTTCAGGGGTGATTGTAGTGCACCTGACAGTAGGGGAAAAAACAGATTTCCTGGGAAGGGTTTAACCCTTGTGAGTACATACATCTCCAAGCCTTCATTTTTCTATCAACAGCTCTTTGTTCATAACATAAACTAAATAAGATTGTACTTTGCACTTCAGTGCATAGATGCACACACATCTGTCTCAATCTGTCTTTCCTACCTATTTCATGTTCCATTTATCTGCAATTTTACTACCAGGAGTGAATGCAGGGGTTTTGTAGTAGATTTTTTTTTTTTTTTTTTTGTGGTTGGTTGGGGTTGTTTGTTTTTGTTGCATTTATTAATCTTAAAATAAATTAGACCTCTGAAGTAGCTGTGACTGTCATGATCAATGATCCCAAGCACCTCCTTAACCATTATTGGTCCCAGAATACCTTGAGGTGGGAAAATACTGTCTCAGTTTTACAGATGAGGAAATAAAATCACAGAGCCACTGATGTGCTGTAGACAGAGTTCATGGTAACAGGTAACAGGTTCATGCATTTTCAGTTCTTGAGTTCTGACAACTGCCCCTGTTCTGTCAGTCAAACATGCATATAATCATCTTGTCTTCCTGCACAAAACACTAAAGAATCTAAAACTATTCAAGATGCTTTAGCTGAAGCAATTTCTGTCTGGCTCCTATGGCTGGGCAATCTTCCTCCTCAGTTCTTGCCACTAAATGTTACCTTTGCAAAACATGCACAGAACTTTCTTGCCATCCTTAAACTTTTTCACATTTCCTGTATTTCCTAACTATACCAGTTGTTCAACAAGCTAATTCTGCCAGTACTCTGCTGGTATTGAATATCTGGGTCGTCTCTTTCACAGCAACTCTCCTCTTTTCTTCTTTTTGTGTTAAAGTTAGCAATGTAAAGTAAATGAAAACCATTGGAGCATTTATATTCAAAATAGTACCTCAGAATTTTCTATTCTGTCATACATCCTCTGAGCCAAATTATTTTTTTAAATTCCTGTTATCAACCTAAAAATATGGTTATGAGCTCTTAGAGATTGTTCTTTTGTTTTGTTTTGTTTTTTCTTTCTCTTGAGACACACTCTTTCTCTTGAGTAGAAGTTGCTTCAGTCTCCAGCAAAGCAGATGTAGACAGTAGATCACTTCCTGCTTCTGGCCAGTGATGAGCATTTTGGGTTGTAGTTTCTTTTAACCCATACAGGCTGATCCAAAAAGAACACCTGCCTGTAATGTAATATTTTGTATCCTTGTTTAGCCAGCTGCTACTTTAAGAATGGCATTTCTCCTGCATGGGTAATTTTGGTAGAGGCATCTGTTCATTTGTCATGTCCTGTGACTTTAAAAATCATAGAATGCTCTTTAAGTAATTCCTTTTTCAAACAAAGGTAACCTATGTATACCATCAGTCTTCACATTCTATTTTGTTCCATTTCACTTTTGTTTTACTGTTTAAAGATAGGTGTCCACAAATCCCAGTGAACTCTGCAAAGTAACTTTTAAATGTGAGGGGTTTATCTTTTGGAAGTTTTTGGGTTTTCTCCAGCTGCCCACAGGAAAACCACTTCTTTGGCCGTAGAGCTCAAGAAAAGTTAAAAAAAAGCAACCAACAAAAAGAAAAAACAGAAAGCAAGCTATGATGGTGTTTCTTAATTTAGGTGATCTGTTGTTTCCTCAGCAATCTTATGGTCTCAGGATGGCTCTGAGCTTTAACCTGCAGTCATACTATGTGTTTTTATTTAAATAAAATAGGATTATGGAAGTTATTGTTTGAGGAGGCGGATATATAAATAACACTGAAGTGTACTTCTCATGAGCATGGAAGGTTATATGTTGCTGATGTAAGGTTTTGTACTACCAGGCTGGAAAGAAGCATTAGGAGAAGAGGCTCTCACTTTGTGCTTAGTCATGTTTGATCAGTGTAAACTCAGGAGGTACAAAGCTCAGCAAGGGAGAAATGAATGCATGAATCAAAAATGTGTGGGGCTTTGAACATCACAGAAAAAAGCATGAAATTAAAGCTCACTTTAATGGTGTGATATCAAGACCTATTTTCTTATTTTGAACAGAGCACCAGAGAAGCAGAAATCAAGCTGAAAACTGAAAGCAGAGTTAAACTTTTTGCCTTGGATCCAGATGCACAGGTTAGATTTCTTACAAGGAAGCAGGGGTATTTTATGTTGATCCTTTTGAGATGAAAGCAAGCTTACCTTAATTTTTCTTTTCTCTTTTTATAGAAACTTGACTTTTCTAGTATTGAACCAGAAGTGAAGCCATTTGAAGAGAAATTTGGAAAAAAAATTCTTGTAAGGTGTAATGATTTATCTTTTAATTTGCAAAGCTGCGTTGCAGAAAATGAAGAAGGACCAACAACAAATGTAAATAATTAATCTAATTACTTTCAGTTAATTTGGAAATAAACATCCTGATGTTTGGTTGGCACTATCCTTAATGACAGGGATTCATTGTCATTGAGAAATTTATATTATGGGGATTTTTGCTCTTTTAAATCACAATGAAGGCCTAAATCCTACATAAATTAACTTTGCTGCTAATATTTTTGTTGGGTGGTGGAGAGAAAAAAATTTCTTTCAGTGTCTTTTACACGTTGTCAGTAATACGTAGGGTGATGGCCATATGTGTTCCTGAAAATATTACTTATCTTTTTTTCCTACACCCAGCACTGACACTTGATTTTTAATTTTTTTTAATGTCTAGGTAGAACCTTTCTTTGTCACACTGTCACTATTTGATATTAAAAACAACAGGAAGATTTCAGCAGATTTCCACGTTGATTTGAACCACGCCTCAGTAAGGCACATGCTGTCCAGTGCTTCTCAACAAATGATGAATGGCAGTGGTGACAGCTTACACAGAATTCAGGACATTCATGAAACAGTCTTGCAATATCCAAAGCAGGTAAGAGCTAGGAACCTGAACTAGTAGGATTTTGGATGCAAGTTTCCTGCATGATTTCATTTGCTTTCTATTATGTGATGTAAAATGTGCATTTTCCTTCTTTATTTATCTCTTGTTTTGTCTCTAGGGTATATTCTCAGTCACATGTCCTCACACAGACATTTTCCTTGTGGCTAGAATAGAAAAGGTGTTACAGGGAAGTATTACACATTGTGCTGAGCCATACATGAAAAGTTCAGATTCATCAAAGGTATGTTATTTTCTTCTGTGGCATGAAAAAAATGCTGAGGCAAACCAGATTGATTTCAAATTAATATAAATCAAAACCTTAGTTGTTTTATAGTAAATTCATGTAATTGGATAATTTGATTTAGTAAGTTGTAGTTATTTCATGTAACTATTATTACATTCTAGATAAAGGAACATTTTATTGGAAACATTTATTTCACTTTTTATAATTGTGACAATGTAATTTTTAGAATGCCTTTAAGTAAACTGTTTTGACAAAAGAATATTGGACTTCAGTGTGAAAGTTGAGTTGAAAATTGTTGAACAGTGAAATGTTAATGTAGATCATAACTGTGTCTTCCTTCTTTAATGCATCTTACTTAGTGTAACACAGTTGATGTTTTGTTGTCTTACTTTTTGGTGACAATAGTTTACTGTAACTTTATCTGCACTCTTGCTGGTTTTTTCCTCCAGAACAATTGAGATCATCAAGCTTCTGGTTTTATGTATAAAATTCTTTGCAGATTTGATAAATCACTTCTAGAATCACTCAAATCACTTCTGGAAATTATCCACTGGAACATCTTAAGTTTCCAGGAATCTAGGATGGCATAACATTTTGATGTTCTCTGAAACAGCTACAAAAAGTTTTGTTAGTTGCTACTTCTTGTTTGTCAGTGAAGGGGCAGAAGTTCAATGTTTCTGATTTACAGTTATGCTTAAATAGCCAGACCAGCACACCAGAAAAAGTAAGAAAAGTGTTTTTGTAGGCAGTGTCAGCCAGCTACTGTTGACATTTTGCCTGTTTTCAGCTAAGAAGAAACAGTTAACTTTCAGGCTCTGCAGGGCAACAGTGTTCTTTCCTACAAATTTGATGCTGGCTGAGCTGCATGTAAAAAACCATGTATTTTTCACTTGGTCTTAATATAGATCAGCCTACTGATTTGTTTTTCCAGAATTGTGTGAGTTATTTTTTTCCCCCCAGCTATTGTTGGAAAAACAGCAGCTTTGTATTTTAGGAGTCTGGTTTTGATGTTGACTGTTTCTGAGTTAAAATAAAACCTGAACTGAGTGTGGGTGATTTTGGTGTGCTTGGGCCTGAGCCATGTGGGGAGGTTAAAAAAGCCCAGGTGTTCCCACATTTGATGCTGAGTTCTGGACTTGTAGTTGTCCTGTACAATGGGAGTGGACAATGAGAATGCTCATGGTTATATTGACTTATGCTTTCTAGCATTCAATCACTTACAATTTTATGCAATGAATGCTTAGTTTGAATTTTTCTTCTGTTCTTGTTCTCAGGGACTACATTGTATTAATCTGAAACAAATTAGAACAGTACCAGCTATATAGGCGTCCATGTGGGTCAGTGTAGGGAGAGAGTTCCAGTTCCCTGCAAAATTACTAGTCTGGACAAGAAAAAGGGAAAATGGAAGCAGCAAATTCTACAGCCAAAAAAAACCAAAACACCTTTTCTCCCCTTTAATGTTGAATACAGTGGTTTAATGGTCATTGCTTACTAAGGTTTTATGCTTCCGAGTGCTATTTCCCCTTTTTTTACAGGAAAGGGTAATGGAGAGTTCTTTCAAACACACTAGTAGAATCACCTCTTTACAATATGAACAGCACAGATCAGGGATAATATTCAGGCAGTTTTAGTCTGTACTTGGTTTTGCTCTGTATGAACACATGGGAAAAGCTGATTTCTGGAAAAGAGAAGCCCAAGTGGTTCAGCTCAGTGTTGAACATCTCAGACCCATGGGTTTCTAGCTTCTGATTGTTGTAGTTGTTGGTTCTGTATGATGGAGTTTTTTGTTCATTTAAAAGTTAACAAAATCAAGAATTTAAATTTTTAATGAGAGCAGTGTTGCAGTGTCCATACACCGGGTTGTCCATGTGACCTTCATACAATTCTTTCCAATAGTCTGTGTGGAAGAGACTTTGTAGGGGAAGATATTGTAGTACAAGTCTTGCAGGATATTGTACTACTTATTCTGCAGGAATGTGTTCTGGTACATAGGGTGAGTGCTGGATATAGGTGGGGGAGCAAGTGAGAGGGGAAATGTTGGGGTTTTTTTTAAGTTGGAGTTTTATTTTTAAAAGCAGTTTAATTTTGCTCTAGCTTTCAGTCTATATTCTGTGTATAATAATGTTTCTCATGCTTAATTAAGTATTTTGTACCAGAAATGTAGATGGGTCTGTTTTCACCCATGAAGTGCTGTGAAATCAGCAGGCTGTGCTTAACCTCAAATAAAGAGTTAAGAGGCATTATCAATTGTCTTTTCCTTCACATACTTAGGATTAATCTACAGTCTTCTAAAGAAGATTTTCTAATTCATATCAGTGTCAGTGTGTGGGTTTTTTCTTGAGTACTAATGGTTCAGAAAAACGTAGCTTTTCAAATATGGCTATTTCTTGTGTCCCTTGTAGGTTGCACAGAAAGTTTTGAAGAATGCTAAGCAGGCATGCCAGAGATTAGGTCAATATAGAATGCCTTTTGCCTGGGCAGCAAGGTGAGGACAAATCTTGTCAATCTATATTTTTTTTCTCTGTATAACTTTTCTCTAACATGGTTTTTTTGCATCTCCCTTCTTGTAAAACTTCATGTGCTATTTAAATTTTGTAAAACTTCATGTGCTATTTAAATTATTTCCTCTTTTGCTTTCAATTAACCCAAGATTTCCAACAACCTTGTACTTCAGCTCTGTAGTAGGAAAACAGTTATAAACATACATGATTATTCAAACTGTAGATATTACCAGCTGTTTTCTGTTGTCAATATTTTTTACATTATTAAGGATGAAATGGCTCACAGTTATTTGTTAGACTGAGCTATTTATATGTTAAACTCACCTACAATAAGTAAAATATTAAATTAGTGAATATTAATGAAGGATGGTGCAGGATATTCTGATTTGTAATTAAAAAAATTCCTGAAATGAATTTCAACACTTTCATAAACTCAGCTAAAAGCAGGATTTTTACTTTCAGGACGTTGTTTAAAGATGCCTCAGGAACCCTGGACAAAAGTGCAAGATTTTCTGCACTCTTCAGACAAGACAGTAATAAACTCTCAAATGAAGACATGTTGAAATTGTTAGCAGATTTCAGGAAGTAAGTTGGATTTTCCCACTTGAAAAAACAGAAACAAACCAACCTAAAACCCCCCACTCCTAACCCACACAATATTATCTTATGGTCTTGAACTGGAGCATCTAATATTTTGATGTATGTATTTATAAATGTCTTTCACATCAAATACAGAATCTATGTAAATATAATTAAGGCCTTCAAACAAGCTACAGATCTTTCTCTTACATGGTTTGGGGCTGTGAACAGGACTGAGGTATAATCCCACATGTAACATGCTGTCATATCCTGAAGTATCTCTGTGCTAGGAGTTATGTTTGAACAATATGCTCATTGTTTCTCAAAGGAAAACAAGTATGAGCAGAAATCATCTGTTCCCTGACCTTGGACAGGGGATGCTGGCTCTCAGGGAAAGGGATTCAAGCAAGTGTCCAGTCCACCTTCCTTGGGAATGTGTCTCAGGATACCTAAAAACCAGAACATTTTTACCAAGTATTCCTAAAGATTTTATTGGTTTGTGTGCAAGGCTTATAAGTATTAACTTGAACAATCACTAAGCACAAAATGAGCTACAGTTTCTTTCTTCTTGCTTAGCAAATCTGATGAGGAGATGAGGTTTGCAATAGATATTTTAGGTCACTTTTAGCAAGGGGCTAAAAGTTTTGTTGAACTTCATGTAGCAGTGGATTATGCTGGTACTCTGTTGGAACTTTAGTTGTTGAGAATTTTAGATTTTTTGTGTTGTTAAGTATTGATTTTTTAAGAGAATATTATATTTAACTTGAGATTGTAGAGAAAGTTTTTTAAATTAAATAGTAGAACTGAGATTATAAGTATGTAGTTTAATTAAAAGCGTGTGATATTACAACAGACAATAATAGTACTCCTTGCCATAAACACTATTACTGGAATTGAAACAAACAGTAAATTAGCCTGCCACACTACTCTGTGAGTTAAGGGAGTGCTTTTGGTTATTGCAGCATCCTGTTTGTGGAACCATGTACAGTATTTCACAGGAAATACAGGAGGAAAGGAGTTCTAATGTCTAAGGCATATCTATTGGAATTAGAATCCCAAATCCAACCAGAAGTTTGCTTCACAGCATGGGATTGCTTTTTGGGAAAACCTTGCGTCCACTTGCTGTGCAATACTTTTTAAAAATTATGCTGCTGACTGTCTTTAATAAAGGGTTCTGCTTGGTTTTGGCATGGAAAATACTTGTACTTCATGTTTCTGAAGCAGCTATATCATAACATCTATACTTGGGTTTTGCAAGGTGAATTGTTAGTCTGGATAAAGCAGGAGATAGAAACTTGCTGATTTCTCTTCTCCCAGGTTTATCCTACTGCCATGAACCCTTATCACTGACCACTGAGATTTAAAACTTACAGATTCCCTCTTGGCTGCAAATGATAGTTGCCATGAGTTACTACATGGCAAAACTTAATTTTGAAAAGGTGTTTCATTTAAATTTAAAGAAAGAAAAAGTCATGCTTTTCTGTGACCTTTGACACACTTATGTCTTTTTTTTTCTTTTCCTGAGGGTTTAAAGGAAAAGAAAACTGTGCATCTAGGCAAAAAGGAAGACCAGATCAGTCATGCACCCTCAAACCACCTTTCCTCTCATACTCCTATTTCAGGATATTACTTTTGCTTCTGTTTCCTATTATCTTTTTTTACTGGCATCTGATTTGCATTTAGTCTGACTTTGAGAGCTTGTTTTTTTTTTTTTCCCTTCCTACAGACCTGAAAAGATGGCCAAACTTCCTGTTATTTTAGGAAATCTGGATGTTACAATTGACAATGTATCACCAGATTTTCCAAGTAAGTATTAACAAACACTGTTAAATGGACATTTGGGCTTTTTCCTCTTCAGTTCTTTATTTGTTTTTTTTCAATGTATTTTCAGATTATGTTAACTCATCATACATTCCCATGAAACAGTTTGAAAACAGTACCAAGACACTCACAGCATTTGAAATAGAGGAGTTTGTTCCCTGTATACCAAAATGCACTCAGCCTTTTACCATCTACAACAATCATCTTTATGTTTATCCAAAGCACTTAAAATATGACAGTCAAAAGTCTTTTGCAAAGGTGAGTAGAGGAAACCTGCACCAGTTTCTTTCTCAGGTTTAGTTAAGATGTTCACATATTTATTTCTGTGATGATTAATTGCTTGGGTTTATGTTTTTTAACTACTGCTTTAGGCTAGAAATATTGCAGTGTGTGTTGAGTTCAAGGATTCTGATGAAGAGGATTCTTTGCCTTTGAAGGTCAGTCTTTTCATTTTTGTGGCTGATAGAAGGAAATAGTGAGCAGTTAGCTAAATAACAGTAGTACTTTAATTGATCTAGTTTGGGATGGTGGCTTGAGAGTAACTTCTGGATTGCTTGCTTGTTTCTGATAAAAGAGATTCTAAAGAGTCCTCAGAGCATTTAACGTCTTTAAAATTTTTTTACTAAAATTCTAGGAATAAACTTATTGCAAGCAAGGGTAGCTTATACCTGCTCCCCAGTAAGTTAAAACATTAAAGATATATTTCAAATGCAGAGCCAAACTCTATTTTCTGAGCTATCACCGTGTATAAAAGATGCCTGGAAGACCAGAAGTAGAGAAATGTAGAGACATCCTGAAGTGAGATCACAGTTTCAGCTCTACTGCACAGCAGGCAGACTTAACATCATGTAAAGAAACCAAGTTAAACACATTTAAAGTTAAAATATTTCAAATTCTGGGTGAGACATCCTAAGTGAGAGTAAAAAAAGGATCACAGGGTCTTTTTGTTCTTTTTTCCTTTTCTGTATTCTTAGTGTATCTATGGTAGGCCTGGTGGACCAGTATTTACTAGAAGTGCATTTGCTGCTGTTCTGCATCACCATCAAAATCCAGAGTTCTATGATGAGGTAAGCTGCCTTTCTGAGGAAACTACCAGGTCAGCTACAATGTAAATTTCAAATTACAAGAAAATATTAGAGGATTGCAAAATTCTCAGTTAAATCAGGTGCCCTTTCTTTTATAATTTTTGTATGTTTGATTTGTGGTCTAGCTTCAAATAACATGTAATCTGGAATTACTCTTTAAATGTAGAACCAGTAACACATGTCAGTGCTCTGGCTGTAAACTTCTACAGAGATTTCTTTGCCTTTCAGATTAAAATAGAGCTCCCCACTCAGTTACATGAAAAGCACCATTTGTTGTTCACTTTCTACCA
Organism: Melospiza melodia melodia; assembly: GCF_035770615.1. Taxonomy (NCBI): domain Eukaryota; kingdom Metazoa; phylum Chordata; class Aves; order Passeriformes; family Passerellidae; genus Melospiza; species Melospiza melodia. Next base: position 112,449,249 of record NC_086195.1, on the reverse strand, counting down.
TGTCAGCTGTGATAATTCAAGCAAAGGGAGTACAAAGAAGAAAGATGTTGTTGAAACACAAGGTTTGTACACTAATGCCTTACTTTCAGTCATTGCTAGTGAATTTTTTTGAAGTATGCTTATCTGGTAACCCATAATTCTAATTACATAGGACTGACTGAAAGATTTAATAAAATATTTCTTCTAATTTAAATGTTTCAAATTTTGGTTTAGAGTGTCCTTTGAATGTACAGTGTTTTTCAAAATCAGTGACAGTTACTTTGTGCTTTCAATGTTTTGTAGTTGTTTGAGTTCAAATCATTTGGCCTTTACAGTAACATTTTCTATTTTATGAATTACATGAATTATTTGTTAAGACTTTTGTTGTAAGCGTGTATGTGGAGTTTCATAATATTTAAAATTACTTGCCTTTCATATTCTGTAGTTGGGTATTCTTGGCTTCCTTTGATAAAAGATGGAAGAGTGGTCACCAATGAGCAGCAAATCCCAGTGTCAGCAAATCTTCCCTCGGGCTACCTTAGCTATCAAGAAGTGGGTATTGGAAAGGTATGTTATAGAAAATGGCTCTAATCATAAAAAAGAACCCAAACTTAGTGGAGAGAAAGATTGGTTGTAATCAGTCAGCTGATAAGATTTTCCAATAGAATTTATTTCATTTTATAGTTGAAATGGAATGCTTAGCAAAAGTCAAAGTTAGTCCAACTTAGAGAACACAGAAAAACCCAAAGAGAGATGGGAGACAGAAAAAAATGTATTAGGACAGGTTGAGTCAAATTCTTGTAAAAGTCAGAAAGTTGTTACATGCTTACTTCTGTTGTTATTTAGCTGATACAATTAAAATATGCTTATGTTTCATTTTTCTGTAGTAATAATTAACTAGAGGTTACAGTGATTTTTAAACATTTAAAATTATTTTGAGTTTATGAAGGTATGCAAATAATCTGAAGTCCTTTACTAAATTTTTTTTAGCATTTCATGCTGTCTCCTTTCAGTAAGTCCTTTATTCCTGAACAAGTCTTATTCTCACATCTTGATTTTTGTGATCTCTATACTTCACAAGTAAAATTTATGGTTGTATTTTTCAAAGCAGAAAGCTTGCATAATTGTAGTCATAAAAATCATACCAAGGAGAATACAAATGAAAATGTGATAGGGAATTTGACAAAGTTTGAATGCAGAGACAAAATTGACTAATTTTGGAGGAAGAGACCTAAAATCAACAGCGAGAGCTGCTGCTCTCCTCCTGTTCTACCAGCTGCTCTTTTTTAAACTCTGCTGTAAGCTTTCCAGCCATTGTCTCCTTCACATCTTTCATCCTCTCACGTTGTAGGTGTATTCTTTACGCCTCTGCTGTCTGTCTCTGCTCATGCCCATGGGTAGAATATCAGGACCAATATGACTAGTGGTAGATTTAGCAATAAAATCTCTCCCTAACTGGATATCAGGGTCAGCATTCTCAGTTCTTTGGAAATGGGATGAGAAGGAAGGACTGGCAGTGTCACTACCTGTCAGTGACATATGTTAAGATTTAAACCTTGTGAGTACCTGTGGAAATCCTTGTGTTATTTTTCTGAGAAAACTAGTAAATATTTTTCTCTAGTCAGAAGTTTCTTTGCAGAGTTTTGGAGAAAGACAAAATCTGTGACTTGCAGAGAATCAATTTTGTTAGCCACCGAGGAAAATACTGTGGGACTTGTAAAGTACATTTTAAGCTTCATAAATGCTTTTGGAAATATTGCCTGCATAATTTTGCTTTATTTATGACTTTATTCATTGCACACTGCATTTCTTCAACCTGTTTTTTTCTTTTTGAAAGAAGTGTTGTTAATGGTACTGTTACTTGTTTTATTTTAATATACTACTACATTATTTTACTTTCCCCCCTCATGTATGTGTGCAGCATTCTGGTCCTGAAATTAAATGGGTAGATGGAGGCAAACAACTGCTAAAAATATCCACTCATCTGGTGTCAACTGTGTATACACAGGTGAGTTATGAAGCAAATTTAATTGGAGAATTTTTAGAAATGATATATGTTCATTGTATGTATGTACAATATATGGGAAGATTCTTAAACTCAGTGTGCTCATTTCTTTTTTGTCTCTTGGGCTTTTCTCATGGTCTTTTTCTTTACATCAGATGTGAAAAACAGATCTTAAACTGAAGTTATTCAAAACATGAGCCTTTTGTCTCCTGTCATCCATTCCAGTCTGAATTTTCCAGTTAGATGAGAGGTCATAGTTGTCTAAAAGCAGTTTCCTGGCATGTCTGCAGAGCAATGAATTCTGTTAGACCTTTTCATAGAAAACATATTATGATTGGTTGGGATAATTAAGTATGCTGTTTTCTGTCAGTAGGAAGCAAATATAGGGGGCATTTTGTATAGTAGGTATTCAAAAAACACTTGAAATTTCATTTAAAAAAAAAAGACTTAATAAGTCTTTAGAATAGTGCACTTCAGCTATTATTTTTGAAAATTGAATCTATGGACAAAGATATGTATTTATGCATATAAATAATTTTAATAGATTATAGATTGTAATGTTAGATATTGTTTAATTTGTTGTTCTTTTTGTCTTTGACAGGACCAGCACTTGCATAATTTTTTTCAGTACTGTCAGAAAACAGAGTCTGGAGCTCGTGCACTAGGAACTGATCTTGTGAAATATCTGAAGGTATAAAATGGCAGTGAATAACAGATTGTATAATTCATTTATGCTTTTGCAAAGCCTTGGAGCTTCAGACATTTTATAGGTCTCATTTTTCAGTGTGAGGATTAGTACTGTGACTATGACTCATATTAATGGAATATGCTGTGGAAAAAACCCACAAAGGTACTTTCTGCCTTAAATAAATTGACAGTTTGCAATGTAAGAGGAAACCACAAAGAAATAATGAGACAGTATTGGTCAGCTTTATGAGTGGTAATTTCAAAACACTAATGGGCTTACTTTGTCAAAATAATCAAATTGAACTGTGTATGGAAATTGTAAGGAATCACAACTCTTGATTTTTCTAAAATTTTGCTTAGAAGGTCATAATTGTTGGGTCTTCAGTTCTCTTTTGTGATTAGATCAATAATGGTTTCCACTTCAATTTTTTCTGACACAGATCACATAGGATGAAAGACCATTTTGTCTCCTGAATAGTGTGGATGTGCAGGCAAACAGTCAGAGACAAGACAGCTGCCTAACACCCAACACTAAATGGAACATTTGATATTTGTTATCTGCATGCACGTTCAGCAAATACATTCTTTTTGTCAGATCCTCTTTAATTCCAGGGAATTTTCTGGCATAATACTTTGTAGGACCTTTTGCATCTGATGGAATGCAAAGGCATATCAGGAAGAAATTGTCATTAATAATTCACTGTCTCCAATTTCCATTAAGTAGTTAGGGATTTTAGTTCATCCTCAGTTTTAACATAGTTGTTAGTTTATTGCTTAGCAGTAACTAGTGTAATTAGTATTGCACTTAGCTCAGGCAAGAAATCTGCATGTTTTTGTGGAACTTCTGTTTGCTAGATGTTTGCATTGGTGGATGAAATACCAAAATATACCAATATCAGTCTCAGTATGCTGTTGGGCACATGGACAGACTTTTCACTGAATCATTACCTAGAGTGCATTTCAATGGAGAAACACAAATAAGTACTTCTAAAATGCTGTTAATAACACCTAATTTGTATCCCTAATTTACTTTCCTGTAGAAAGCATTTACTAAATATTTATATTGGAAAAGATCCTCAATTGCTTTCTACGCCGTATTTTTGGTAGCAAACACCAAGTGGTGCAAGCAGCTTGTGTTTTTGGAAGAAGACTTGCAATAAATTTTTTGGTTTCAGAATTTGAATCAACAGCACTTAAATCACACAGGAGTGAAGTATTGCCACTCTCTTTTAGAGCCTTCATGCAATGGAGGGCCATGTGATGATCGCTTTCCTGCCAACTGTTCTAAACCAGTTGTTCAGAGTTCTCACCAGAGCAACTCAAGAGGAAGTTGCAGTCAACGTGACAAGGTAAAGAATTTTAAGTGGTTCATAGAGTCTGCATGATGATTTGGTTATCACATAAATCTGTAATTGAGTGGCACTTTTGCTGTTGCAATCACAGATTTCTTTATAGGTTTACTTGTTTTCTGACTTCTGTTTAGGGTTATTATCCATATTGTTGCTCAGTGTCATGAAGAAGGTTTGGATAGCTACCTGAGATCTTATGTGAAGGTAGGTAAAAGTAAATTGAATATTTCCTTTTTTTATTTCCCTAATAAACATATTTAAATTCAGTTGCACCTATTTAATTTCAATTCTTTTTTATTATGCCATAATTCTGTATTTAATTCTGTTTTTCCTCCCCAAGTATGCATATAAAGCAGAACCTTATGTTGCTTCTGAATATAAGACAGTACATGAAGAGCTGACAAAGTCAATGACAACAATTTTAAAGCCATCTGCTGACTTTCTTACAAGCAACAAATTGCTTAAGGTATGTGTTGAACTGTACTTTTTACTGTATGTTCTTACCTAGTCATAACTGAAGAACAGGAACTAAGTGTATTGAAATAGTTGTTGAACACATGTGGCAATCTTACTGAATTTTTCTTTCCTCTGCAGTATTCGTGGTTTTTCTTTGAAGTTCTGATAAAGTCAATGGCTCAACATTTGATAGAAAACTCTAAAGTGAAGGTATGTCAACTTTTGCAAAAAAATATTTAAAGGAAGATCTGTATGGTCTCTTCTTTCTCCAGTCACATGTTTCTTACTGCATATTAGAAAGAAAGGGAGAGAAAGAGGCAGCAGGAAAAATCAGTTTAAATATTAGATGGAAAAAACTACAGGTCTGAATTTAACATTAATATAAAGAATAGAAACCCTTAAAGTCCATAGAGTAGAGCAGTCTTTGAAAATCACCAGACTTTCTATTAGGAATTTGTTATTCTTGTGGTACAAAGAAGTTGGGAGCAGTAGATAACCCTTTGATGTAAGCAGTATCCAAAAAACGTGGGCTTTTTCCTGAGCAGTACTGTAGCTCTGATATTAAATGACCCTGAGAACAGTGAGTCATGAAATTTACAGTCCTCTGGATGTAGTAAAAAGTGTCAATATTTAATTTTGTGTTATTTCCTGCGCTGGAAGGAGAATGCTAAAACTTCAGAAATGCATTTGTCTACAAGCTTAGCCTGTGAGCAGTGTTTTTTGCATTGGTGACAGCTTTTTAGTGTATTTACTTCTGGATTGAAACAAATCTTGAAAGTTTCAAGTATACAACATAGTTTCATGTGAGTAACATAATGGGTTGTTGTGATATTGTTATCACTATTTTCACTGTATATTTAGAATATATCTGGAAGTCTGAAGTATGTGAGGGAAAAATAATTGTGCAATGATCAGGAAAAAAAGCTTTATAGTGCTACAGTTAAAACTCTGTGGTATCATCAGTAGAGTTTGAGTCTCAGTTCAAGGAGCCTCATTGTCACCTTCTCTGTAATGTGAAAGAGAGAGAAAAACTTTCTGCAGTTCACAAGTATTCTCACCCCTGAATATTGCTTCTTGATTTACAAGCCCCTTAAACATAAATTACTTAGCTAGATTTTTTCTGCCTTACTAGATAATGTAATAAATGCAACATACACTCAGATGTTTCCTGCTTATGATATCTGATAAAAAGATGCATTTCTTGCGTAACAAAATTATTTCTATAGCAAGGGTTATGTTTCATTACTGTCCAACAAAGACAGAGCTACAAAGGTGTTGTAGGACACATGCATACCCACCAACACAGTCTTTATTTCTTATTTGTTACTTCTTGCATGAGTACTGTTTATATTTGTAAAGGGATCTTTCTCAGCCTTAATATCTATTTTAAATTTTTTTTAAACTAAAGCTAGAGGTTTTGGACCACAATTCAAACACAATGGAAGCAAATTATATAATCATTGATTTATGTGGGACCTTGACAATTACTTGTTCCGTTTAGCAATGTTGTGTTTAATGTAGCTCAAAAAACTATTTAAATAAAAGTACTTGGATATGGGTGTTTTGTTTTCAGTTTTCAAAAATTAAAGAGATAATGACTGTACAATTGAAACAATTTTTGTCAATGTCATCAGCCTCATACCATATGCCATTTAGTCTCTTTACTCAAAAGACAGAATCTGTAGTAAAGGTTGTAAGATGTAGAGAAATAAAAGAGACCCTGCAGTGCCAAAAAGCTGGAGAGCACTTACTGACCAATATTTGTCAGTGTGTACAAAGTCATTGATGAAGATAATGTAGATGGTGAGTGGAAAGTAAGAAATTATGAATGAAGAGGAAATCTTTTAAGCTAATTGGCAAACTACCAAAAAGTAAGAGAAAGAAGTTCTGATTGTGGAAACTTAAAAACACAGAGAGTAAGGTTCTGATGCCTGGAGAGCTGAGATTTTGAAGTTGCTGAGGAGTAAGAGAAAGAAAGAAAGAAGCATGGATGACAATTTCCTCACTGATGAAAGCAGTTATTACCATAATAGTTACAGAACAGCAAAAAAGGGGTTTTTTCCAAGACAGGAAAGACTGATAATGTAATTAGTATATGTGAACCAGCTGGTGTCTGCTTTGGAGAGGGTGAAATTAAAATATTCCCTCTTAAGCTTGTGTTGTTTATTGCAGTATATAAAAATATTAATGCATTACAGTTAGGAGCTTTTATACATGTGGTTTATACCATCAAAGACTGCCTTGCTTGAATTTCACTAATAGATGCTAGTGCATGTTATAATATTTTCTTTTAAACAAATGATCCCTCACTCTAGAAAATGAGAAAATTTGAAAACTGTTTCCTCTCTCCCTGTCAGGTTATCTCTATGTTATCTAAAGTAAATTTTCTGATATATCCTAGTGTTATAAACCATATTTAAAATTGTATCTGAATTAATTTCTAGCTGTTGAGAAACCAGAGATTTTCTGCCTCCTTTCATCATGCAGTGGAAACAGTTGTTAATATGCTAATGCCACACATCACTCAGAAGTACAGAGACAATCCAGAGGCTTCAAAAAATGCAAACCACAGCCTGGCTGCCTTTATAAAAGTAGGTACACAAGAGATTTGGACTCTGTGGTTATTCTTTCAATAATATTGCTTCTGTATGGATGTTATGAAATCTTAAAGCCAACTCATATAAAGCTGAACATGCATAAAGCCTTTTAAATATAGTTTTATGTCCGTGTTAAAATGCTTTGAAGTATGATTTACATCTTCTGTAAACAAGATGACATCAATTCAGAAATTTGGTAATTTAAGAAATGAATTTGTATTTTATTCAAAATGTATTTTGCTTTTTCTTTTTTGTTCCTTTAAAAATATCATCTGGGTTGCCTTCAGATCCCGCAAAAGTTTTCAGCAGTGCTTTGTTTGAATGCATTTTATTTCACTGTCTTTCATTTTTCAGCCAATAATATCTACAAGGGATAAAAAAGGATGGGAACTGAAATGGCAGATAAAACTTCTAGCAGCATGACCTTTTCATTTCTGTCAAGATTCTTTTCAAACTGCTTTTTATATGTGATTTATAATCAGCACTCCTAAGGGAAAATTTGATATTCATATATAATATATATACATTGTATATATGTATACATGTATTTAGTTTGCTTGTTTTATTGTTTTTTATATTCAAACTGAAATGTCAATAATGTGTTTCAAAAATAAACTTGTTAAATACAGAAATATAATTACTGAATGCAGAGACAGTAGTAAATCAATTCTATTTTGGTTTTGCTTGTTCTCCCCAGAGGTGTTTCACTTTTATGGATAGAGGCTTTGTTTTCAAGCAGATCAATAACTACATCAGCTGCTTTGCCCCAGGAGATCCAAAGGTACTCAGTGTTTTTAAGCAAGCTATTTTTAAGTGTTGTCTCTTCTTGATGCATGGGGATAAAGTCCTGCATGAAGTCTTTTCCCAGTTACATTAGAAATCCCTGCTCTGTGCCTACAGCATTTTTTTTTTCCATCAAAGCAGTGTTTCCTATTTTGATTCCCATCTTCAGGTGCAATTTTGCCACACTAGAGTGTGTGAATCTCAGAAGTAGTGGGATGTGGGGGTGCCACACTAAGCAGAAATTTTAAGCATGAGTGCAAGAAGTCTGAAGTTGGAAGAGTTGATACTGAATATTGTAAGCTACACGTACTGGAGTGGGGAAAGCACATATCAGATGCCCAAAGAGATTCTGCTGTGTGTCCAAACTTTTCTTACATCAATACATAATATGGTTGTAAACTTTGGACAATGGGAATAGTAAATAGGAACAGTTGTTAAGTATGAGTTATTCTGGATTTATTTTGTGCTGACATGTGGAACTTTGACAGGTATCTGTATCTAACATAGTGCAAGACTGAAATGAATCAGCCTTTTGTGTTAGAAATTTGTTTTTAATATGTTATTCAAATCACTGCATCAGTTGTTTAACTTATACTTTCTTTTTGCAGGCTCTTTTTGAATTCAAATTTGAATTTCTTCGTGTAGTCTGTAATCATGAGCACTATATACCACTGAATCTACCAATGCCATTTGGAAAAGGCAGAGTTCAGAGATACCAAGGTAAATTCTTCCAAAGTAGTGTATGGCATGTTTCTTGTATGTCAGCTTTTTATTATTAGATGTGTACACGGTGTAACTTCAGGTCTGTGAGATGATGGAAAGCTTGAAATTGTTAAATACAGTCTAAAGTCTATTTGTTAATAAGTCTAATTGCTAATAAGTCTAAAGTTTCAATCCTTTCATTGAAGGTTAAAGGAAGTGCTTAGGTAGCAGAGTAGTCTTTCCAAAGAGAGACATGGTAAACTTTTTTTCATATATTCATTCAGATTTAAAGGGACTTGAGTATGTCTGTAGCCCAGTTTTCTGCTTTGACCATGTCAGGCCTTCCTTTCTCTAGAAATGCTAGTCCTTCCACAGCTGGTGTCATTGCAGGAATTTTTTCAATCCCAGGTGCAGAATTTTGCATTATTCCTTATGGACTTTGATTGCCATTTCTGTAGAATCTAGATTCTTCTGAAATGCAGCTCTGCCCTTTGAGCAAATGGACTGTACCTATCCACAAGCTTCATGAGGATGTGCTCCATCTCCCCTTTCAGGTTGTTGATGAAGTAGTAATAAGTAGGATAGTCCTTGGGAAACTCCTCTTGCAGCTGTCTCCAAATAGGGTACAAACCATTAACCTCCACCTATTGAGTGATCCACATAATTATTTTTCAAATTTGGGTGTCTCTTCACCTAGACTGAAATGTCCCAGCTTGGATACAATGACCATGTCAACATCTGCTATTCTCCCCTTACAACAGTTCAGTCTTAAAACTTGATTTAAAATTTAAAAATTTATTTTGGCCATTCCCAGTCACACTCTTCTCCTTCACTTGCTGAAAGGTGACTTCACCATGGCTTAACAAAGGTAACAGTGAGCAATCTGACCTGATCCTTATCCACTGGCACTAATTGTCTTTCTTGAAGATAGTTTCTGGAATGTTAAGGCCTGAGTCTCATGTCAGAGAAGGATAAAGTGACAAAGCTATGGAGTACTTCAGCCTTACCCAAGCCCACTGTCTTTAAATCACAATCCCCATTTAGCAAATATCCCATGTTTCCCTTATTCAGGGGTTTAATGCTCATGTAGTGGTAAAAGCTTTTCTTGTTTTTATTGATGTCCATTACCAGTGTCAGCTGTAGCTGAGCTTTGGCTTTCCTGGCACTCTCCCTGAATACTTCTGTATCCCTCTTTTGCAGCTCATTCTTGCTTCCACTTTGTGGGGTGGTTATTTTTTGTGTTTGTTTTTTTTTTTTAGTGTGGGTAGGAGCTCAGTCATGAAAGTTCTGTGCAGCCCAGCTGGGTTCCTGGTACATCCAGTCTTGTGCCAAAACAAGTCATATGTTTGCTATTGCTTCTGTGGCTGTGAAGACACAATAATTTCTTCCAGGCACTGAACTACAGCAGAAATCACTAAACAGAAGCAAGGAAGGTGCTTTTACAAGGAACAAGTAAACCTGCCTAACATATTTTTGTAGAATAGGCTATTTTTCCTGAAATATTTATTCAGTACACTCTGCTAGTTAGTTAAGTTGTATATCACTAATTAACACTTTCCTCAATGTTGAGCAAGATAAAGCAAGATTTGAGACCACAAGCTGAAGAGCTGCTTAGAACTTCTTTCTGTCTTTGGCTTTTTCAGCCTTTGGGAGTGTCTTGGATAATAACACTGTATAAATATTTTCATAGAAAAGAGAGACTATGAGCTGCTGGCTTAGGGAACCTTAAAAAATAGCAAAACCAGAGAAGACAGTGTTTCTGATTGCACAATAAAGAAGAGTATAAATTGCTCCCTGGGAGCTAGGAGTTCAGCCAGGAAAGAAGACCTTTTTAAGAAGTGTTTCTGGCTCTGTTTTGGTATGTTGAGCAAAAGATGTCTCAGGTGATGTGACTGGCTCTTAAGTGTGTTACAGGAATGCCTGTAGAGTGTCTGTATAATGGCTGTGCTGTCTCAGATCTGCTTCTCTCTGACTTAAGGGATTGCCTTACTGAGAGGGTTCTTTGGAAAATGAAAGTGCTTTGAGATTAGCATCTTGTTTTTGATCACTGTATTGAGCAATGACAGGGAACATGAGAAACTCTTCTTCACCTCCTCAGCTGACATTGTAAACATATATATGTTCTAATAAATGAGCCCTTCAAGCTGAAGTTTCTCTAAAGATGTCATATACTCAGTACATAAATAAACTGGATTCTTTTATTACACAAAAGGTACTTTATAGAGGGAGCAGGTTGCTGTGTCTGATGTGCTGGGTTTTACTTCAGCCTTAAGTTGATTGGTAAATTGATTTAAATAAAACCATTTCTTATGTGAAATTTGTATTTTACTTCCAGACCTTCAGCTGGACTATTCATTAACTGATGAATTCTGTAAAAATCACTTCTTGGTTGGACTGCTTCTAAGGGAGGTGGGCAATGCCTTACAAGAATTCAGAGATGTGAGGCAGATTGCCATTAGTGTGCTCAAGAATTTGATGATAAAGCACTCTTTTGATGATAGATATGCTACCAGGGTAAGTCTATTGCTATGCTAGTAGTACAAAATAATAAAGTTTAGGTGTGCACACCTATAAAGTTTTTTCTTTCATAGAAGAAACCCTTGTTAATTTTCAGCAAAATTATCTCTGCCCAGACTGTAATGAAAACTGTATTGAGACCAATCTGCAAATTCCATCTTTTTACCAAATTAAATGACAAAGCACCTTTTAATATAATTATGTGTGGATTTGCATTTTAGCACAGTGTACTTTAACTGCTGTGCTTAAAGTAATCAGAATTTCACAAGTGTGTTTCAAGATCTTAATTTCATAAAATATTAGCTCTTAGTATTTTGAAGCTGTCCTTCCATCATCTATTATTTATGAAATGGGTATAAGAAAACTACAAGTCATGGTGGTAATTTGAGTGATTTTTAATTTTCTGACTTTTTTTAACATCAGCAGTACTGTGGGGAAGCCAAAAAAATTTTAATGAAAGGTATCATTAATTCATTGAGCTAACATAGCATTAATTTACTTGGTTAGTCTTAGCTGAAATGACATTAATTTTTGGAGTTTTTCTGCATTTTATTCAGACAGTAAATAAAATTTGCTGATCTTTTGTAAATTAGAATGAAATACAGTGATGATCCCTGCTTTTGCCATTTATGAATGTGAGCTCTGGCTTGGCAAATATTTATTAAGTGCTTTTTTTTTTTTGCAATTAAGTAGTGAATAGATTAAAACTAGTTGGTGATGAAAAATTAAAACTGTAGTTTTTAAATGAACTGTTAAACTCTATTTAGGGCCATCAAGCAAGAATAGCCACTATGTATTTGCCACTCTTTGGTCTCCTCATAGAAAATGTTCAGCGGATCAATGTGAAAGATGTGTCTCCATTTCCTGTTAATCCTTCCAGCAATGTAAGTGACAATTTCTGTTTGGTATTCTGAATTGTTTTTATCATAATTTGTTGGTAACCTGTAGATGAAACACTGGCAAAAAAAGGAGCTTCAGAAGCTTCAGAATTCTGCAATTTTTCAGCGCAGTCCAGCACTGAAACAAATGGACCACAGAAAGATTGTTAATTTTCTAGAAATTAGAGAAGAACTTAACCCTAAAGGAGTGTGATTCTGAAAGAGCTATAGTGCAAGAGGGCTACAGGAGAATTAATTAAAATGCAGTTTGTGAAGGGTATATATTGATATGGCTGCACACAGCTATGGAATCTGAGATTTAATTATTCATGTATTTTACTTCTGTCCTTATCTTCTTGTGTTCCATTTAGTATTAAGAAAAAAAATCTCCTAAACTCTTCCAACATTTGCATCTTCCAAATATTTGCATGTTTGAAATAAAATTAATGTGAGCCTTTTTGAAATATCTGTTTTATAGTGTTTCAAATTCAACAGAATACTAATTTCTTCAATGTTTCCTGAGGTATCTTAAGTTTTAAGGTATCCCAAGCTTATGCAAATGTGAACATCTCCATTATTTTGAGCTTATTTAATAGAAATTAAAATTTAAGGAAGAAATACTTAACAAACATTTCCCTAGAAGACATGTCATATTCACTAAGTCCTTAATATAGGAAAATAATCACATTTTCCTCTCTTTACCAAACAGAGCACAAAGGATGATGCGCCAAGTTTGCCAACTGCAAGTCAGTTAGTAACACCACAAAAATCAGGAAACTCATTGGATAACAACCTTCCTAAAGATCTGTTTGGTGTTATCTCTGGCATTGGTAAGCACTTTAAAAAAGTAAAATAAAATAATTAAAGAGGAACTGTTTTATTTTTTCAGTCTGTACATAAAATCTGTCTTTTGGGATCTTTTGGGGTTTGCTATTTTACATGAAACTAAAGCTATTTTCTGGAGCAGAGCTGCTTTTTTCCCCTGTCCAAGGTGACAGTTAAATAGATATAAAAAATGGGAATAGTTTGTTGATTTTTTTTTTTTGATTAAATAGACATGCTTCTTCATGGAAGTGTGTATGTATTGCTACATGTGTTTTTTATGTATGTATCTACATAGTTGTACATAAGTCTGTGGGTATGTGCTTAGTCACCCTAAGACACATATATACTTTGCTGAAATTCTGGAATAAGTTTGTCTTCATTAAAAATAAGTAAATGGAATTAATTATTTGCTTTCTTAGAAATATATGGTGATTTTAAAAGTGTGACTGAACTATGGAGTGACTTGTGTGTATTGTTTGAGATTTTTATGTTGTTTGAGGTTGTGGTTTTATTTTTTTTAGCTTCCCCATACACCACATCAACTCCAAATATTAATAGTGTGAGGAATGCTGACTCAAGAGGCTCTCTTATAAGCACAGACTCAGGAAACAGTCTCCCAGAAAGACACAGTGACAAGAGCAATTCTCTTGACAAGGTAACAAAAAGAAACCAAGATGAATCCTAAAAGTGTATTTTAAAATTTTATCCTAAGTGTCATAGAAGTTTACTTCTCTGATCTCCATTGTGAATGGGCTTTCTAGAATAATTTCAAAGCAGTATTTTATATAATTTTTTTGTGAAATAATTGTCCTGTGAACTCCTTTTGCATTGCATTTACCGAGTTGTTTCACAAAAAATGCAAACAGATTTTCACTGTAGGGACAAAAGCAAGCAGTTGTTTCCTTTGCTAGTGGAAGGCACTAGATGAAGTGTATTGAATTTTGCTTGAGAGGATTGAATTCCAGTTAGAACAGCTTCCTTGATTTTTTGGAGACCACTCCATCCTTTTCTATGTTCAATGTACTTGGCATTTTTAAAACGTTGAAAGAACCAGTTTTTGTGCTTTCTCTGGGTGATTTCTTTTATCTTAGTTTGACTTTCCAAACCATTTCTTTAAAGCTGTTACAAATTAGGAGCTCTGGCTGCGGTAGCTATGAGGTATTCAGTCCTGTCTTTCTAGAGGTTGTGTCAATGCTGATCACATTTCATTTCCTTAGCTCTGGTTGTGCAAGTCACATCATGTTGACTTTTTCCCCTTGACCCTGACATGCCTCCGTGGGGCAGAGAGAGAAGCTTCTCAGAAGGCACTCTGCTCATGCTTTGCGCCCAGGTGGAGAAGAAGAGGAGAATTGTCACCCTCCAAAGAAAAACCGTGTCACTATGGATTTTTCACTTCTGACAATCCCAGCTTTGCCAGAGAACATTTTGCATACTGCTTTCTCTCTTCAGTTACAAGAAGTATCTGGTTTTTGTGCTTGGTATAGTTAAGCTTCTGAGTGAAGTGTGTGGTCAGTAGTTTTGCCGCTTCTTTGCAACAGTTGAATCTCAAACCCAATATATGCAATTTGACCACGTGAAATATGTTCAAATGTTAAACCTGGGGTACATGCACATGATCTAGTTCAAGCATAAAAAATCCAATCAGTTTCAATAACTGCAGAATTTGAGTCTTGGAGTCTTTGGTAGAACTGAAAGTTCTTTGGTATTGACCAAGGTAATAAAGAAATACCTTGGTATACACTGTTGCTAAATGGCAATGCTGTCATCTATTACTTAGTTGTCATGTTGTTGATTACTAATGTGTAGTGTTTTCACCAAGTAAAAGGGTTTTCAAAGGAGTCAACAGCCTTTGAAAATTCTACTCTGGTCTGCCAACTTAGGTAACAGAGGATTTATGTTTTGCATGCTGTTGATATTTTCCCCAAATAATACTTAATCCTGGCTTCTTATTTGTTGCTTTCTGAACTTTCTTTCTAGTAGATCAGTTGTTCAGTGCATGTTATTTCAAAGTTTTTGCTCATTGCTTGATATCATTATAGTGAAGAGCCATGTTTTTGTTCTAATTTTCTTTCAGAATAATCTGTAGTATTATGCTTGTGGAATCAGAATAGACTGGAAGTATATCAATTCCTATTTCAATATGTGTGTACTTTATTTATTTAGGTTATTGACATGATTCTAAATGAAGTAGCTATAGTCCTATTTTATCTGTATGTATTTTAAACAGTCTTGGTGGGATTATTATCTAGTGCTCTGGGCAGTTTCTTAAAGTGTAGGAAACACAATTCTGTTTCTGCTCTGTCACCCATTGATTGCCTGCCATGGCATCCAAAAAGCTGTAGAGTAGCACCTCCTTGTGCACCAGAGATATTTCAAAATAAACAGTTTTTTGAGGTCTTTTTGAGGTCTTTAGAATCTGCAATAATTGAGCTCACAGAAGTGTCCACCTCCTCCTAAATTATAGTAACTTCTGGCTATTCATCATAGTTTCACATTCAGTTTCACTGTGCATCCATTCAATGACTAGTATGTGATTTACACATTTACTGGTACCAGATTCACAGATTGGTTTAGGACAGGAATTCTTTAATGCAACAGAATGCATAAAAAGGGCTCAGCAGTGAATGGTTGCTGTGAAATAGTCCTTCATGGTTAGTGTGTCTCCTGCTTTCAGGGAGGAGTATGCCAGGAAGGGTTATTCTAATGTCACTTCTTGCTTTGTTTGTGAAACCAAGTGCTTTTCTCCGTTGAGTCTACCTTTGTATTTGTAAATTTTTTTATAGTAAGAGTTGTACAGATCAATTATACCAGACTGTTGACTTTATAGAAAACTTATGTCTGGTTCATTTTCCATTTGCATAAGTGCCATATTGGATGTGAGAATTAGGCACTATGAAGGGCATAATTTATACTTTAAACAGAAGTTTATGCAGTATATCTATAAAAGCTTCAGACTGAGGATTTTGTAACACTAGACTGTGTGGAAATTATTCTTTTACAAGTCTCTGCCCAAAGTTCAATTTATATATTTTTACAATTTTTAGTTTTCCATTTTGTTTGGTGGTATACATTTTGCAAGACCAATTATAGAGCTTTTATCTTTTTGCACAGATGATGGTATTGTGGGTTGCTGATAAACTTCCCACAAGTGCAGGAATGACATTAAAAAATGAAACAGGGAAAGGGTTTTGCTTTTGTTTGGGTTTGTTTGTTTGAATGTTGGGAGAGGAGGGGAGGGGAAGAGCAAGTTACTTAGTAGCAGTTAGTCTTCCAGAATGCATATTATTGCCCTTCATGTATCTTTTTCTTGAGGTTCTTATATCTTTAAATGGAACAAATTTTGTAGAGGCAGTCCTGTCTACAGTTCAGCAGAAGGTCTCTTGAAAAGCAAAGGAGCATAGATGTATCACCTAACAGTAGCATTTGGTTTTCAAGTATTTGATCTAAGCAGAAGGGGCAGGCTTGATTTCTACAATGTGAATACCTAGGTATAATTAACTTGTTCAATAATCACTCCTAGGTGACTTTTCCTTTTGCTCCTAGGGGAAAAAATTATACCTAGAAGGAATTAAAAACAAGCAAAGCAAAGAGGCTTAATTTGGTATACTTGGTGTGTGTAATGTGTGTTTTAGTGGCCTGTCTCTACATGAAACATTTTTGTCTTCATTCTGAGATCCTTTTTCTGCTGCAGGAATTATTACAGCAATTGAAAACAATTTAATTTGTTTTCAGTTTAAGAACTCTTCAGCCAAAATGCATCTCTTTGCTTTTCAGAACCAGCAGAGCAGCACTTTAGGAAGTTCTGTTGTTCGATATGACAAACTTGACCAAGCAGAGATCAAAAGTCTGCTCATGTGTTTCCTTCATATTTTAAGAAGCATGTCAGATGGTAGGTAATTCCTCCTGCTTTTTATAAATTCGAAGTCATTTGCTGGATTTATGCCTGTTATTTCAATAACTTCTCAAAATCAGCAGAATATTTTAGGTGTAGGTACCATGATGTGCTGCATTTTACAAATATGTGTGATTACTCAAATTAAACTCTGACTGAAACCTTGTAAGCATTAAGTACTCATTATTTATTCAAAGTGTGAGGTCAACTAAAGGACTTTTTAAGAAAGTGAACATTTGTGTGTGATGGTACAGTTTGGTTTGTAAAACAGAGGTGAAGAATAATTCATTGTTCTGTAAAAGTGTCTTGGGCTCTGTTCTGCAGAACTTGCTGTATTACAAGGAACCAAATGATTTGATTGTTGTATTTCCATTTCTGGAATATGGAGATGTTAGTGCTTCTTCATTCTCCTGGGATGTTTGTGAGATGATCCATTGAATTTTTGAAAGAGTCATGTTATCCTGAAGAAGGTTACAGAGGTATAGAAATAAGGCATGAATGGCACATCTTACTTGTTTGTTAGGATCATACATCTTGGAATCATCCCTGTCTGTGGTCAAAAAAAAAATTAATTCTAATTTAAACAAAAAGTTGGGACCCATCTGTAAAGAAGCAGGTTATAGGACTAACAGTCTGAAATATTTTGAAGTCTTGCGTTGTTATAGGGCTGTAGGCACTAGAGGCTACACAAATACTACTGTGTAAAATATGAACTAGGATGGGAATATTATGGGTTATTAATTAATATCATATTGCAGAAGCTCATTTGGAGAATTGATAGGAGCATTTGTATAATCAGTTTTAAGGAAAACTTCAAATAGTAATTGTTATCTTTTATATTGTTAATAATTTTCCTAGATGCATTGTTTACATATTGGAACAAGGCTACAAAATCTGAACTCATGGACTTTTTCACCATTACAGAGTAAGTTTTTTTTGTGCTTGTCATGCAGCTATATGTTTTGCTGTTCTGTGAACAACATAAGTGTGGATATAAGCATGTGTAAATGCTTTTTTGGTTGTTGTTGTTTTGGGGTTTTTTTTTAAATAATATTGTCCTGATCTGTTTGGAAGTCCTTAACTTGATGTCCCCAATTGCATGTCTGTCCAAGTCCATGGTAGTCTCTGGAATCAGACTATCCAGAAGGGATCTCAGGAGGTTCTTGGACAAGAAGCAGTGCTCAGAGTATTGCAGTGCTCGGGGAGGAGGAACCAACTGTCTTGATCCCCTTCTGCATTAAACTGTGTCTTGTAACGTCAGCTGTTCAATAGCAAATACATGATTGTGTAGCAAAACTGATTGAATTGCGTAACTTCAGAACCGTGCTCCTAGCATTCCTCATGTGTCCTCTGCTATTCCCTAAGGGAATAGGTGCAGGATGAGTCCAGTATTCCAGTATGAGTCCACTAGTCTAAAAGACAAGAAGATCTCAGAAGGGGGAGTTGAGGTTATTTTGTGCTCAGAATGACAAGTCTGGGGAAGGCAAACACCGTTGTGCTCAGGCAGGTTGGAGGCAGCTGAGCTACTCAAGGTCTCAGTAAAAAATGAAGCTGAGTTGAAGAGGCAGTAAGGCAGTCTGTACTCTCATTCTCAGCTGGCACATGGAAGACAGAGCCTGAAACTGGCTTTCATTTTGGCTTTACACTTTAAAGAAGAACTGTCAGGACATCTTACTGAAGGAACAAGGGATGCTGTGTTGTTTTCTGTATTATTGGAATAAATGTTTACAGTGTGAAAAAAGTAAAATAAAATCAGGATTACAGCCTCCACCCACAAAACTTCTCTTGATTTGAAAATATGACTTCTAGTTAATTAGTCATTAGTGTTGTGCACTTACCAGTAATATAGATTACTTTTTTAATTAAAATTTCTTGTTGTTAATTTGTCTTTGTCATCATCTTGTTTTAAAAGCATATTCCCTTTTGAAAATAGTTCTTCCAGAAACCCTGTTGTTATCCTGGAATTTGGAGACCTTAAATAAAACCCGACAAAACAAAAAAGCCAATTTGTACCTAAGTGAGTTTAGGCTGGGGTGGGGGCAAGCAAAATGTTTTGTCCTATTTTGAACACTTGCACACAATTTACAAAATTGGTGTAAATAGGCAATGTCTGGTTATCCCTTTGCTTCTCTCTTCCACGTTAGTTGTCCTGTCTTGTTGTCCATTTGTAGATAACTGACACATTTACCTTTCTTTGGCTTGGGGTCTGGAAGGGAATTTTAAGGCTGGTAGAAATAAAGAACTTTTATGATGCAAGAGTCTAAAGTTAACAGTAATTGTTGAATAATTCCAGTGTACATAAATCTAGAAAAGGTTTTTTTAAGTGTGGCTTCTCTGACTTGTGTTCTCTGCAGAGTGTGCTTACATCAGTTCCAGTACATGGGGAAACGATACATAGCCAGGTACTGTGTGGAATTTAAATTTCACTGTCTTGTTTGTTAATAATGGCACTGTGTAAGATATGCCTTGAACCTCTGTAACAAGCAAATTGCACAAGTAGAAGAGTTATTGTGGAATGATGCATAAGATTTTGAAGTAAGTAGCTGGTTACCATATTAACAAATCTGTATCCTGTCTGGAAGTCTGGTATTTGTTTAAGAATGTTCTGTGAGCTGTTTTTTAATGATGACTTTAGAATCCATCCCTTAAATGCTATCTTTTACAGCATTTTTTCCTTGAAATAATGTCATTGGGAAAGAAATTTGATAATGTTTTGTTTATTCAGTTGGCCATAAAACCACGTAAATTGAAATGTTTCAGAAATTTTGTATATTTAGTGTTTTTACTTGAAGGTAAGTAGTGAACATTCCAACACCGCTGTTTTTAAATTTGGAGTATGAAGAAAATCTGGGAGTCAGAAACTTGTATTAATTTAATATCTTTGGATTATTTTTTTTTAATACAAAGTGTTTTTAATGGAGTAAAAGATAGCAACTTCTATAGACCTTACACTGTTGTTGACATGGTAGTGTTATAATTAAACTGATGCGGTTAAAATACTGGCCCTTTTGAACTCAGTGAGAAATTTGTTGCTGACTTTGGATGGTAATACATTCTAACTATGATGTTAGCTTTTTTTGGTTTTAATGTAGATAATGTGAATCTTCTTCTACAGAATTGACTCTCTCCTTGGAGATTTTTCTGGGGGAAAAAAGGTTCACATAATATAAAAACCTCAAAAATAAATCTGGCTTTCTTAAGGTTTTGATTGTCATCTTTGTGTTCAAATGTACATCAAACTTTACAGGAGTCTATAATTCTCAGGCTTTTTATAAAATTCTTCCAACTGCTTTGTTTGATGAGTTTGTAGAGGACACTACTACACTTCTTTTTTGTTTACTCATCGCCTGGTCTGTGTGCTGCATGTTAATGTTGAAAATGCTGAGCTATGGAAAGCATCTGGTGTTGTGAATTGTAAATGTAACTTTCATGTCTTTCACATTGTCACTACACTGAAGTATATCACAGTCAATGCACGTGCTGTTAAAATACACAAATGACAGAGAACGAGAGGGAACAGGGAATTCTGCAGGTCAAGCACTGGTTTTCATTTTTCATCAGCTCTGGTGGTGGTACACAGTAGGAAGTTAGCCTGTACTGATTGCTAACACAGATCACTTTTCTGTTTTCTTCATTTGATTGCTGCAAATTTAACAAAGTCTATGGCTCTTCTCCCTTCCTGCTTGGGTAAGAAGTATATGATACTATCTCAGTTAATTCCTGCTCTCCTGTTGCATGCATGCTTTCTAATTTTACTGCTGTATGTCCTAACTTTTTTGCTAATTTTTTTTCAATCAAAATAGAGGATTCAGTTTTGGGTTCTGAATATTTTCAGAATATTTATGTTTGCAAATACCTTTTTTTTTGAAAGCTCTGAAGTAAATTTAGCACTTCAAGAGTGACTGCTTGTGTGCTTTTGCTTTCATGCTTTGAGGTTTTAAGGAAGAGTTTGCTGTGAAGCTTTTTTTGAGCTACCTATTTTTGTTTTATAAAGAAAACAGTGAATAGGTTGCATTATAATTCTTTCTATAAAACTTCTTGTGCTTAACTAACAGCACTTCCTGTCTTGCTGCAGTTTGACATGTCTAACTTTTGCTTCTATCCCATTTCACCCATCTTGCAGGAACCAGGAGGGGTTAGGATCCATAGTTCATGATCGAAAATCTCAGACATTGCCTGTTTCCCGTAACAGAACAGGAATGATGCATGCCAGATTGCAGCAGCTGAGCAGCCTGGATAACTCTCTCACTTTTAACCACAGTAAGTCTCATGACATGATAACATCTGTCATCCTCAACCAGTACCACAACACCAGAGACAGGTCCCAGAGCCACACCAGTGCATCCCAATGACTTTTACTGTTCCAGGTCAAACAAATAGCTGGAAGCAGTCCATGGTCTGTTCTCTGCTTTGTGATAGATCAATCACTGCTGGGTGCTGCCATAACATGGAGTGTGGTTAACTCTAGTCTATCTTAAAACTGTATTTTAATCTTTTCTTTTAGTTATGTACGCATCACACTTGTGCTGCGCATAGTTACAAAATTGACTTTTTTTTTTCTATTTGTTTTATTGAGCTTCAATTTTTTTCTTCTCCTATGTGGTCTTATAAATTACTAGTCTCAAATTAAATATATGTATTCTGACCATATCTCCATGTTTTGACATCCCCTGAGGAGAAATAAGTTTCTTAGAATTTCTACAAAGATTGCGAGCCCATGATTTAGTTTGTCTGGAAGTGAAAAAGCGTCCAATAATGAAGTGATTTTTCTGTTTTCAGTGTGAGAAAGATATCAAGTATTCTTGGAATTTCTGTAGACAATGGTAAGATTTAATCAGGTTGAAGTCAGCTTGTATAGACTGCTGTATTGAAAACTAAATCTGCTTGTGGCCTGTCTTTTTAAACATTCTGCTTCTAAATTGCAATATACTGTATGTAAAGTATTCTAAAGCACCATTTCTCAAATTTCAGCTTCAAAAAACAATGAAACTTGTTGACTAATTCAGTAAAATACAACACTGGTATTGAAGATTGTGTGCAGTAAAACTTGAGTTAACTGTATTTTCACTGTGTTCATTCTTTGATTTCTCAAAGCATATCTAACTGTCCCTTAAAATCTTTTAGCTCTTTTGCTGTAATATAAAGCAAAATTTAGCCTAATTGCACAAGATTTATTACGTTGTCTTGTGTAAAAGTGAAAAAAAAATCCCACAAAACCTCTCTATTCAGAAATGCATTATCACATCTGTTAAAATGTAAGAAATGCAATTGCCTGCTTTTAAAATGTCAGACAGTATGTGGAAATTACTTTTTTTTTCCCTTGCAATCAGTCTGCTACTGCTGTATTGTCATAGTTTCTACATGGTTGTTGATACAGAAAAGAAAGCCTTTACACTACGTAGCTACACATTTGGTACAGTATAATAATTTGCAGATAAAGACTGGTTTAAAAAAAAAACCCTCTGAGAAACAGATAACATCTCTGTGCAAAGAGATTTCATGCTTTCAGAACTTGGCAATTTTTACTGATTTTTTAGGAAACAATGAGCTGAAAGATTTTAAAAAATGCATGCTTATGTAAAAAGAAACTTTCCATTCTTTTCCAACTGAAGGAAATTATGAAGGAAGGTGTCTTATTCAGATAACTTTGTCTAATCTGATAATAGGTGGGTTTTTTAATGGACAGTTAATAAATATCAGGATATTACACATTGTATTGACCAAGGTTTTACAAATTGAAAATATGTTGCTGTAAAAACCACATGAAGTATGAAATTGATTTTTATATCTTTGTTCTGTTGTTGTTAACTTACAGTTTTGTTTAGTTGTCAGTCTGCCTCTGTCATGTATCCAAAATAGCATTCAGAGCTTGAATAATCTTGCACATATTTTGTGTGGGATACATAAAGAAAGGAAGTGTCTGGTGGAAATAGTTGCTTTACTTGTTTCTAAAATCAAGATTCTTTGGCAAGATAGTTGTCTATTAGTGTAAATTATAAACTTATTTTCTCCCTTTCTAACCACCTAAGCTAGAAATGAAACTGAAATACCTTTCCATATGTACCTTTTCAATACCTATCATACCTGAAAGGGATGATACCTTTCATCTCTGAGAAATTTCAGTATAGTTTTGTGCTTAAAGAAAGAATGTATGAATCTAAAGAAACTGGTGGTTATGGGTATATGTGTGTAGTTCGGAGAGGGAAGCAAGAAGGTGCAGAAAGAAGTGGCCAGGTGTCATTACAAAAGAGTTTGGCATTGCTTCTGTTCTTTGCTTGATCTCAACAAGTTTGTCATCCTTGTGATTGATTTAGTGATGCTGAGTTGTTTGTAAATCTGACATATAAACATGACCCAGACCAAATGTTTATAAAGCAGCCCAGTCACGTTTGTCAATCTGGTGCTTCATGACCAGTGTTAGGGAACAGAAGTGACACATTATTATCAGTGCTGAGGCAGGATATGTTTTTAAAATTATTTAAGTTCACTGTGGAGCTAGAAGTGATAGAATGTTTTTATTAAATATGGAGATATTGCAATGTATTGCTGCAAGAGCAGAATTCATTACTGGGGTGGTAAATTGCATATAAGTACGGGATTGTATTCCTTCAACTCTTACTATTTTGTATTGATATCCTGGTTGACTTGTGATTAACTTTGAGACCATTGTAACATCACTAAATTGCCAAAACTTCATATTTTCAGCTGTAACTTCATCCTACTGCAGTACTTACCACAATATATGTGTGTATATATGTGTATATATATATATAACTGTGTAGCTTTATATATATATATATATATACACATTTGTGTCTACATGCACATATATATGAAATATCACATAGTTTTTAACTGCTGTTTAATGCTTCTGTTGTTGAAATTCTTACTTAATATATTTTATAGTCCTGTGCAAATTATGTTAGAATAATTGTCTGACCATATTTGAAACTATTTAAATGCATATGAATTTTTTCCTGTTTTGAATACTAACTTCTGTCAGGCTTTTTACTTGTTAATCTTTTCCTAGTTCAGCAAGTCTTTTGGAAATAAGAAACATTTAAATGAGTGTATCCAGCACTTACACTTCATTTGGAATTTCTGCAGGCTATGGCCATTCAGATGCAGATGTCCTTCACCAGTCTTTACTTGAAGCAAATGTTGCCACCGAAGTTTGCATTACAATTCTGGACACTCTGTCATTATTCACAATGGCTTTTAAGGTTTGTTCATGACTTGGTGTTAACTTTTTCCCATAAGTATCTTTGAGAATAAACACTTATTAAAACTCTTTTTTAAGTTATATTTTTGTAGTCTAGTTAAATAGCATTGCTAATTTTAGCTTCTCTGGCATTGTATTTTATTATTTTCATGAAAAAATGATAATATCTCACAGAAAAATGCTTTTGCTTCAGCTACACATCATACACCAGCAGTAATCTATGGGAAAAGCTCCTTCCTCAGCCTAACTTAAAAATAGTTCTAGGAGCTTTAGTGTCTACCTAATATTAGTGGTAAAAGTGGCTTTTAAAGGCCATGTGAGGTGAAAGATCTATGGCAAAACCATAATTGGATACTCTCAGACTTTCATATTGAACTTGGCTGCTTATTATAGTAATGCACTCCTTAATAGTGATTTGTGTGTTCCTCTTCTGTAACTTTTTTCCATTTGTCCACTAATAAGTCTTCTTTTAGTTGTATCAGTTGCTGTTGCTCTCCTGTGGAATCTTTATATAGCACACCACTTACTTACCCCTCTTGGCTGGTTTTCTGAGGTTTTCCAGACTTTAAAATCGAAGCCATAAAAAGGACAGATGATAACTCTAGCTTGTTTCTCCTTAATTGGGGCAGTGTATCCAGATTCTTGCTTGAAGATTCAAATTTACTGTCTTATCTTTAATCTAGTTATGAAAACATGAGCTTATTTACAATAAGCTTCCTTTTTTCCTGGTAATTAATTCAGTAGAGTTTAGAGCCAGTTCTGTCCAGAGATCTGGTTACAGAATTGAAAATTAATAAACTAGCTAAAAAGGTTTAAAGAGGAATGAACACTATTCCTTCATTTATCAACCCATCAGGCTTGGAATGACAATCCTTCAAGGTTATCTGTGTTGTATATTGAGAAGGTAGGCAAGAGTATGCCAGACTAGTCTTAAAGATCCAAATAAAACAGGACCATCAGGAGCTTCTATTCAATAAACTGCACTAAAATATATAAAATCAGAGTCAAATGATGGTTTGGGTAGTAAGGGACTTCCAGAGATCATCTAGTTCAATCCTTCTGCAGGGGCATAGACAACTTCCACTAGGCCAGGTTGCTCAAAGCACCATCCAACTTGGCCTTGAAAAAACCTTTCAAGGAATTGGGCATCCTCTACTTCCCAAGGCAACCTCTCCCATTACCTCAAAACCCTCACTGTAGAAAAGGTTCTGCTATGTCCAGTCTGAACCCAGCCTCTTCCACTCCTTTATATATGCCTGTATTTATGCAGTGATGACAAGAAAGAGTGGAGTGCACCCAGGGGAGTTGCAGAAGGGGCAGAATCACCTTGTAGTAGGAGATACTGCTATGAGAAAATTCCCCTGTGTGGGCTGCTAAAGCCAGTGTAAGCAAAGTCTGTTAATACTTTGAGTGTGCCCCTCAAAAAGCTATTAATAGTAATGGATTTAATTAACAGCTGATAAAAACAATCATGTTCTATAAGCCTATTCAGAAGGCAACACTTCTTTTATAAGCAAAATTAATGAAGCGTTAGAAATACCTAGTTAGAATTCAGGTATGTGTGTGTTATTAAACATCCTGGTAATGCCATAGAGGTTGTATTTTTTAAATGTCTTGCTTTTTGATGATCTGTATATGATCTTATAGTATAAATGTATTGCTGTACAAAACTCCTGAATCCTTGCTATTGTTTTAAAGAATCAGCTACTGACTGATCATGGACATAATCCACTGATGAAGAAAGTATTTGATGTATACCTCTGCTTCCTTCAAAAGAATCAGTCTGAAACAGCATTGAAAAACGTATTCAGTGCTTTAAGGGCACTTATTTACAAGGTAAGAAGTTCTAAAAAATTCATCTTCAAGTACTTGTCCAATTCTTTAGTTAACAATATACTATATAAGAATTTAAGAACTAACGTACCAAAATAAAATTGGTGATTATGGACTGATCTGATCTCAACAGTGTGGAATGCTTGTCCTTTGATTTGCTATAAAAATTGTTTTGTGTCATGACCTACTCTAACTCTTGCTCTTTCCACAGTTTGAGGATATGAATATATTTGTGTTTTTCTTGACATGCTTAATTTATCAAGATCTGACCCTAGTTTTAATGAATAAATTCTTTGTTTTCTTCTTTTTCCTCAGTTTCCTTCTACATTTTATGAAGGTAGAGCTGATATGTGTTCTGCACTGTGCTACGAAATTCTGAAGTACTGTAATTCCAAGCTGAGTTCAATTCGAAATGAAGCTTCACAGTTACTGTACTTTTTGATGAGAAATAATTTTGACTACACAGGAAAGAAGTCTTTTGTTCGAACACATCTGCAAGTTAGTATATTTTCTTTTTCTTTTAATATTGTACATACACAGTTGCATACCAGTGTGCAAAGCCCTGTCAGATGGACTTAAAATAATTTATTTGGGGTTCAAGCAAGGCTGGTACTCAGAGTAAGAAGATGGCCATAAAAATATATTCAGTACAAGGAAATACTTAGAAACAGTTGGATGACCCTGTGTTTTGTAGGAAATGAGTTTTATTTGTCAGTGAAAGCATTCTGGTTTTTAGATGTTATTTTGATTGTTAAATGGTGTATCCTGTTGCATCTGAAGAAGGAAAAGAATGCAGCAACAAGCACACAGAAGTCTAAAATAGTGCAAATAATTTGAAAATTGTGTAGTTTGCCAGTTTAATGACCTCTGGCTAGTTCACCTAGCAGTCAATCATGTGTCTTGAATTTACACAAGCCTGTTTTATCCTATGTTATTGTACAAGTAATTGGAAAAGAACCCCCAAACATTATTTTATTTAGGAGAATGATTTTTCAATTAAAGAGAACAAAACTTCCTTTGTAATTGCCTCAGAGGTACATCTCAAGGGTATTTAATGAAATATGCACTAACAAGATGTTTATTTCTGTCAAGGTTATTATTTCAGTAAGCCAGTTAATTGCTGATGTGGTTGGAATTGGAGGAACTAGATTTCAGCAGTCTCTTTCCATCATCAACAATTGTGCCAATAACGACAGGATTATTAAGGTCTGTTTTTATTCCTATTTCCATACAGTGGAAGGATGCTTGAAGACTCTCACAGCATCTTTTCCAGTTATGTTTTATCATTTTGTTGTGCAATGACTATGAAAACACAGTAGTTAACCTGACTTTTGCATGTTTTAGCACACTACATTCCCTTCTGATGTTAAGGATTTAACCAAACGGATTCGTACCGTGCTGATGGCTACAGCTCAGATGAAGGAACATGAGAATGATCCAGAAATGCTTGTAGACCTCCAGTACAGCTTGGCAAAGTCCTATGCAAGTACACCTGAACTGAGGAAGACATGGTTAGACAGCATGGCAAGGATCCATGTTAAAAATGGAGATCTTTCAGAGGTAACAGAAAAAAAAAAACAAATTAGTTTTAGCTCTGTAATAAGCTTAAGCTTCTCTTTATAGAAAGGGAAGGTACTATATGTAGTTGCTAGCATGTAACATAATAAGTCTTTTAAACAATTTTTGAATTGTTGCTGGATTGGTTTCCATAGCTGATAAGTTTTTGTCCTGCCCAAGTACATCTGTAAGTAATTTCTGGTTATTAATGTAAGGAACATGTTTAACTGCTATAACTGACACACTACTAAGAATGGAATGCACAATGCAAGCCATGGAAGAGAGGCCTTTTACTTAAAAATATCTTTGTTATTACTTGTTTAAACACTTAAAGCCACTCCTTGAATTCTCCTCCAGTTGCCTTTACAGAATTAGCTTGACTTTATTCCAAATTGCTTACTAAAAAAACTACTAATGTTCTTAAAACTGACAAATAATTTTTTGTGTCATTTGAAAAAAAGGAAAGTTTTCTGTTTTTACTGTGCTCTTAAAATAGTTAGTTCTAGCAAAAAGCAGAATTGGGGATTGTTATATGTCTTAATGAGACATTAACACTTTAACTGGATACGGATTAATTTTGTCTCTTTCTAGAAGGTTTTTCCATCTGAAAGTAAATTGCTTTGTGTGAAATCACTGCATTTCAGAAACATCTGTTAAAATGAGCATCATGTGAGCAAGTAAAGATCTCCAAGAAATAGAAGATGCCATCTTCCAAACTCAGTTCTTTGTACTAGAATTCTCTTCTTCTACATGGTAGCAACACAGAAGAAATACACATTACTTTGTTATTAGCTTGTCTCTTGAACTGAACAGCTTCACCTATCTGAGAAGACAAGGTCTTTTAGTCCTTTTCAGTTATGTTTTTCATTTTTTTTGTTAAAACCTTAGAATCTTTGACTGTGCAATTAGATAAAGATGTCTGCAAATCATCAAGTTCAACTCAATACAAAGTAGGCAAAGGAGTTAGAATTTCTGGCAGATTTTTACCTTTTTCCTTCACTTCCATTGTTTGAGGATGTGCAGCCTCCATATTTGAGCTGTTCAACTGATAGTTACTTTGCTGAAAGCCTAAGCCTTTTTAATAAAACAAGGATGTGAAATATTTTTATTTTTTTGGAGAAAAGTGGTCAGTGTCAAATCCATAAAAAATCCCAGATATCTGAAAATTATTCTGTCCCTCTTTTTTTTTTTTTTTCTGTTTTCCAAACTGCATCAATTCCTTCAAATTCCATTCATTGGTTATGTCTCTCTTGCTGCTCTCAAATGGCCTGTCACCACCAGTTTCTTCTGCATTTTTCTTGGTCAGGAGCCAAAAAGCCCACAAAACACGTTAGCAGAAGGGCTACCAAATGCTGAGCAGAATCATTAATAGCTTAACACTTAAAATACCTCCCCCCAAAAGAGAGATTCACTTGTTTTTGTCACAGCATGATGTTCCTACCTTGTGATTTGTGACCCAGGGTCACTCTTAGGTTGTGAGCTGCTGTCCATGCCACTCAGGGCTCTGGTTAAGAAGGAGTAAGTGCACTTGCAGAGTTTCAGCTTTACATAAATGAGGTGGAGAACTCTTGCAGTAGTCACAGAATATCTCCTGCAAAGCAGCAAAAAGGAAAACTGAAGAACTTGTCTCATACTGTTGCTCTCCATATATACCTTGTTTTTAATATTCCCATTTTAATTGTATTTTAAAAGACTGTTACTGTTTCTGTTTTAGGCAGCAATGTGCTATGTCCATGTAGCAGCACTGGTTGCAGAGTATCTGACACGAAAAGGTATGATTTCAGAACATTATTTTATTGTACTCAAATATATTTTATTATTATAATTTGGGAAAATAAATCATTTCCTTGAGGAAGTTGTAGGTATTTCAGTGTTCACTAGGGAAAAAAATTCTGAACTAACCAGGTAGCAAACTCACATACTTAAGAGTAAACTTGCATATCTAAGGGGCAGCATTTCAGGTGAAGGCAAAGTAAAATTTTTGGAAAGTAAAAATTTTAATTTTACACCAGAGCTGCTAATAGTTCAAATCAGATCCTTTCTAAAGCAGAGTTATCTGTGAATATTCTTGTTTCTACAAGCAGTCAGTCTCTCAGTGCCTCTAGGGAAACCTGGCATTGCCAGAGGAGTCAAAATAAATTTATACAAATTTTCAGACGTTCAATCAATGATAATAGGGCTCAGGCTGTTTCACCTTGTTGTGGTATATTTTGTGCCAGCAGCTTTTGTAAAAGTGGATTCTGATGACCCTTGAGATAGGGTAGAAAACCACCCTTCATCTGCAGGATCAGAAGAGTTCTCAGTCAGGGATTTGAGATTCAACTTAAATTAATAAAAAAAGCTCTCTTGAAGAAAAATTTCAGGAACCTGTTAAAACTGATTATGATGTTGAGATAGTGTTTTGGATTTGTGGGCAAATTCATGTTTGCATCTTTTTAGCTTTGCCTTTGCATGGCAGTTCAAAATGAAGTAAAATCATGAGTCTAAAAGATGATTTATCTCTATTCTTGTTGTGCTTCTCACCAAATGCTTTTGCAGTGTATAGTCTATTTTCTTCACCCCAGTGATTTCAGAACCTTCTCTGAGACCAAATCTGAAATAAGCTGCTTATTCAAATTACTGTGTCCAGTTGGAAGCCTGATGATACCTGAGAACTAGTGATAGTCTCTATTTATTTGTGAGTTCCTTTGGGTGTTCTGCTATTTTTGTATACTGTCATATAAAATTTATTTCCTCTCAGTAATACAGAGAGTCAAACTCCTACCTGTGGTATTTCTAAGAACAGAAAAGCCCCTTGCATTTGAGGCAATCATTCAGTAAAACCTCTGATGGTCAGAACTCCTCACTGAGCAGCAAGAATTTTTGGAGGAATGAGTTGTAAAATAAATATGTTCAAATCCTTAAGCTTCCATAATATTTACTGATTGCCCTTGAGGTTTTAATTGATACAGAAAATCCTGTTTTCTTAATTCAGCAGTCCAATGTAATCGAAAATATCTAAACAGCATGAGTGAAAGACATGGGTTTCATGTTGGAACATTCTATACTCCAGTTTTGTTAAGGTTTGTTTTTTTTTTAGTAAAGGAAGTTAGATTGGTATTTTGTTAGTTTTTCCTGGTTTTCTTTGTTTGAATAATCTGGTTTGCCATCCCTTGCTCATATTTTTATGGCTAATGTCATTCATATTGTTCAGACTGGAAAAAAGTATGTGTCAGGTCCTGCCCCTGTACTCAGTAATCCAGTTCAGTAAGTAAACTTCATGGCAGTTTAATTAAATACTGTAAAAGTTACCTTGAGTACCTTAGACGTAGGATGGGGTAGATTAGACACAAATTTAAGATAAAGTAGGAAGATTGAGACATTACTTAGTTTGGTAGGTAAGGGTCCAGACATTGATGTGTTTGGGTTTTTTGAAACCCATTTCTACATTCACAGTAATGTAAGGTCTTGTATTTTAACCATGCAGTGGGAAGCTGATCTATTCCTTTATTTGGTGATAGGTATATTTAAACATGACTTCTGCTTTATCCAGAATCACAAAATGACCCAATGTTATCCTGCTGGAGAAAATGAAATTAGTCTCTATTTCTTTTTCAATGACAGGGATGTTTAGGCAAGGCTGTACTGCTTTCAGAGTAATCACACCAAATATAGATGAAGAGGCTTCAATGATGGAGGATGTTGGAATGCAAGATGTTCACTTCAATGAAGTAAGTAAACATAAAAATGTTAAAATTTACATACATGGAAAGGCTGGGTTTTTTTCCAAATTTTATGTTTCAGTCTGGAGAATTACTGATATAAGGGATACAACAATTGTTTTCTGATCAGATATTTGTACCGTAAAGCTGAAATAAAAAAATTCTGTGAGATGGCCCAGATTTAGAGAATTTACCGTATGCATGTATTTTAAATACAGTGCTAGCACATCAACTCACCTTTTATTGCACTTCTGGAATAAAAGCAAATTGGGGGTTTATTCTAGTTGACAGGATGAACACTAATGTGGGTTACTTATTAGAGTTAGCAAAATCTGACTTGGATTTAAAGTATTACTCCACCAGAAATCATGAAAATGTGTTCATTGGTTTTCTGCTGTTTACAATTTCCCAAAGCAAATATGCCATAACAATGAAAGTAGTTTTACTGACACCAGACTCATGTCCATGTGTTTCTTCTGGCTTAAGTTTCACTCCTTGTGTGTTTGCTGATCCATCTGTGCAAACTCTACAGTAAATTTTACTAGTGAGCAGCCTATATGAAAATGTTAATAATCTTGCTCATGAAAAGCTGTCTGCACTTGTATTTGCTGGTATAGTTGTGGCAGAGAGGGGCAGACCACAATTGGCAGCAGTCATGTTGGAAAACCCTCTGGTTTGTAAGTGTAGTTGTACCAAAAAAAATATTTTCTTTTGTGTTTTAATTAGTGTATGGTAAAGCTGTATGACAATATTACTTGAGTGTACAAATTGGTTTTTGGTTGTATTTTTTTTTCAGTTTTTGTGCTGTCTTTTTAAAATTCATTGATTCTTCTGATCCAGCATGAATTTTAGCATGCTACTCAAAGCAAAATGCAAGCTGCTCTAAGTTATTGAAGATCAGGAATTCTAGTGACTACTGCTGATGGAAAGTTTTGTTGGAAATTTCTGTCACTGTTTTCCTGCCAGACCATTTGTCAGAGTTAAATTATTATGCATTTTTTAAAACATTGGAATGTCTTTATTCTCGTTTTCATTAGTCACTCCCTGCAAAAAGAATATACTGATTTTTCTGGGTCATTGAACCCTACACAAATTTATTTCCATCTCTCAGTGTTTCCGTGGAACGGAAGTAAGCCAAGAGTGAAAATATAAGCCTGTACAGCTTGCAGAAGGATCAAACCAAGCCAATTTTAATTTTTCCCTGCATGCAACCCTTTCTAAACTTAACCATGTAGTACTCTAACTGATGAAATATTGAAAAAAATTACTATTTTTCAGATAAATTCTGAAAGTTAGCTGAAACATGGGAAAAGGAATAATAGGGGAGAAATAGTAATAATAATAAGAGTAACAATAGGGAAGAACTGTTTGGCTTTAGCAGACTAAAAATAATTTCGGAAGTGCTTCTGAACAGGTAGGCCTGTTCCTTCATGAGCAGGAACATATTCATAAATGGAGTGTTTCCTCAGTGTGTTCATAAGTAAGCAGAACTGTATTGTCTGAGAAAAAAATGAGATCAATTTGGTACAGAAGTGAAAAAGCAGAAACATCTTTCAAGTTGTATTTTACTACTACTTAGCAAAATGATGCTCTGATGAGAATTTTTCCTATACATGGTAACAAGCCATATGGAATTTCTTCCCTTAAAACTTGATATTTCCCTTTTTGCTAGTTATTTTAATTTCTAAAGGAGCATTTACAAGTATTGGAGGATCAGAGAGAATCCCTTCATGTTTCTAAAGGGATTAAAATATCTTTCATACTCTCCAGTTTATAAAACCTCTTCCTAGTTAAAATCTGAAGACTTCCATAGATTCTCATTTTTAAAAAATTGAAATTTTGGGATTCTCGATTTAGTTCTCATTTTAAAAGAATTCTGTGTGAGGTCAGGGTTACCTAAGCTAGCCAAAAAGTTCATTTGGGATTTTGCTTTTTAACAAGGCTACTGTGTGCATTTCACCAAAACAGTTGTTTGCCTGTGACATTCCATGAGAGGCATTGTCCTGATTTGCAGATGGGTAAATGAAGGAGCCTTGCAGGAACACAGTGTCCTCTCAAGGCTGTACAAAGACAAGTGCAAAGCCCTGCACCTTTAAAAAAAAAAGAGCAAAAAAAATCTCAGTACAGGCCAAGCCGCAGCTCTGCAGAAAGACCTGGAAGTTTCTAGTGGAGTGCCTGTTGAATGGGAATCATCAGTGTGGCTTTGTGGAAACAAAAGCCAATGCAGGCTGTGATGTGTTTCAGAGGATTGACTCAAGAAGCAGAGGGAAGGGAGTTCTTTTCCCTTTTATGCTGGCATTTGTGGAACCCCATCTCTAACCTTGTGCCCAGCACTGACCCCCAAAAGTCAAGACAGGTGTCAAGAAACTCAAGAAAGTCCAGCTCCTAAAGTGGTTAGTCGAAGAATCAGACTTTTCCAAGAGAAGCACCACCAAGAGCAAGAGGCTGTGCTCACAGGTGTCAAGGGAAACTGATTGCATATATGGAACTTTTCCCATGAGAATGGACAAATATTGAGACATGTGGCTCAAAAAATGTTGTGTTCTTTTGCTCCTTCCTATCAGCTCTCCTGCTTGAAGCTTGTGCTCTTCATGTTCTTTTCCTTTTGTAAACAAAATTTTACTTTGCTACATCTGGATGCCCTCTGGTGTCTGAATTAAGACTTGTGTCATAAACCAGTGTTTGTGGACAGCCCTTGTGGTCCAGCAGTGACACTGGTTTGTCACTTGTCACCACTTGGCTGCTGAGAATGGAGGTACTGAGGAGTCTGCACAGCTCCACAATGAGTGGGGGAAAGGAGGAAGTATTTTAAGGTCTGTTACAGGATAAGGGATAAGGGTACCATTCTTTAGTCTGTGCTCGCAGTGTTAAAAATTGATTTTCTTAGTGATGTCTTTAAGCTGACTTAGTCCCCTTCCAAAGGGAAGAAGGAGGTGGAATAGAGTAGCTTCTAAGCATGAAAGGAGCTTTTCCAGCTTCTCGCTTCACCACTGTGATGCAAGAGTGGTAGAAGAAGGTCCAAAGAAGTTTCAAAAATATCCAAAAGATACATGCTGTTTCTAAATAGGAGGACTATGTGTGTAACCTCAGACCATTCTGTATTGTTTTGTTTCCTTTTAGCATTTTTTGATGGCCACAATAACTTAAATTACAAAGTGTACATAATTCTGTTTTGAGGCAAGATTTCCCTTTTCACTGGGAAGAATTTTGGTATAATTATTTGCTGTGCTTTTGATGAGTACTGACTTGTTCTAAATGTGTATCCAAATCTAGGATGTGCTGATGGAATTGTTGGAGCAGTGTGCTGATGGACTCTGGAAGGCAGAACGCTATGAACTCATTGCTGATATATATAAGCTTATAATTCCCATTTATG
This sequence comes from Melospiza melodia melodia, assembly GCF_035770615.1. Classification (NCBI taxonomy): domain Eukaryota; kingdom Metazoa; phylum Chordata; class Aves; order Passeriformes; family Passerellidae; genus Melospiza; species Melospiza melodia. The sequence goes on along the minus strand of NC_086195.1, from coordinate 112,414,890 downwards.
AAAAACGGAGAGATTTTGAGGTACTTAATTCATCAAATGTAAATTTGAGCAAGAAAAAAATCCTGAATTTTCAAGTCTAACTGCATGCACATTGTACATCACATAATAAGAGTATTGAAATTGTAACTGAAGTCTGAATGTGTTGAAATGTTTGTTTTCATTTTAAATAATTATTTTTTCTTTAAATATAAATAATTAAAAATTAGTCTTACATATTGTCATCCTGATACAAATGCTAAACCTAATACAACCATTCAATAAAAGAATGTTTTCAGTTGTTACTGGCTACAAGGACATAATTTATTATTTTAAGATAGGAAAGTTGTGCTTTGTTCTTTTCCCTTATTATTGTTTTCTTTTACTTTTAGAGGCTTGCTCACTTATATGACACCCTTCATCGAGCATACAGCAAAGTTACTGAAGTTATGCATACAGGCAAGAGGCTGCTGGGAACTTATTTCAGGGTAGCATTCTTTGGACAAGTGAGTGTTCCTTTCACTGGCCTGCTCTATGCAGTGAAAAAAACCTGAATTTATTTTGCAAGGTTTACTCTTTCATCATCTGTATTGATACAGTGACATAAAAAGCACAAGGAATGTGTTCTATATGAAATAAAGAAACACCATCAGTAACTTATTTTTAAAACATCTATCAATTCCAGTAAAAGTCTTATAATTTTCCTCAGTAAATTTTTTTGCCTTTTTTCCTTTTTTCTTCTTTTGTTTACTACCTTAAGGCAGCGGTAAGTTTTCTGTAATGTCAGTTTTTAGCAATGCATTGACTTAATGTCTGTAGTGCTACGGTGTGGTTTGCAAGGCTGCTTCTTAGATTGGTATGCATTAATAGCCATTGCAAGTCCAAAAGTAACATCGAGCTCCATTTAGAGAACAGATCACTCTTTTCTATGCATCAGTATTGCATGCTTCAAACCAAACTTCTGGCTGTGTATTGGGCAGCTTCACATCCTCTGGTCCGTGTCTAGAATGCCTCTGTATCCCTATGGTATCACGCAGTATCCAGTAAAACACTCTCTACATGCATAGCCCAGTTGCTTAATTGTCCAGCTGAGCATGGAGAATTGTAAAATACTCTGAGCAGTATAATTTTACATGTATTCTGTTGTCTTTTATGACTTTATAGCAATACCAGTTTACAGACAGTGAGACAGATGTTGAGGTAATTACAGTAACTGCTTACAAAGCAAGCAATGCAGTACCAACTACTGCATTTCACCTTAGTTTGGTGTGGGTATTTTTGTCAATCTAGCCTGTGTTTATACATGATATGTTGTGCTTTTCTATTTTGTCTGTTTCATTTATGACAAAAATATTTATTTTCTGGTTTTAAACATGAACTCAACATGGCTTGTTGTTTTAAACCAACGAACTGTTTCACTTTCCATGTATTGTACATTTAGGTGAGGTTTTAAAAACAGTACTGTGTGTAATAAAATAAAGAAGTATATACCAATAGTACATCATAAAATTAAGATCTTTGCATAATTATATTTCATCTTGTGGATTTTTTTATAACTACTTAAAGAAAATTTTCAGATTATTTTAATATAAACTTCTGCCAAAATAGTCACTTGTGAAACAGATAGTCCTGTTGGGCAAGGCTACCAATTTTGGCAAGTGAAACAGTGCTGCAAGTTCACTTTTAAGTAAAAGTGAAAGAAACTTATCTCAAAGGCTTGTCACACCATAGAATTGCTACAAACTTTTAAAATTTAAACTCTGTGTTTCCATTATCTTTCGCTCATGTTGTAGTAGAGAATTACATTTTTCTGTTGTTTTTTTAATTCTCTTAGAAAATCTTTTTACTTAGATTTTAATTTCTGTCTATTTATGTTTGCTTGAATACTAATGTTAAATGTTTATATTTCCTTTGAACCACACACATTATATCCATCTTAGTCATTTCCGTTATGTTTTATTCCCCAAGATTTTTATTACTTTATTTTTTACAGGGTTTCTTTGAGGATGAAGATGGAAAGGAATATATCTATAAAGAGCCTAAACTCACACCTCTCTCAGAAATTTCCCAAAGACTCCAGAAACTCTACTCTGACAAATTTGGAGCTGAAAATGTCAAAATGATTCAGGATTCTGGCAAAGTATGATCTTTATTCTCTCTAAAAAATTATAATATACTGCTTTCACTAGTTTACTTGAAATATTGTGGACTCACTGGCTGTTTCTCATTTGGCACACAAACACCTGCATCTAAAAGCTCTGCTGTTGGAAAGGCACAAGAGGAATGTTATCTCCTACTAAGTATGCCTTTTAGAGCAACCAAAAAGCTTAATTTCTGTAGTGTTACCTCTCAAAACAGTAATTGTATCTTAGAACAAATTTGGATTATGATCTTATTCTGGGTTAACTTTAGCTATATTTCTTGCCCATTCATGCACAGTCATTGTTTGGAAGTTCTTCCCTTTTCCACACCTCACCCTTTACTTTATGGTGACTTCCTCTTAGTATAATTTCATGGCTCTTTTTGTTCCTTGATAAGGATCCATTTGAATCCTTGATTCAAAAATTTCTGTGCATTTTGGCCTTTAAATGCAGAAATGGTGGGCATTTCAATATTGGAACTTTAAAAGGAGAGGAGGACTTGATGAAAGGGCTGGGTTTCATAATTATGAGCGGTTAAAAACCTCCAAAAACCAAACAAACCAAAAAATCCACAGTGCACTGTAATGCATCTGGCTGTCTTTCTTCCTAATAGTTAAAAACTGAATACAGAAAACTCCTGTGAAAGCATGAACATTTCCCATGTTTTCAATAATTTAGAGGTTAAGAGACTGAATTTAATTTCTGGAAGTTGTGTGACTACTATTAGATCCACTTTATTCACAATGTAGCTATTTGATTTTTTTTGTCCTGTTTTTAAGGTAAATCCTAAGGATTTAGATTCAAAATATGCATATATTCAAGTTACGCATGTAGTTCCATACTTTGAAGAAAAGGAGCTGCAGGAGAGAAAAACAGACTTTGAAAGGACTCATAATATTCGTCGCTTCATGTTTGAGATGCCTTTTACTCAAGGTGGTAAAAGACAAGGAGGGGTAGAGGAGCAGTGTAAGCGAAGGACTATTTTGACAGGTACTGATGGAATGGAATGCTTTCACTGGAAGCATTAGTTCAAATGGTCTTATTTTGTTCTGTATGGGTTTTTCATTTCACTTAACTAACTCCTTTATAGCTATCAGCTAAAATCCTTGTCATATTTTTGGCCACAACTAGGTTTTCCAGGTTGATTTCTTCAGTGAGGAATCCTCAAAATAATTATCTCCTTTTCCTTAAGCTTTCAGAATTCTGAATCTGGACTCTGGCTTTCCTTTTTCTTAGACAAAGACTATCTTGTGTTTTGTCTCTGTTAAGTATGAGTTTCTGTATTAATATAGTTGTAGAAACAAATAAGTTACTTTATAATAATAAAGTGACTTTATAATAAAAAGTGACTTTATAGCTGTCCATAGCCAGTACTTGTGAGGAAATAGAAAATAAAGCTTCACTATTTTTGATTCTTCTCTTCTTTGAGATTTGTGAATGTTAAGCAATTCTTTTCAGGGTTCTCCAATAAATTAAGTTCCAGTGGTTTATTTCTGGTGGTTATATTAGTAGCAGTAATGACAGTGATCTTTCTTTGCTGTAATGCATGTAACACTGTGCATATTTACATTTCAGTGTCTTGCCTCCTGGTCCATTTGGCAATATTTATAATTATATAAGTTATTAAATTGGGCAGCTGATTACATCAAAATGAGATTTAGTGTAAGATTCTCTCAAAGCACACCTTATTAAAAAATCTTTTCCTGACTGTGTTAAACTTGTTTCTGTCCACAGCCATACATTGCTTCCCGTATGTGAAAAAGCGCATTCCAGTGATGTACCAGCACCACACTGATTTAAACCCCATTGAAGTAGCCATTGATGAAATGAGTAAAAAAGTTGCAGAGCTTAGGCAGCTTTGCTCTTCAGCTGAAGTTGATATGATCAAATTGCAGCTGAAGCTACAGGGAAGTGTCAGTGTTCAGGTAAGAGCTTTGCCATAAAGTTTCATTTGCTTCTGTCCTTGAAAAATTATATTAGTAGCATTTTATAGTTGGTTTCTATTCTGCACTTTATAGTTGGTTTCTATTCTGCACATTCAACAGTGCCCTAAATTAGAAAAATGCTCACTCTCTGCAGTTATTCCATGAATAGGAAAAGAAATAAAAGTATTTAATATAAACAACTGATCAGAGACAGTTGCACAAAAGAATTAAGATTCATCTCTGGAATATGTTGCATTCCAAGCCCCACCAGATTTTGGTGAAAAGCTGAAACTGCTAGAAGATAATAGATGAACCTGAAGATAAATTGGCATATTTTGTCTAGCTGTAGGTCTGCCCACAGTAGGTCTAGGACATTTTTGTAAGAGCCCTATGGAGATAAAGAATGAGTGATAACATATAGGAAAAAAATAATCATAGAAAATCTCATTGTGTGTGCCTTTTTGCCTGAGGCAAGCAGGAAGTGGAATGTATAAAGAAGCCATCAGATTCACCAGAATGGGTACCTGAAGCAGGTGTAGCACCTACAAGTCAGTATGGAAAGGATCTTCAAAAAATGCAGTGACAAATGTGCTGCTCTATTATTTTAAATTGATTGGAAACAAAGAAACTGTTCGGTCATCTGATATGACCAGCTGTCTCATTCAGCAGAAAAGGGAAAAAAACCAAACCAAGGTTCCAGAATCAGTAAGTTGTAAGCTGGTATTATGGGATGAGAAGGGAGAGGCTCTTGTTGATAATATGAAGGAATAATAAGGATGAGTCATAAGTCACTGAAACCACTTCTCCTGTAGCTGCCCTAAGAGCACAATTAAACTTCTGCAGGTTTTTGCAGAATTCTCAGCTTGCAAATCTGTTTTCAATAGATACACAGACCAAACAGTAGTAGGTTATCTCATTTTCCCACCCTCATTTCATAGCAGAGATGACAGATTGGCAGTATCTGCAGTTACTTCACCACATCATTGAAGTGGTTTCTTTGTGCCAGGACAGGTTTATAGCACTGGAGAGACCTTTCCTGCTTTAATGCTCCATCTTGAGTAGTTTTCTTTTTTCTAAGTCCAGCTTTTTTGAAATCAATGTATTCTCATAGGAAAATCAAATGCAATAAATGCCTGTAGGTCCTGCTATTGCTAAGACAGTATGTCTGATATCTGACTGTTTTTAAATTCTTGTTCTTTTTAGGTTAATGCTGGTCCATTAGCATATGCAAGAGCTTTCTTAGATGACACTAACACCAAAAGATATCCAGACAATAAAGTAAAGCTCCTAAAAGAAGTTTTTAGGTATGGCATGGAAGGTTTGGGAATTCTTGGGGATTGGAGAGAGGGAAAAAAAATGGACCTTTTTCCCCAAGACTCATAAAAATTCCTTTTGAAACTTGCAACTTTTAAAGTGTTCTGATTCATTAATAACGTACTTTAAGCTGACATTTTAAATCAATCATTTGGATTTCTATTTGAGAACTTTCTTATTTTCTCCAAATCAGGCAATTTGTTGAAGCCTGTGGGCATGCTCTGGGTGTAAATGAACGACTGATAAAGGAAGATCAGTTGGAATATCAAGAAGAAATGAAGGCAAACTACAGAGAAATGGCAAAAGAGCTTTCTGAAATAATGCATGAACAAGTATGTGCTGAAATGAAATTATGCATGCTATCATTCAGAATGTAACTATAATGTGGAAAGAGTAGGGGAAATGTATGGGATGCTTTACACAAAAGGATTGTTTCTTTTTTTTTCTTTCTGTGGGAGTATAAGCCTGTCATGAGATGGTGGACCTTCACTTTTCTGGCTTGTGTATTTCCCAGTTTGGTTTTATTTATATTTGCTTGTGTATTCCCAGCCTAGTTTTTTGTAGGCAAGGAAGACTGCAGTTAAGATAAAACAAATGTAATTAAGTTAATATATACCATCCGCAAGTTTAGCCTTTTCTTCTTTGATTTTGGAGGTGTAAATAATTGCTTTTGCAACAAAGAGTTAAATGTCTTTCAAGAGATATTCCAATACATTTTCTTGAGGGAAGTCCAATACTGACAAGCTAGAAATATGTGGGGAAGGAAACCCAGAACTTTTGTGGAGTGAGATGAACCTTTGCATCTGGGTTCCATGGTAGAAATGTCTCATGAGTTCAAAGGAAAAGATATTATTTCCAGGAGGACAGGAAGAGCTGAAGTTCAGTGCTTGATCCCTGCATGCTTGACATTTTTATTCATCATATTCATCACTTCAGCCCTGTTTTCTTTCATGCACTGTTACTTTTAAAACCTTTTTCCAGAAACATAGAATGGTTTCTAATTCTTAAGAGAGGTTTGCCTTTATTCAACCTTTGCTTAGATGGTACCCAAAACTTTTATGGGGAACTTTTTTCTGTTCAAAAACGTGCCACTTGTCTAAAGCTCACTTCACATGCTTTCTTGCTTTCCATTATTTCCCAATGTGGTTTCTCAGGTACTGTGTTCTGAGTAGCTCTGTGATATTATATAACTATGATGTGTGATATTATATAATTATGATGAAGCACATTGGCTTTATTTTCCTTCACCTATTTTGATATCCTGTCACAGAGAAGAGCTTATGACATAACTCTTTAGCTACCATCAATAAAAGACATTGTGAAACAAAATTTATAGGAAGTGATAGTGATACCATTCCAGAATTATGTGGTTGGGTTTGTTTTTTTAATAAAAAACAGTAGTAGAGGAAAACAGTTTTGAAAGATTTGTGGAACAGAAAAAGAATTTGCTTAGCTAGCAGAAGTTGGACTATATTTCAGTGTGATTTATTGATAAGCAGAGGAGGATTTGGAATGGAGGATAACTGATTGGAAAGCTGATTGAGATGAACAAGGTACATGAGAGAATTAGACAGCAATACATAATACCCCTTTGGAAAGGACAGGCAAGTGTTTTGGTCAAAGAATTTAATGATAAATGCAAGATTAGCATTTCCCTGATACAAGAAAAGAATATAATGAAAATTTGTACAGAAGAAAAAGTACATTGAACTCAGTGGAAGATGTAGACGTTTAAAAAATGCTAACATGTGTGAGTTTCCAAAGATTGGTGATAAGAAAAAGCATGTCCTGGAACTTCAGGTGTAAATCACATTGCCCCTACCTCTCTTGGTTTACATTTAGACAAACAACTGATATCCTTAAGATACTGTGAACAGAATATGAAAGAACAGCACTGACTGCAGTAATATGTACTATAAGCCTACTACTGTGTTCTTATGCAAATGTAATTAGTTGTGCATAATTAAAACATGCCATGTTGTTGGTAGTTTTGCTTTAGGGTTTTGGTTTTTTGTCAGTTAGACTGATAATTCCCCTGAAGGCTTAGAAACATGAAGGTCTTCACTTAAATTTTTTAAATGTCTCCTTTATGTATCTGCCTATTGCTGTTTTGGGAAAAAGAGCTTTGCATCACTGAATAAACTATTAGCTGTAATGTAACCATACAAGGTCTTAAGAACTGCAAAAAATTTGTTATAAAAATGCATAAAAGAATCTTAACAGATTTTTTTTTTTCTCCTCTGCTGCTTGCCAATATGATCAGATGGGATGGTAATTAGTTTTCTCTACTTCTGTTCTATTAGTTTGTCTAATCTGTATATAATTCCTTTTTTTGTGGTATTTCTAATTTTAGCATCAATTTGTTTATAGCTGTTAAGAATGAAATCTTTGCAGTGTTTTGATAGTTTTTGTGAGAAATGTCAAATCATACCTCTAAGTCAAAAAAAGGAAAACCAAAAAAGGGCAAAAAGTTAGCTTGTTGTCACTATGAAACTCATTTTGAAAGTTAACAGGAGGAATGATAGAAACTGTCCAAACATCCTCTGCAGAGGACAGTGAGTTAGGAGAACTGATATTGGAGAAGTAACTTCTCCTAAATCTAGGAGATGGCCGAAAAGAGTAACCATTTCCAAAAAGTTTTGTGCAGTTGAAAAAGTACTGGGAGGCTGAGTCAATGAGCAGCACATCAAGAAATTGGTTAGCTGTTTTAGACATGCCTGTGCCATTTTGAAGCATAAAAATAAATACATAAATAATACATTTTGAAACATTTTGCTAAATACCTGTCTTTCATTTTAAGATTACTCCAGTGGAAGAAAAGGCCAGTGTCATGCCCAACTCACTGCACATTTTCAACGCCATAAGTGGGACTCCGACAAGCACAACAGTTCACGGGATGCCCAGTTCTTCTTCAGTTGCATGATTGTTTTGTAAAAGAAAGTATGTTTGTTTCTTTTGAAGTTTGTGGATTTGCTTCACTGTGTGCAAACTCAGGATGACCTCGAAGCTAAATGTTGGGCACATGCAAACTGCGTAGTTCATACGAATGTCTGAGCACACTTAGCAAATAGCAGTTACTGGTAATAGTCTTTTAGAGTAAGGGAGGCACACATATATATTTTTTAATCTTGCTGGTAAAATTTAAAATTGTTCACAATGTCATTGCAGAAGTGTGTGTTGGAAAATTATGAAGCTAGTTTCTGTTTTTTGTTAGAAAGTATTATTAAGATGAATTGCACATTACAAAAAAAGTGTTGTGGGATGTAATTTTGCAGATATGTAACATTCAGGTGTTCTTTTTGTGTATGGCACATAGAGATTCCAAGTACAAGAACTATTTTGGGGCTAGACAGAGACACTAGTTTTTGGGGTTTAATGGAACTGACAATAGTAGTTTTTGTACCATTTGGCAAATTGTTGTGCTTTATTTTATACCTTGTTGCATTTTGGAGGTATGCAAGCTTAGGTCTTACTGAACAACTAAATACAACCAAAGGTCTGTATTAATGAACATTGAGTTATACTAAAATATCAATAGTAGTAAATTGTTATGTACATATGGTTTGTTAATACAGTCCGTACAGTCTGTACATAAATGTATTACATTTCTAAGCATTTTTTTAATATTCATACCTGCTCTTACCATTCTGCTTTCAGTTTCTTTTGAAAATTTGCTCATTCCAAGTATATGCAGACTACAGTTCATTTATCCCTGTATATAAATAAGTGCAATATAAAGATGTATACAGTCTTTGCTATGTTAGGTTTATATGCAGTTATTAAAAAAAAACCTTTTTTGCCAAAGCAATGGAGTATGTAATTGGTAATCATGGTTACTGTGGTAAATGGTGGTATAATTTAAAGCTTTTTCCATATTCTTATTCTTTTAAGACATTAATTTAGTAATTTTATATTTGGGGAAAATAAAGGTTTTTAATTTTATTTAACTGGAAGCACTGTCCTGCTGTAATTAAACATTCTGTACTACATCTATATTAAAAGAAAAAAAGTAGTTACTTTTCTCACTGTGTGCTGCGTTTTTTTGTTTTAGATTGACTCCTGACATTTGGGGAAAATGAAAGCTTGAATTTAAAAAATGTCTTTTTGCATCCTGTGTATGAGATGCAGACACTTGTCAGTCTTATTTCATGTTCCTTGTCAGTAAAGGCAACTAAATTATTAGTTGAGACTTCAGTTTTGAGTCCCTTGCATTTGACTCTAGTACCATGTTACTGTAATTACAGGTTGTTATTCACCAGAACAGTTAATATTAGGAAGTCTTCAAAACTTTTCATCACATGACAGTAGAAATCATCTTTTATTTATGACATAAGGTTTGCTGTCATTTTTCTGTAGCACAGTGTGAAACACATATGTTGCCATTACTCATCAAAGGTTTTTTCTAAAGCAGCTCATTTTGGCAGTGAAATGCTGCATATACTCTGCTTTCTCTATGTTTCTGAAGCAAAATTTCTCATTGTTTAAAATTCTTTCCCTCAAGAGGAAAAAAAATCATACACTTCTAGACAGTGAACTCAACAATGCTGTAAGAGGCATTTTCTTCTCCTCTGCCCTAAATGCTTCACACTTCTGTTCATCTGTTGAAATAGGTGTAGGAACACCTACCTCAAAAGGTGTTTCATTTTTGGGAGAATATAGAATACATCCTGTAAAGCTGTTTTGCCACTCAGGAAGACTTCTGTATCCATGTATTAAGAGCTATTGTGTGTATTACGATGGCTTCTTTTAATTGCCTCATTTTTTGTGACTTTTTCTGCTTTGCCTTGGGAGCAGAACTGACAGTTTCCCTTTTGCACTGAGACCTCACTTGGGTTAAGATGCATCTGACAACTAACCTGTAAATGTAGTATGTATTCAGAAATGAATATGTTTCTGTGTATGTGTATATATATATATGCATATATATGCACACACAGAGGCACATATACATCTAAATATATGTGTAACTGCTTTGCTGAACCTTGGCCTATGGAAATCAGCAAACTGTAGTTGACATTGCTGTAGGTTTACACAGGCTTAAATCATTTAAATCATTAATGATTAACACATAAATGACATGTCTATAGACTTAATCTCTTGTGATGTGTTTCTATGAGGGAACACACCCTCTACTGTTTAAGCTTTATACATAGTAATAAATGGGGGCATTTCCCTCCTGAATAATTCCTTCTGTACCACCTGTACCCTTCTCTGTTGTTACTTCTGTAGCATGTAAATTAATTATCCAGTGTGGGTTAATTTATTTATAAAGACTTGAGCTCTGTGCAGGTTTTTGATTAATTTTCTTCACAGTAGCTGGTATGGGGCTGTGTTTTGGATTTGTGATGCAAACAGCATTGATAACTCAGGGATGTTTCAGCTGTTGCTGAGCAGCCCTTGCAGAGAGTCAAGGCTTTTTCTTCCTCTCACCCCACCAATGATCACACTGCGGGTGCACAAGGAGGGAGGAGGGGACACAGCCAGGACAGCTGACCCCAACTGAGCACAGGATTGTCCTGTACCATATAGGTGTCATGTGCAGCAATAAAAACTGCAGAAAAAGTTTGCCAGAACAGCACTTGCTCAGGGAGTGGCTGGGCATTGGTCAGCTGCTGGCAAGCAATTGAGGGTTTTTTGCATAATTTTTTCATCTTGGTTTTGTTTTGTTTTTTTATGTATTAAACTGTCTTTATCTGGACCCACAAATGTTCTCACTTTTATCCTTCTGATTGTGTCTCCTATCCTGCTGCAGAGGATCGAGGGAGCAGCTGGATGAAGTTGAGCACTGATGGTAACTTTTGGACATGGGTGGTGGAAGAGTCATTAAGGACCTGTGCTGCTGGACCTTGAACTAAGAAAGAAGGATAAGTTTGGGATATGAGAGCTGGGAGTAGTCTTGGTTGTGGTGACCATGAGATGGTGGAGTGTAGGGTCTTGTGTGGAAGAAGCAGGACAGTAAGTAGGATTACAGCCATGGACTTCAGGAGAGCTAATTTTGGCTACCTGGAGGAATCCCATGGGCAAGGTAGGAGGGTCCAAGAGTTTATATTCGAGCATTGTAGCAGCCACAGGGCCTGCAAGGCCTCCCTGGGGGTCAGTTGCCTAAGATAAGAAATGCCTAGTCGTGATGGCTGGACCGAGAAACCCCTCTTCCACCTCACACCCTCGTTATGTCTCTGTAAGACCATAGATCATATCCACCTAGACCCTTACTATTGGACTGTTTCCCAAAAGCCCTACACTCTATATGAACCCCTGCCTCTGCCCAGTTCAGCAGAAGAGCTGTCACTGCTGCCCTTCGCAGAGGCTGCCAATAAAGACACATCTGTGGAACCTCGTACAGCTCTTCTCCTCTGTCATCCCTGCGTCTGCCACGGCACTTAGCAAGCAAAGAGCTGAATTCACCAAAGAGCTGATCTCACTTCCAGAGCTGAGCTGCTTGCTAAGATTGCCTGTGGCTGGCAGCCTGCCTGAGGCACCTGGACAGGCAGTGCTCAGCAGGGCTCCTCTATCCGTGACACCAACGCTTGCCAGGGACAGACAGACCCCGATAACCCTGCCCTCATAGAGCATTGCATCCTCCAAGCTCAAGACTGGTGCATCCCTTTGAGTAAGAAATCAAGGAAAGGAGGGAGGAAAAATGCATGGATAAGCGAGGAGCTTCTGGCAAAATTCAAACCAATAAAGAAGTTTATGGAATGTGGAAAAAGGCACAGGCCTCTTGGGAGGAATGTAGGAATGTCAGAGTATGAAGGGATGAGATAAGAAGGACTATGACCCTAATATAATCAAGGACAAGAAAGGCTTCTTCAAGAACATCAGTAGGAAAAGGAATGCTAGGGAAAACATGTGCCAGCTGCTGGGTTAGGTGGGTGCCCTAGTGACAAAAGACAAGGAGCAGTTACTGAATGCCTTCTTTCAGTTCCTACTGCTAAAGCCTGCCCTCAGGAATCCCAGACTTTGAAGCCAAGAAAGTCCTCCTGTCTCCAGATTTTCTTTCTCTTGGTACTGAGAGAGCTGAGTTAGAGATCAAGTAGGCAAACTTGACGCCCACAAATCCATGAGCCCCAATGGGATGCACCCATGAGTGCTGTGGGAGCTGGCAGATGTTACTGCTAAGCTACTCCTTCACTGAAACACCTTGGAGAACAGGAGAGGTGCCTGAGGACTGGAGGAAGGTCAATGTCAATTCAGTCTTGGAAATGGGAAAGAAGGAAGGCCCAGAAAACTACCAGGCAGTCACAACTTCACCTGAGTCACCAAAAAGGTGATGAAATGGCTCATCCTGGTTGTCATCTCTGAGCATATGGTGGAAAAGAAGCTTATCTGGAATAGTGACTGTGGATTCAACGAGGCGAAATTTTGCTTGATCAACCTGATTGCCTTTGATAGCATGACTGCCTGGGGGTTTGAGGGGACAGCAGCGGATGTTGTCTACCTTGAAACCAGCAAGGCTTCTGAGAGCATCCCTCATAGATAAACATGCTTAATTATTCAAAGTTCTGTTGCCTGAGTTTTCTATTACACCTTGAAAATGTGCTTCTTTGAGTTCAGAGTTTCGTAGAAAAAAAGCAGAAATGCAGATATGCATTTTTGTTTGCTGAGTATTGCAGCGGCGTGTATTTAGCCTTCTAGAGCAGAGAAGGTCAGAGTCCGGCTAGCTGAGGTTAAGGCCGACACCGCGCTGCATAACCTGCCAGCGCCCCTCGGCGTCGCAAGGCCTCGGGCTGTGCTGGTTGCGGACTGGATCGCTGCTAAACGACGAGAAGGAAGGAGCTGGACACTTGCAGGGGGGGGGCTAAACTTGGTTTATTGGAAAGCCCACGATGTCCCAGCGAATGACCAAGAACAAACGGTGCTTAGGGGTTATAAAGGGAAGGAGTGGACCCAGGAGGGGTTTACAGAAGACCAGTAGCGGGAGAAGAGGGGATGAACTTAATACAAATGACATAGTGGAGAGCCGAATAGGTACCAGGTATGGGAGGGGCCCCGGGACCACAGCCAACCAAAACTCCCAAAGAGGAGAAGCTTCTGGAATACTAGGTGGAGTGGGGGGTGATTGACTGGCCCAGGGAGGAGAAAAAGCATACATATAAGGGAAAAAGGGGAGGAGGAATTATGTAACCTAACAGATTGACAATAGAACTGGCAGGGCTGTGGCGGGAAAACTGAGGAGGGCAGAACCATTTTACACAAAATGGGGGGGAGCAGATACATAAAATGGGGGAGGAATTAAATAAACTTAATGAACACACTACAACAGAGTATTTAACAGCCCTGCTGTACTCTGAGTTCTCTTAGAAAGGGAGCCTTACTGGGAAACTTTAATCCTCAGAGAACAAGTTCTGTCCCTACCACAAGTACAACCATAAAATACCTCCACAGTGATCAGCCTTCTGGCCCCCACTTACCAAAGGACAACAGAAGCCAATCCACCTCAGAAACAGCTGTGGAACCACTGTGTGTCCTTTTATTTCTCTGTGGGACAAATTAAAGTGTGTACTCAGCAGGGTGAATACTTTAACAGAGACCTTAAACATTGAAAGATAACCTGAGTGAAAGCCAGGGTGATCAAACTAGCTAATTTATCCCGAATTTTTGAGAGAACGGCTGTTTTCCTCAATATCTGAATTCCAGTTGTATGTTGATTTCTAGGAAGAAACATCAAAGGCCTACTCTTTGTTTTCACAAAATGCATGGGTCTATATAAGATGTGCCTGGGAACGAACCTTTTACCACCACTGGTCATGGAATGGGAAGTTTCCCATTGTTCAGGAAAGAAATGGCATCTTTAATTCCATACTTTAACAGAAAATGGTGTTCATATCTCAATTATTTCTGTAGATGAATGAGCCATTGGAGGTTTCAGCATTCTTTGCTGCATTACAGATTGCTTGTTTTGCTGGAGTAACCATAATAGAGAAACACAACACTGCCTGTGCTGTGTGGCCATATATGTATATCCCACTGAGAAGTGATACATGACTAGCATCAGCTGTGTCAGTGGAGCTTATACAGCAAGATTTATGTTTCTTGCTGGAGAACTTGCTATAAATATAGCTATAACCACCTACTCATGTTTTATCTGAAGAATTTATTCACTAATTTTTACATTCAAGGGTACAGGTAACAGCTAAGGGGTTAGAGCTCCTTTGAGTAATTACCCCCATACAGATACAATTGAAGAAATCCAGGATCAGCTGTAGCTCTGGACCACAAATCAGAGCAGCCTTTAGCAGCTGAAGTGCTGACTGTAGATATTCCCAATTGCAATGCATTGCAATGCTTGTTTGATTTGTACCCAAGACAAAATGAACCTGTTCAGCAGCCAGGTAATTATTAAGTGCATGCCATAGAGAATGCTATTGGATTGGTTGCATAAACTAGAGTATACCACTGTATCTTCAAGCCTCAAAGAAGGAGCTCATTCTTCTTTCAGAAAATTCTGTTTTGATAATGTCAGTTAATGTTTTACTGTTTCTGCATGCTGAGGTCATTCAAGCCTTGGTAACATGTAGCTTCCCCTAGCTGTTCTTCTGCTCAGCCTTGCACTCTGGCTCTCCTGCTCCTGCTAAACTTCTCATCCATTTATTCCATGTACATGGCTCAGTAAGGTGTGTGCATGAAACGTACATCATGGTGTACTGATGTGCATTCTCCCAGCTTTCCCTATGGCTTGTGGCACAAATGGCACATGGGACAGATGTCTGCTGTGGACTGACCAAGAGATGAGCAAAGTGGTCATAGAAACACAGACTCACAGGATGGTTTGGATTAGAAGAACTTAAAGTTCTTCTAGTTCCCATGCCGTGCTTTGGGCTGGGACACTTTCCACTAGACCAGGTTGCTCAAAGCCCCGTTGAGCCTGGCCTTGAACACTTCCAGGGACGCATCCACATCTTCTCCAGGCAGCTTCTCAGAAGCATCTGTCCACTGGAGCCACAGGTCAGAGAACATTAGAAACCGGTGGCAGCTGCAGCAGCCTAGGAGATCTGTTTCCTTGGCTCGAGAGGAGGGAACGAGGCAGAAAGCTGTTCTTCGCACAGCGTATAATTTCCCTTAGTTGCTTGCTAAGTTTTCCCTCACGCCGTTGACAGCAGAGGGACAAGGTGGAGCTGGCAGCAGTGCAGGGCGCTCGGTTCAGCTGCTGGCCCTGTCTCGGTGCTTGCTGGCGGCCGGAGGGCGAAGCGAGCCCCGGGCACAGGTGAGAGCCCTGGTTTGGCAGCCGTGAGGGGAGCGGCGGCGGGAGGAGCGCCGGGGCTCCCGGAGCGCTCCCGGGGCAGCCGGGGCCGCTGGCGGCGGCTCAGGGCCAGGTGAGCCCCGGGCCGGCTCCCGGGCAGCGCGACCCGCTCCGCTCCCGCCCCGACACCTGCGCGGCGCCGCCCCGCAGCACCCGGGGCCAGGCGGGGCCGCCCCGCCGCCCTTAAAGCCCGGCCGCCCCCGGCAGCTTCCTTCCCTCTTTCCCTGCCTTCCTGCCGCCTTTCAGCCCCGAGCGCTGCGGCGGGACCGCGCCGGCGACATGGGTAGGTGTGGCGGGCGGGGCGGGATGGGGCAGCCCGGAGCGGGTGGCGGTGCCCGGCCCGCGGGAGGGATGCCGGCCCGGGATGAGCATCCCTCCCGCCGCTTCCCTCCGAGCCGGCTCATGGTGCCGTGACCGAGCTGACAGCGTGGCCAAGGGTCTCGCCCGCCCAGGGCTGCCTCTGCTGCTCGGTGTCGGTCTGAGGAAGTCCCCGGCTACTCCTGGCTCTCTACTCTCCCTCCGGGGCAGCTCTCCCCCAGCAAACGCTGTATCCTGGTTTATACGAGCCTGCCTTGAAACCCGAGTGAGAGGCGAGAGCTGGTGCCTCGCTCTCTGTAAGCTCTGAGAGCTCAGCCGGTAAGGTTTATCCTACACTACACTTGTAAGGCATGTGGAGCTTGAGATTTGAGCACAAGTTAAAGGTGTTGTTCCTTGCAGATGTTATAGAATGCTTTTTCATTGAGAGTGTTTGCCTAGGGTTGACTTAGTGGTTCTTAAATACATAGATAAATAGCTGGAAGATTCAGATAAGGGCAGAACCCATCTATCTAATTAATCCTGAAGATTTTTTTCCTGTCTAAACTGGAACACTGAGTAATAGAGGTGCAAACCCAACTTTTTTGTGATGTATGTCTCCATTGCCTTTTGTTGGTCTTTTGGTCCCCGCAGTGCCTGAGTCCATGGGTGTCTCTCACAGCAAGCAGCTGCTGGGCTGGAGAAACCTTGTCTCACACAGGGAAGGAACCTGAAATGCCCACTCTGCACCCCACAAGAAAATGAACCCAAGAAAGTGCCATTGCATCTTCAGCAAGCAAATCTTGGGGGACAAGCAGCCGTAGTAATGAGCAGGCAGGACATGTCCATGGTGCTGCCAGGGGTCTTGCTGGCTTGGGCAGACAACCAGAAAAATGGAAAGAGTTCTCTGAAGAGAAAGAAATGGGATGCAGCTGTGTCTGCCCATTTAATATCCAGCTTGTTGCTTTATAGATTTGCTTGGATAGTTTCTGTGTGAGTGTTTTTCTGGAGTAGCAGGGTGTGAACCAGGGACTCCTGGAGGGGGATGTCCTGTTGGGAGCAGCATCCTTGTGCAGGTGCTGTAGGGCTGCTCCAGGGAGCAGAGGCACTAGGCTTGTCTGTGCCCCAGGTCAGGTGTAGGACTGTGGGCTTGCTCTGGAGGCAGGAACATCCTAGGTGACAGTGTGGGTGTGTACAGATTTATTGTGGCCACGCACAGGAAGCATTTCATCCGGGCAGAGTTGCTGTGATGGCTGCATGGAGCAAGGCAGTGTGCTCCCATCTCGTGCCACACGCTGTGAGCTGCAAGGGCTGCAGCATCCACTGCATCTCTGTGGCTGCAGGGAAGGAACCACCCTGGTGGGAGGGGGCTGGAGCTGTGAGGCTGCCCCACCTGACCTGCAAGGTTGGGATGCAGAGAATGGCACACTGATAATCGTTTAGATGTGGTGCTGAAGCCAAGAACTGAGTGGTTGTTGACTTTACATGTCTTTAAAAAAACTTAAATGTCTTAAGGGAATACAAATTGAACAATTGATTCAAGATTTGTCATGAAAAATGTGGAGCTCTTTGGTATTTTGGTATCATGAAAATGAGCAGTTCTGTGGGTCGTTCTTTGTGGGGAAAAAATAAGAGGGGCTGAAGGTTGCCCCAAAGAGGGACTGCTCCAACATGCCACTAGCAAGCTTCAGATTTATCATGCAAGATGGTGGGTACTCTGTGCTTTGTAGGTCAGACCCTGAAGCTGCGTGACAGTGGAGTCCTCAGTTTAGGTGCCTGTGCTGAAAGGTTTGCTTTAATGGTGTCTGGAGTATCCCCAACCCTCTCTGCAAAACAAGAATAGATAATAGAGGGGTGAAGTCAAAAGGTTTAGAAGTAGTTGTGTCTCTTAAACATTGAAGTCAGATGATGTTGTCTGAAAAATTTGCCTCTGTGATTTCCTCTGGGTAAGGTTTCTTGCAGAGGTGATACTTTTGCTATTAGGAAAGCAGAAGAAACCCCAAACCAAAGCAACAACCAGATCCTAAATATTTTTTTCCAAGGCTTAGCTAAGAGACAGAAGGGAGCTGCCCAAACTGTTTTTCTCTGTGCATGTTATTAAAAACTGGCAGTGGGATGCACTTGTGCTGGAAAGGCCAACAGGTGGAAATAACCAAGGAGCTGCTATGAAGATGGGCTATTGCTGACACCTTGGTATCTTCAGTGTATCTTCTCTGGTGGCTTGTGGAAGGGACATTGCCAATAACTTCAATAACTCATGTATCTGTTTCTCTGGGTCTGGATTGAAGGCACTGGAGACAGTTGTTCATGTTCAGACTCAGGTGTTTATTATTTCTTATCAGTAAAACAGTCTCACAACCATGAGTTCAGCAACCTGTCATTAGCAAGGCACAAATGGCTAACAGTCTCTTGTTACAAGGCCTTTTAAGCCTGAAGTATCAAGTTAAGAAAGGACACCTAGATTATTTTCCCTTTTAACCGAATAACTGATCTCTTGAAGCCCACTATGCGGACTTTTCTGCCCAATTAAAAAACACCAGACAAACCCATAAAGAAGAAGGAAGACGAAGGTAAAGACGAACAACCTGCCTCCATCCTAAAACCTCCATCTTGCTTCATATTTATTTCTGTATTGTAAAACCCCAAACTCTAAGTTTTCCACCCTGTGAAATTACACACTTCTAAACAACTACACACCTGTAATCCCAGTGTTATCAATCAATTTTGGAATCCTTCTCCACAGCCTCAGGTCAAATGCAGCGTTCTCTTGTGGGTCTGTGCCTTTAAGCACAGAAAGTTTAATATTATCAGCATCCAGGATTGCAACACTCATGTACCTGCATGTGCCCTGAACTGGGTCTGTTAGCACTTTCAGAATGTTGCTTGCTCCCTAAGAAAATATATTCTTGAATCACCTGCATAGCTGAATCACTTGCAACCATCTCTGTTGTGAAGGTACTTGTCCACAGCAGTGTAGGAAAGAATTGGAATAATCTCTTTCAGTGATTTCTGAAGATTTACTTGATTTAATATTGTGTCAAAACCAATAGTATTTTCCTGTTTTCATCTGTTGTGGATTGTGGACTAAATAATGATTTTCACAAATATATCTTTCTTATAGAGATGTATTACAGCCAGGCCTGATTAACAAGCAAGGATTTCAAAGTTCATATCTTGTACTTGGTCTTATCTTCATGAGCTTGCTCATGTGTTTTATGTAAAATGTTTATGGAACTCCTATGTGGGCACAGAGCCTTTATCTGACACAGTGAAAACTCAGCCTTTAAGCCTGTCTCCTGAGCTGGGGAAGCCCTGCAGGGCTCTGCTTGGAGTGCTGCCAGGGGTAGGATGTCGCAGACATTTTTTCACAGAAATACTTTCTTTCAGATTTCTGCATTTTCTGGGAAGCAGAAGCCTCAGAGGAGAATGTAAACAATTGTTATCAGCTGCTGTGAAATACAATAGGATGCACCGGTTATTGGTTCATGTTCCCATGTTTATGATTAAAGGCCAATCACAGGAGCAAGCTGGGGACAGAGTCCCTGGACACAACTTTGTTAGAGATTCTTTCTTTCTATTCTTAGCTTAGCTAGCAGCTCTGCAACTTCTCTCTTTATTGCTATTTAGTATAGTTACAATGTATTATATATCATATATCAATAAATCCAGCCTTCTGATAAAGAAACAAGATTCTTGTCTCTCTCTCACCTCCAGTGACCCCATGCAGGGCGCTGTAATAGTAGGAGGCCTGCCAAGAGCAGCTGGAAGTGACTTCAGGGCTGCAAGCAGCTGTCTGCTCTTGCTGCCCTCAGTGGGACCCCTCCCAGGTTAAGGGTTCAGGTTATGGGAGTGCTTGCTAAAGTGGATCACTCACTTGGGGCTTTATATTCAGTTCTCTGTAAGTCCCTTTTCAGGTCTTGACCTCCATCCCTGGCAGGGCATCTTGAACCTATTCTTTAATCTTGACTTGCCTTGAAGGTAACATCCCCAAGTGTGAGTTGTTACAGCACTCATCATCTGTGGGTGGCTGGTTTACCACCCCCTTGAATGATGTGTGGCGAGCAGCCATGGGATGCTTTGCCTCCTCAGTCCTTTTGAGGCTCTCCTGGCAGTGTGGGAGTTTATGCACACTCTGAAGAACCAAAGGCTGTCGAGTGAAGTTTTGCCTAATAACTGAGAAAAGTCACCCTTTAATAAACTGAAAATTTACTCACCCTGACCTGTAGTGTGTTTCCATTTCATTCGTTATTTAGAGTTGAACCTTTTTTGAATCTTCCATTGGTTTCAAGGCAGTATTATTAGTTGCAATTGACTTGTATTTTGGTTTTTTCCCTCCACAGGAGGAAGAATTTCCCGCCAGTCGGTAAGTATTATTTTCCCACATAAAAAGTTGCCCTTCTGATTCTCTTTAGGTTACATTGTTTTGGTAATGTTAGCAGTGCCCAAAATAAAAATAAGCCTATAAACATACATTAAATGTATGCAATAAAGACTTACTGGCAAATGTGCAAAAGCAGCCTAGTAACTTATTAAATTCTAGCTAAGCATTAATTTGCTCACCACCCTGATAAAATGTTTGTGGAGCCATTGCTGACTGAGCGGATGTTGGGGAGCCCATCCTTCTTGCAGCTGAGTTGAATCTTTGAACTGCAGCTGCTCTTGAATCTTTGAACTGTTAAGCACATGTGTCTCAGCAGCCCTAGCTCTGCCTTTGTATTTATTATGTTACAAGATTTTACTCCCCAGACTTTCCCTCAGCAGACAAAGTCAGAGCTCTGCAGCAGGGCGGTGGCATCCCCAGGGCAGGGTGAGGTTACAGAGGGCATTATAAAACATATAAAACCTTCAGGTTACCTTTTGGTGGTGGATCTGGTGCTTCCTGACCAATGAGGGTAACAACAGAAAAGGTTTTGGTAGATGTGTGTATGGGCATATGAATACTGTAACAGAGGACAGTACGGTGCAGAACAAGGACAAGCACACATTATATATTAGCAAGGATTAATTGTATAGTCTCTTGTCTGTATCAACTTGGAAAAACAGAAGGCCTGTCACCTGGGAACGACCCAGTAGTTTTCTCTTGCATGGCCCTGTCCATGCTCAGCTCCAGCTGTTACATGCAGACCCCCTCCAGTTTGGGGGCAGCCACTAAAACCAACCACTGGCTGCTGTGCCAGCATGGGAGTGCAGCACAGCTCCACCAGGCACAGAAGCAGTGGTGGCTTGAAACAAAAATCTAGCCTTGCTGCATTGTGACCTCCCCAGACCAGCATGTAACACAGTCCTAAAGAATAAGGTCGTGTGTAGGGTGATGGCAAAACACTGTGTAGGGTGATGGCAAAACACTGGAGAGGTTTGTGAGAACCCCAAGTGGTCAAAAGATTTTAGTGAGGTTTTGTGAAATTCAGGTGGAGATGGGTCCCACCAGTTCCTGGGCCAGGACTGCTTTGTCTTTCCCTCTGTAGGCAAGAAAAGACATGGTGAGGTCTTTGTTCTGCTTCAGGAACAGACATTGCCTCCTCTCCACCTGGGCTATTCCCAATTACAAGTCACACAGCCTGGGTTTCAGTAAGCAACTTAACCTGTGCTGAACCAAAAGTTCAGTGTGTGACTCTCCATCCCGTAGCCATTTGCATGGCTTAGGGGAATGCTGTGTGGATGGGGCACAAGGCATTCTTCTGGGTGAGCTCCAGCCCTCCAGCACTTGTATCCAAGCTGGGAGTAGTTGTCCAAACCTCCTGCTGCCTTCAGCTGAAGGAAATGTGCAAGCTCAAATGAATTTTACCTAATTTTGGGATACGTGTGAATAGTCTTCTTTTGGAGACACCTCTTTCAGCCCATGGAGGATGTGATAAATCAAGAGTCACAAGTTTCTATTTAGGGCTCAAAATTTTTGTTCTCTGAAGCTAGAGGAGTCCCACCTGGCACTGGCTTCAGCTGAGATGGGGTTCTTGCTGTGAAGCCTGCTTATCAAACCATGGGTAGGATATGCAGTATGTACTTGGTTCTGCAAACAGCGAAGGTCAGCGTTGCTCAGGCTGCTCAGGCATCCTCACGACTGAGTTTAGTCAACAGTGCTCCTGCCACTCTCTTATTTCTTTTGTAGGATTCCCAAAAAAAGCCTGTTGTAGCACCCAGGTCTCCAAGTGTTGCGTTGTTTGTTGAGACTTTGCTGGAGACAGTGGCTTGCAATTTACTTGTGTCAGGCATGATTTCCGTGTATGTTTTTTCCTTTTGATCTGCAAAGTTAACTTCTTCCTGTTTCACACAAAATGAAGATTAATTGAATTCCTAAGCTTTTGCAATCCAAACAATGCCATTTTTAATTAAACTTGAGCACTAAGAACTGTTTTGCCTCTGGAAATGTCTTTAAAATTTGATTCTTTGCTGCTTGCAGAGTTAAACCCATAAAAAAGGTTAAAAGGTCAAATTATGTTTAAATTACATCCCCACTAATTTTTTTAGAAATTATATATTCATCCACTCCATGAAGCCAAGTAGGTGATCAGAAATTAAAGCTACAGTTCTAGTGACCATGTCAGATTTGTACCTGATGTATGCTTATAAACCATTGTCTCAATGGCAAGAACTGCATGAGGATGATCGTGGACAGGCCTGTTGCAGCAGGTGAAGGCTCATTGATCCTGGCAGCCAAAGCCATGCCAATTCAGGTTAGGAATAAAGTCTGTTTTGTTATCAGGTCTGAAGAAATGAAGGATTCTTCATCAGGCAGACTATTTTTAAGGATAAGTAATTTTCCTCAGGGATTTGCCTGAATGAAAAGTTTAAATGTGTATTTGTTTTAATTACAGGTTCTTAAAAATAGCCCTGAGCTTCTAACAGGTGTACTGCAGGGGCTTGGTGCATTTTTGATTGGCCTTGGATTTTGATTTTTGTTTTTCTAAAACATTGGGTTTTGCATATTTTGAGATATCAGTCAAGATTGCTGTAAGGGTTAGGTGCTGGAGACCTCAAATGTGCATAGTGCAACACTTGTAGGTAATTTCTAGCATTGCTGAAGGTCTCTTGCAAAATGAGAGGTGTGCAGACCTCTGGGGACCAAGAGAGGAAAGTGACAACTGACTCTTGGTTCAGGTAAAATCCTGTCATCCCTCAGAAGCCTTTGCAGCCTCCAGACCCTGAGTACCTACCCACTCCCACTGAGTCCATGTTGATCTTGCTTGAGCTGTGGGTTGCAGTGAAGAGTGTTAGTCTGGGTTGCACAGCTCTGAGCTCACATTCTCTCTTGCCTCCAGAGGCCCCGCTCTCGCTTCCCCTTGGGAGCCACCTTCATCATCAACAGTGACTTCTTCGAGCGGTTCTCCTTCTTTGTTACAGCAGGTATGTCCCTTGTCTCCTTGTGCTGAGCATTACCCAGGCCTGACTTGTGTTTGTAACCTGTTATTTTGATGTTTTTCCTGCAGGTGTGCTCATTATATATTGCATAAATTTCCTGCGCTGGGACGTCAGGGTCACTGCTGCCATCTACCACACATTTGTTGCTCTGTGTTATTTGACGCCGATCCTTGGGGCCATCATTGCAGACTCTTGGCTGGGAAAGTTTAAGTGAGTGCTTCCTCAGAAAGCAGCCAAAGATCTTGAAAGCTCACCTGAGACTGGTATTGCTTAAATCATCACCTAAAACTGCAGCTGTGAACATCAGCTTCAGAGCTGGTGTTGCCTGCTCCAGGATAGTTTGTTTTATTTCACCAGAGAATGAGGTTTTCACTGATTCAGCTCAGACTTGAAACTGCACTGTGAGTTAACAAATGTTCCAGATCTGCTAGTTGGTCAAGGGTAATAACATGCTTTCCCAGCATGCTGCATGTTTTTTCTCTCACCTGGGCAAAAAGTAATCAAAACTAAGGAGAGTACTCACCAAACTGTGAAAATAGATACTGGGATTTATAATTACATAGGGCAGTCTATCTACCTGTTGCAAGTGGCCAGTGAAATACTGAATTACTGTGTTGTCTGGTGTTAACTGGGCCTTAGAATAAGTTTTAAAACACTATGTGATTTCAGAATTGACAGATCAGTGAGGGGGTCTTGCTGAGTAGGTTATTTCCAACAGTTTTATCTCCCTCTCCTTTCCTGATGTTTTGATTCTACAAGTGTTTACTTTGCCTGAGAAAAAGCACAGTAAAGATTTTATGGAGGGTTATGAGCCATGAATGTAAGACCTTGCCAAAGGTCTCCCAGAGATTAGAGGTGTGCTGTGCAGTCAGCTGCACTGTCTTCTTCCGCTGTAGGGACAGCCCCTGGGAGCCCAGGGCTGCAACCACAGCCCTGTGAGCTCTGTGCAGCTGCTCTGAGCAGTGCAAACTTGCTGCAACTAGCTGGATGTCTTACAGATTGCAGCCTAAACATATTGTGCACTTGCTTGTCTACATGCTATGGTTTATTTTTTAAATTTATTCTGGCTTTTTCATGTTTTATCAAGATGAAACTTTCCAGAGCTCGTTTCTCTTCTCCTTTGGTACTTGGATATGCCCGTGCTGCAACTGAAAGGCCCAGATCTTTAATAGGAGCTTGCTAGGATGGCTTAAACAAGAGAAAACATGCTTTAGGATATTCCATTAGGTATTAACACCCAAAAATGCAGCAAGGTGTCCTGAGGAAAGTTAAAACAATAATTTTTTAAAAAATATCTATGTCAAGTGGAAGAGGAGATAACCTAGGCACTGTTAAGGACCCTTAAAGGAGAGGCTCCAATCTTCCACAGTCCATGTACTTGGTGCAATGCCTGTCAAGAAATGTGATGGGACCTGCTCACAGATCATTGGATTGAATTTCTTGGGGAAAATAGTACAGAAACCACAGTTATTGTTTAATTGTGTGCTGTTGAGATGAAGGGAGAACGACCATCCTTTAATGCATCGAACTCAACTTTATTGATCGATCAGCCACTTTAAATAACAGTGTTAACAAAATTCATGCATATTCCAAAATCCAAGTTTATAATATGCTAACAGAGAAAATTCTAACCACTCCTTTTGTTTTACAATACCGATAATTGTTTACACAAAACAAAACCAGTGTTCCCACTGTGATATGAAAGGTTCCCAAAACTTCCACATCTGTTCTCAGGGTGCCATCTTTTCCCAGAGAGGATGTTTTGCTTGTTATGGGAAGACTGTCTGAGAACCTTATTGTTTATAAAGTGATGCCTGAGAAAGTCTAATCGTTTATAGAAATCAGGCTGGGAACTGCTTTTGGAACTGCTTTGCAACTACCTTTTACTTTTCTCTCACTGTATGCCTTCATGGCCTTTTTCTTTAAGCCATGCTTGAACTAAACTCCCGATAGTGTGCCATCAATGCAGTGCCAATTATGAATGTCTTTGTAGTGGGTTTGTAAGCCTCACAAATAAAACTCTGAAGTTTCACTCCTGATCAGCTCAGTTTCAACTTTAATTGGAGACTTTTTCCCAGGTTGCTAGGTAAATAAAGCAACTCTCTGGAAGCGCAATTAAAAACCCACCCCATTAAACTCCATCTTTTAAATACCACTAAACAGCCAACTCCACGTTGCCCCACTTTATGTATTTTTTTACTCTGCTGTAGGCAAGGTCAATTTTAGGTCAGTAAAACCTTGTTTTAAAGTGAGGAGAACTTGCTCAATTTCCCTCTTGTGTCAGGGCGCTGCTCCAAGCTTGCTGTGAGGATCTCTTGCCTATGTCAAATAGCTGTTCTAGGTCTTCGAGCATTGTCCTTCATTCTCCTACCTTGCACCAGGTTTGGGACCACTCCTGAAAGCTGGGGTTTCAATAATTTCACATTGCATTGTGTTTCTCCTGCTTTTCCTCCAACCTGGAGACCTGTTCCTGTGCCTATTGAATGGAGGCCCACCCAAGGACACAAGCGAACATGGATTAAACTTCAGCTGTGTACTTAAAATGGAACACTCCTTTACTTACAGAAATGAGGATTGGACCATAAAAAGGGGAGGCCAGGTGATTATGCAGTACTATTGCCCTAGGCTCCTCCTGGCCAAGGTAGTCAGGCTGAAAGCCTGCAGCCTGCACTCTTCAGTGCAGCTCTTACCCAGATCTGAGTGTAAAAATGTTGGTACACTTACAGTGAAGAAGGTGGTATTATAGAGTTGTTGTTCACAACAGTATTTCAGGGGTATTGCCATGTTTGAAACAGATTTTTGATTTTTCTCTTTACTCCTGCAACTGAAATATAACACAGAAAAATAAATCAGTGTAAATTGCAGATTTTAGTTTTGCAGAGTAGTCCATTTGATCTTCAGCTTATAAAAAAGATGAAAAGGGAATTCTTGAGTTGATCAGTAAAAAGGCAACCATTGAGGATATATAAGTATTTTCCTCTGACCTAGTGATACCCATAGAATCCATTTGTTATTATGCCCTGCTTAATTAAATAAAGGCTACCTAGAATAATAATAATAAAAAGAATAGAAATACCGTGGCTGTGGCATGTGACCTGATTTTTATAGTAGCTTCTGACAAGTTCAGTCCATAACTCATTGTATCTGTTAGTTTTTTTCATTACCAGGAATCTTTAAGGTAAGCAGAAATCTGCATTAGCTGTGGAATTATCTTTGTGTTAGTGTGTTAACATATCTAAGAAACTCTATCTCCTGTCTTGACAACAGGACCATTCTCTACCTGTCCATTGTCTATATAATTGGGCAGGCAGTCTTGACTGTGAGCTCCATAAATGACCTGACGGATCACAACCAGGATGGCTCTCCTGATAATGTAGCAGTGCACACGTGAGTTACCTTGTACAAGTTTTTTTCCCAGGCTGGTCAAGGACAGGAAAACTTAAGTTTATGTTACTTGAATTTCAACTGTCTTTCAACCAGTCTATTATGTATGCTGTGAGAACTAACCCAAAATTATATATTTTTTTTTCGCCTTTGTTCCAGTGCTCTGTCCATGGTTGGCTTGATCCTTATTGCCTTAGGTACTGGTGGGATCAAACCATGTGTGTCAGCATTTGGTGGAGATCAGTTTGAAGATGATCAGGTAACAATGTTTTGCAGATTTTCAGTTATACAAATTCTCTAACTAATGTTTTATTATAGTACTCTAATATTATACACGTTTAGACAGGTGCATTACTGCAGGGTTTTCCCGAGGAGCTGAAAAAGGAGCTTGTTAATTATTTATGTTGAACTTTGAAAACAGAGGCGCTGATTTTTTGATCTAGGCACATCAATGGGGTTGTGGCTAAACCTGCAGTAATCCGTGGGGTTCTGGGCTTTGTGTGGGTCCAATCCGGCTAGCTCGAACCCAAGCCCACACGGCCTTGCATGGACAGAAAGTAAGAGATGAGAAGCGCTCTTCTCCACGTGGGTACAAGTATCCTGTTTATTGGCTTGGGACACGACACTCTGGGCAGCAGCAACCACCCAGGTAGAAAGGAGGGTGTGGTACCCTTGCAGTGGAGTTTTATACCCAAGGGGATGGGGGCGGGAAAGAGGACTGCGGCCAATGGGATGCCATTGGGGAGGGGCGAGGGGAGGGGTACCCATGGGACAGACCACCAGGTGTGTAGAAAGGAGGGCATGGCGAGAAACCATGTGATGAGGAAGAATAACATGGGGGAATAACAATCTCCGTGACATAGCAAACCCAGTACAAACTTCCCATCGCCCAGTGCAAAACAACTACTAAAACTATTTTGTGCAATACAACATAAGCCTTTCTAAACATCTTCCTGTTTTTACT
This sequence comes from Melospiza melodia melodia, assembly GCF_035770615.1. Classification (NCBI taxonomy): domain Eukaryota; kingdom Metazoa; phylum Chordata; class Aves; order Passeriformes; family Passerellidae; genus Melospiza; species Melospiza melodia. The sequence goes on along the minus strand of NC_086195.1, from coordinate 112,387,296 downwards.
GTAGGAAAACCAAAGAAGTAAGTTCTTTTCTTACTTTTATGAGAACACTGCTGTTGCAAGTTTCATATCTGCTATAGTCATCCCACGGCTCATAGGTAAGGTCACATGTTTGTTGACGATTGTTAAGGACCAGAAAAGGTGTGTTGGATTGCAGTCCAGTCCAGTTAAAGTTCAGGTTCTGTTCTGTGACACACTGGACTTACCTAGCTTAATAGTCTTCATAATAGAAGACTTAATAGTCTTCTGTTAAGAACTTAAATAGTCTTCAGTGTGTCATCCAGCTTCTCAGAGATGAGGTACTCTCAAAAACAAGCCAGTTGAAAACCTTCATTGCCTTTAGGGCCAGAAGTGCTAGATCTGAAAAGACATGCTGGAGCTAGCAGCTTGTATGCCTACTGCGCGTTGTAATTCCACTAAGGTACAAATGGGTCACATCTTCCAATACCTGTGGAGTATCACACTTGGTAGAATTGTATTGCTTCCTGGGAAAGGAAGGGGGGAGAGAGCCTTCTCCTCTGGAAATGTGCCCATGCTAAGTACAGAAGCATCTCTGCATGTAGAAATATATTAATCCATGTGACAAGTAAATAATTTTTCATCTTGTTAAATAAGAAAGTTATGTTCTCTTTTGCTTGTGAAGAATAGCATGATCCTAAACAAACCCCAGCAATTTGCTAACCTATGTGCATATGGATTTCTGTGGCAAGCTTGCACAGATGGTGCTGTATGGATGCACTTGCCAGCAGTTTCACAAGGCTGCTTTTCCCAAAAGCAAGGAAACAGCATGTGAATTCTGGAATAACCCAAAAAGCACCGGGCTGAACTTCTGGCCTTTGGATTTCTTGACTGGAAAAGACTCTGTAGAAGAGTTTTAGATGTTTGCTTAATGCAAATTCTATCCTTTCCCAAAAAAAAAGGATAGATGCATGAGGCACAGCATGTAGTTTACTTCCTTGCTGATACAGGGTGAAAAATTCCTTGGAAAAAAAATGACAAATTGAGCTGAGGGAAGTGATAACCTGTTTCAGCCCGGAAAGGTTTGACCAGAAGACTTATACAACTAAATCAAGACATGAATTATCTGCAAGCTACCATTTTCCCCCAACCATATTATCTAATTTTCCTTTTAGAAGAAGTATGGTAAAGAATGTAATGATTTTGTTGAGTCTTTTATTTTATACTGCTGAAGTCAGTGGGAGTCAAATCTGTGACTAATGCCAAGGAGGGGAGGGGGCTGGTGATTGTGATTTTGTTTCAACAAGCTACACTTACGTCACTAGAATCTTTGTTTATGAACTTGGCCCAAAACTTTTGTAATCTAGTTCCTTTCTCACTAAGGACATGCTTTTGACCCTTCTAGTGTAATTCTTCATGTCTCAGTGTAAAACTAGATGCAAATTTCCTGTGAGGAGGGCCTGAGAGGCATTAGGCTGTTTGGCCTGGAGAAGAGAAGGCAAAGGGGGCATTTTAACCAAGTAGAAATATCCCTGATGGGGAATGAAGAGGACAGAGCCAGGCTTTCCTCAGTGGTACCCACTGTCAGATCAAGAGGCAATGGGCACAAGCTGAAATAGAAGAGGTTCCCTCTGAACATCAGGAAATGCTTTTTCACTCTCAGGGTGATCAGCAGTTGGCACAAGCTGCCCAGAGAGGTTGTGGAGTCTCCATCTGTGGAAATGCTCAAAAGCCATCTGGACACATTCCTAGACAATTGCTTCCAGGTAGCCCTAGCTGAGCAGGGCACTTGGCCTGGATGATGCCCTGAGGTCCCTTGCCACTTGAACTGTTCTGTGATACATAAATCCCCTTTCCAATATTGAGAGATAAGTTGGATACTGATCCTTCACTCTGAGGTCATTGGTAGACTGATTTGTTGTTCCCCCAAGAGTTTTCAGTGAATGCAAAGACCAGAAACCATTTGGAAAACATCAGCAGTGCTGACTGGGACTTTTATTTGATGTTATTTTTACTTCAGCTTCAGAGTGTGGCATTCATAGCAAACAGGAATGTTACCCCCTCGCTTTTGGAGTTCCTGCTGCCCTCATGGCTGTTTTCTTGGGTAGGTGAATCTCTTGCTATCCTGTTGCCTTGGTAATTAGATGATAATCTCAGAATAATGACAGTGTGATAGAAATTCCCAGGTATTGACCTCTCCCAGTACCTGAGAATTTCTGTGATTTTTGACTTAATTTTTTTCCTGGGTGGGAAGGTGGGTGGGATTAATCTGATGTACTCACTTTTACTGAAGAGTCTGATTTACCAGGAGAGTTGGATGGGGCTGGGCTGAGGCATGAATATATGCTTGAATTCTGTACATCATGTAAACTACTGGCTATGTTTTTTGGATTACTGGTCTGTACAAATTGATCTTTTGAATGCAGGGTGAGAACTCTCAGAAAATGTGTGTTTTGGATATTGTCTCTAGTCCAGGATTATAAACTGTGTAAGGTGATTGTCCCTGAGCTGGAGAAATCCCGTATTTGATATGTCAGTACTTCTCAAACACCTGCATTTTTACCAGCTGTGCTACAGGTCACTCCCCAAGCCTTACTGCTGCCCAAGAAACTGGGGGTGCCATGAGGTGCTTGAGTATCCCTGATGGTCCTTGTCCTTCAGGGTCCTGACGGGGAGCCCACCTGGCTGCCAGTGCCCTCACCCTGCCCGTGAGCCCGGCCCAGGCTGGATGGTGGCTGTGGGGCTCTGCCTGTGCCTGCCCTGTGTGTGGGATGGTGAGGCTGAGCAACGTGCCTGGGAGCAGAGGACACCTTGGCCAGTCCTGCATTCAGGCAGAGCCTTGTGTGTCCCTGCATGATGTGAGCTCCTGAAAAGGAGCCCCTACAGCAAGGCCAGAGTCAAGGTCCTAAATGCCCTCGTTTTGACCATCCCTCAGTCGAGCAAACCTCCCACTGAGCACTTACTGTGGGAGTTTCCAGATTTAGGTTTTTGTCCTGAATAGAAGCAATCTGCTGGTATTAATTTGATTGGTCTTACTGTATGATAGCATGTGAGTAGGCAATTGCATTGCTTCTTGGGAGGCTTATTCCCACCCTGATTACCTCCTTGGCTTGCAGTTTCCATACCTAATTACTTGCCACTATTTGAATTTAATCCCGAGTTGCTTTTCTGTTTGCATATTGTAGTTGTGTTTGTAATTGGAAGCAGAATGTACAAGAAAGTTAAACCACAAGGAAATGTAATGCTTGAAGTTTCCAAATGTGTTGGAGTAAGTACTGCTTACATTCCCCAAACCCCTGGCAGCCATTCCTAAAGCTGTTCTGTAAATGTGCCTAAATGAGAAGTCTGTCTTAATATGAAGAAAGTTTCTGGAGGTTTTTGCTTTATTACAGACGGCTTCATACTGATACATCCACATTTAGGGTGTCTTTTTATGCATATCTTGATTTATATGTGGATTTTAACACATAGGAAACAAAATCAGGTGTCACTGTTATGTAAAATCTTGTCCCAAGTTGTGGGAATCATTCCTTCACCATTTGTGCCCCTTTATGTAGAAAGAGACAAACATGCCTTGAGCTGAGTCAAGAGCAGAGCTACTAGTGCATCTTATCAGCAAAAATTTATTACTTATTAAAAGAGTATTATTTACAATGCTTTTATTGATCCCCACTGCATTAAGGAAATTCTGGGGGTTGCACATCATTGTGATTTTGCAAGGAAAGGAGTGGAATCTACATGAATAGCAACTCGTGTCTCAACTTTGCAGAGCCTCAACCTTGAGATCAAATTTATTCATGCATGAGATACTTCATTCTCCATACAGATCTGCCATCTTTATCTAGCTCAGCCTATTGCCTATCTTGTAAGCACTGTCAAAACCAAATCTCTGTAGGTGACTTTGGCCATTACTTAGAGTGCTGCTCCGAAGGCCCAGCTTGGCTGTAAATGTTATTCCATGCAGAAAATCTTAGGAGTTCCTTGGGACCGTATTTATGTATATTCCATGTCAAGATGTGAGACATACCTACAAGATGGAGCTTGTCATAGGAGCTTCTCTCCTACAGCCATTCAGCCTTGAAAACCTGTGCATATGACACTACTCTATTTACTGCTGTACATAAGTAAGTCTGAGGAGGGCACATCTTCCAGCTCCTCACAGCAACCCACATGGAGAGGGACTGCTCTGAGCTGTTTGGTTCACCTGACCCCAAGTGCACACTCTGCTGGTTATGCAGTGTGAGGCCTTAAAAACAACGTTCCCCTAGATGACTGGAGTGGGTAACAAAAGTTGAGTCACCTTTAGCACCCTCTAAACACAAGAAGGCAGGAGCATCATCTCTAATGACAAACCAGTTTGTAGTTTTAAGTATTTGTAGTGCCATTAAACATAATTCTGTCTCTCCTCAGTTTGCCATCAAAAACAGGTTTCGTCATCGCAGCAAGGAGTTCCCCAAGAGAGAGCACTGGCTGGACTGGGCAAGTGACAAGTATGATGTAAGTACTGGGGGAGCCTCCTGTGCTGTGACATCTGCTGACCCTCAGCTTCTCTCTGCTCTGATCCATTGCCTCATGCACTGGGCAAATAGTTTTGTGCCTCTCCATCATTCAGTAGCTGACCTGGCCAAACCTCAGTGCTCTCCTGTCACTGCAGGTTATCTCCTCAGCTCCTGTGGGAGAAAGTAGAGCTGTGTGACTCAATGCTCTGTGTAATCGTAGGCTGTCCAGGGAAATTCAAGGGAGACAAAAAAAGTTCTTTCCCTTGCCAAACAAATACAAACATTTAAGTTTTTTTGTTAGGGAAAGGGCAAGCATTATCTTTCCTTCTCTATTTCCCATATCTCATGGCTGCAGATGGGAAAAGGGAAGTGATGCTGCCTGTCATTGTTCATGCACAGGGCCAAAATACTTTTCCTGGCAGCCACAGGCCCCCAGCTGGGTAATAATTAGCATTGACTCCATGATTGTAGAAGCCTGATCAATCACTTTATTATCCTATCCTATTCCTATCCTATCCACATCCCCTTACAGACAGTCCAATACAGCTTTGACATAATTAGCCAATCAATCCAAACATCATCCAATGTCCAATTAAGAAATCACCCTTGGGTAAACAAATCTCTGTAACACATTCCACACGTGCACAACAACAGGTGCAGCAAGTGGAGATAAGAATTGTTTCTCATTCTTTCTCTGATCTTCTCACAGCCTTCCCCAGGAAAATGCCTGGGAAAGTCGTCAGTTGCTCTCTGTGGCCAGAAAGCTGCTGCCACCAAACATGAGAATTATGCTTTGGAATATTGGTTTAAGTGGGTAAACACTGCATTCCCTCATTGCTCATTACATGTGGGTAAACACTGCATTCCCTCATGTGCTCATTACAATTTCTTATCATGACTCTCAAAGCCTTGTATGCCATAGTTCCCAACTTGTCCCTTACTTACTATCCTCTCTGCCCTGTTGCCAATGGCAGCACAAACCTTAACCTGTCACCTTTATTTTCCTTTTGCCTGTATGCTTTGTTCTTATGTGAAATTCCTCAGTTGCCTATTGCTCAAATGCCCCCTTCACTAAGTGCTGAATCTCATGCTGCCATCAGTGCACATGCAAAGAGGCCCAAGTCTTTCTGATATCAGTCACCTTTAACCAGCAGCCCTTCCCACACACACAAGCAGAATTTGTACTGTTTTAACAGAAATCTTCAGATGTAGCTACAACATGCAAAGTTGAATGTGTGGGTAAACATTACATGATGGGTCTTTACCTGTTGCTGTCATGTCAGTAGCAGTCTGAAACTGTCTCTTTTTTATCCCCTTTCTTTTTGAACCAATTCCTCTTGTGTAATTTTTATTTTCTGCAGAAACGACTGATTGCTCAGATAAAGATGGTGTTGAGGGTGCTTTTCCTTTACATCCCTCTCCCCATGTTCTGGGCACTTTTTTACCAACAGGTAAGTAGAAATGCTTTGGCTTGGTAACTAGAGCTGTACTGTGTCAATCTACATACTCTGAGGTCTCCAGAGAGAAAAGGTGCCCATGGGAGTATGGAAAAACAAATTCTTTATCCTTGTTTTATTGCAAAGAGTAGTCACTGAGTCATGTCAGTACAGGATGATCTGCAGCCAGGGGCAATCTTAGTTTATCTGAGTACACCCAGGACAGATTCAGTGACTGAGGCCTCTCCAAATCTTGTATCAGCCTGGGACTCAGGGGATGGAACAGTAATTTAAAGCTCTCTTAGCACTAATGTTTCTTCAATTGTCAGTTGTCAGATGAAATTTAGGGTGCTTGTGTTAATGTGCTGGAGAACCAGGGTTTAAATGATCGGGATGCTTAATCACTCACACATTGTTATAAATAGCTTACACCTTCAAGCAGAAGTGTGATCCTGTAAGTCCCATTCACTTGGTGAACTGGGTGCTCAAGACCCACAAAAGCATCAGTTAGAGTGAAGCACTGAAGTAGGAATTTAGGAAGATGCTTGAGAGAGAACCAGGGCTTAAAAGCCTTATCCAAGTCAGATGGGAGGGAGCTTGCTGCAGAGTCCCCATGTCCTTCTGCTCCAGTGCAGTGCCTGTGAGCTGTAGCTGCCAGTGTGACCTGTTGCAATTGGAGCTCTGAATTCCTGCTATGAAACTCAGAGCTCAGTCCTCATTCCCAGGGTAATATCTCGGGCAGTGCTGTGTTGTGGCTGGCTGAAGGATCTCGTCACAGACGCAGCAGTAGCGTTCTTGTCCCATCCTGGGCTCAGGCCTGAAGTCTGCCCCGCCTGTGCCAGCCACAGGCACTTTCTGGGGCAGGGGGCTCCAGGCAGGCCAGGCCCTGGCTTGTCCTCTGCCTCTGGGAAGGAAGGAAGGTTGGGTGAGTGGGATGTGGGGGCTGCTGGGGCTCAGGCCAGTGGCACACGGGCCCTGGGCTGGCTCCTGTGCCCAGCACCCAGCAGTGCCCTGCACAGGATGGCCCTGCCCTCTCTCCAGCTGATTTCTGCATCTAAGTTCTTCTCTGCTGTATTTCACTGAACAAGTAAAGGAAGTGGAATGGGCCACCTTGTTCCAAGGTTTGCTTTGCAGACTAAGAATACTCCCATAGGAAGCTAGCTTTACTTTTTCTTGTATTGCATGTCTTTTCCAACACTTCACTTATGAAAACAATTCAAAAAGAACTTGAGAACATTGATTTACTGTGACATCTAATTTTTTCTTCTCTTATTAAGGGGTCAAGATGGACATTGCAAGCCACAGCAATGAATGGGGATTTTGTAGGTTACTTTTTATTCATTTTTTCTTTAATTACCACTTTTCAGACCCGTTTTATTTGTTGTCACAATATTAAAAATTATTTCTTTTTTTCTTCACCAGGGTTTTCAAATTCAACCAGAACAAATGCAGGTATGCTAATTTTCTATCTACAAATTTCAAGTACTTCTTAAAGATTGTATACATATTGCCCTCACTTAAAAAAAGCACTTTGAAAAATATTTAATTTTTCTCTCATGTTCATCTTCCCCAGATTGTGAAGCCAATCCTGATTTTTATAATTATCCCAGTTGCAGATTATTTGGTTTATCCTTTAATCAAGAAATGCAAGCTGAATTTTACGTAAGTTGATGTTTTTACCTGATTTCAACAGAGGCTCATTTTATTGGTTTCTGTAACTGGCTCTTCCAGCCTTAATGTAAGAAAAGAGCAAGCATTCAGCTAAGGATGAAAGAGAAGTGTATTTAAAATGGTTTAATATTTCAACAAAATGTTTAAAAAAACCCAGAATACTGCAAGTGGTATGTAGAGGCATCACAGATTATAAGAGGAGAATCTAAGAGAAGAGTGACAATGTTTTTCAGTTAAGGACAAAAATCTTTTGATTGCAGGAGAGATGGTCTTGATTGCTTTCCATATCCCTTATATCTACCCCTTCTCCCTCCTGAAGAACAGAGGAGGTAGAAGTACAACATACATCCTTGGCATTTGTCATGCTTTGGGCTAAAAAGCAACTGAGACACAAAACATTTCCTCTTCAGTCTCAGCTGGGAGACTGACTTACTGAATCCTTCTAGGTGAAGCTTTGGGGGTATTCCACTTTATTTTTCAATGTTGTTAAAGAAGTGTCTGGCACTTGCAGGAATGCTTGGAGAGGCAGAAGAGAATACAGTTCTTCAGATAATTTTCAAACAGCTAAAGTGCATTGCTGTTTTTCCATATAGCTGTTAAAAATCTCGGGTGTGTGCTATGCTGGGAACACTGTCATTCATTTGTGCAGATTCTGAACTGGATAAATGATGCCACAAATGACACATACACTCTAAATCTATCATTACAGCTTAACTGCATGCCAGTAGAGGTCTCCTAATTTGACAAGTTTCCCTGACCATTTTTGTTCAATGTTATTTAAGCATAGCAATATGGAGATAAGCTGTTACTCTGTTTTTAAAGGCATATCTTCTTGCCTCTTTCTTGTTTTACAGCTAACAACTGTATTGGATTGGGGTTCTTCTTCCTGCAAAACCAGATTTTTTCAGGAACCTAGTAATCATGGTCAGTCAATGTTTGAGCCCAGCAGATGCAGAGTAACAGGTTGTTAGGATGCTGCAGGAAAGATGTATTTCCTGATAGTGTGACTATGAATTGAGAGGTTCCCATCTTAGCAGAACACTTTCTGTAATAACATCAGCCCTCCAAAATGTGATAATGTGCTAGTTGTGGCCATTTGAGTTTCCCAGAGTGGAAAGAAAAAACCAAGTAGCTGAAGCTTTGAATTGTCACTTGTCTTGAATCTCTTGTGTCTTTTGTTGTGCCAGGCCCCTGAAGAAGATGACTGTGGGGATGTTCCTCGGCTCCATGGCTTTTGTTGCTGCTGCCCTCGTGCAAGTGCAAATAGATGTAAGTTCAGCCACATGCAAGTATTTACTATTAATATTTAGCTGTTAATTCAGGGGAAACAAAGGTGTGTTTAAGGGGGAAATGTACCAAGGCTAAATTTGGAGCCAATCATGTAAGCATAGAAGTAGAGGGAGGGGAAATAAATTGCAATACTGTTGTTAGCATAGTAAAATTAACAAGCAACAAACACCATTCTGCAAAACACCACATTGCAGTTAGTACAAATCATGCATAAAGGCAACCTCACTCTTGAAACTGAGACTAAAAGCTGGAAACCAGACACTTGGTTGGCCCACCAGAGGGCACCTTTTTATGTTTGACCTCTTCTGAGATTTAGACTGGAGGTGAAGTGTGACAGTCTGGGAAGCATCATCACAGCAGGTGCAAAGATGACACTTGTGGAAGGAAGGATTTGTCTCCCCTAAGCTTCCTTGCCCCAAAGGGAGCTGCCATGCCTGAGCCCAATGAATTTTCCCCTGTAGCCGGGATGTTGGCAACACCTCTGGGTGGTGATCCATTACATCCCAAGATCTGAGCAGCCGTCTAGAGGTGTCTGTTGAGGATGAGAGACATCTTTCCTTAGGCAACTTATGAGACTAGTAACAAAACCTGATTCCAGTCTCCTCTGTCAGACAGTCACAGAGCAGCCGGCAAATGCTCCTCTTCAACATGAAATATTAAAGATTACAGTAATTATAGTAATTTTTCCAAGTGACCTTGAGCACTGATTTTACCTTTTTCCTGTCCTATAGAAAACCTATCAAGTTTCCCCTGCAGCTGGGCAAACCCAAATTAAATTAATAAATCTGGGTGCTGTTCCTGCAACAGTTCAGTTCCAGCCTCAACTTCAGAGTGTGGAGGTAGCACCTAATGAGGCGGTAAGTAAGAGCAGATGAGAAACATTCTAATAAATAAGAAAAATTAATTAAAACTTTAAAAATCTAAGGGAGTTTTTTAGGTTACGATGTAAGATGTAACTGAAAGTCTGTATTCTATTACCATCTTCATAAGCTGTCAAAACACGTGGGGAGGTGTTCTTTATCTTCTCCTCAAGTGAGACCTGATAACTCCCTCCAGAGGCTATCTCTGCTAATGGGCCATCGAATCTCACTGCATGACTCATAAAATTACATCACACCATTGTGAAATGCAAGCATTGTGAACCAAGCATTTCCACCTGGTTGTAATCAGAGGCTCAGAACACCACAAGAATCACTGGATTCCCTGAGGACAAGAGCTTGATAACTACCACAGGACCTCTAGAAAGATCAGACCTTCTACAGGATCACTGCTTAGATAGAATCCCATCCATCACTCCAACAATGACTGTAGCTACCATTTCATCAGACTGCTACCACCAACCTGGCTGACAAGGTGTCAGATCCAATTCTGGTTCTGTCAGTTTTAGCCAATGCTTTTGTAGTATTACCTTTATTTTATTCTATTATTTATTCTATGACAATTTTACTCCAATAATTTTAATGAGTTCTCTTTTTTTTTCGTACTGTGGAATGAGTTGTTACTGAAAACACAGTGAATGAAGAAATGGTAACTATGTCAATGTTTGAAGTATTACCAGGTTTTTTTTACAGGTTTTCCCAAGAAACTTCCATAAACTTAAGAAACTTGGAACTAGATGAAAATTTCACTCTTGTTAAAAAGGTTCCATTTCCTAAAAGTAGCCCCTTCCTGCAGTAAATGTCCATTCAGCTCTAGTGACTTGCTGCTATCACTGTGAGGACTGACACTGTGATGACTTACCTAAACAGGGAACTTCTGTGGCTTCATGTTTTGCTGCCAAAGAACTATTCAGGTTCCAATACAGCACAGCATTGGTAGTTCTCTTGACAGCAAAATGTGGTGGCTCTGATGGATGTTTTGGATAACGAAACTTAGAATGTGTGTTCTCTGATAGCCTGCAGCTCAGTTTCTCTCGAAGAGGAGAGCTCTTATTCCAACCTCCTCCAAATTTGCCTCACACAGGAACAGAGTTGTGAGGAGAAGATAAGGGCACCCAAACTGTATACAGACAGGGAATTGATGTACCATGGTACACACATGAAAATGAAAGGTATAGAATGCTCTATTCCCTATTACGGACACTTTATCATCCAGATGTGGATTATAAAGTGCTTTTGATAATCCCATAAAACAAAGAGCCTATTTTAGTGTAGCACTAACATGTTTGTTAATGGTTTAAGTATTTTATGTTGAATAAATGTGTTTTGAATATTTAAAACATGGCATTACTGCTTTTTTGGAAAATACTGCATCACATCTTATGCTAGTCCTACCTCTGTAGCTGAATAAAATTTTACTGGGTGTTTATGGTAAGCCTGATTTATCTGGAGCAAGAAATAGGAAAATAGAGCAGCTATTCCATAATGCTTGTGGGAAGCTCATGTAACTGTGGAGCTTGTGTAACAAATTAAACTAATAAAAAATCATGATCAAATGGAATTAATGCTTGATGTAGAAAACAAATCAAAAATGAAAATGAGGGGATGTTCATGATCTCTGGCACTTCAGAAGTAACATGTGTAAATTTCTGACCCTCCCAGAGCCCGTAACATTCCCTCAATAGACAAATACGCAGTTGCACAGAAATCCATTGCAATTTGTCTTTGTAGACTGGCTACATGACATTTGAGACTTCTAAACTGCAATCATTAGACATAATTTCTGCAACTCTAAATAAAACTGAGCATTTGGAGCTGCTAGAGAGACAACGCTACACTTTGGCATTTAAACAGCGTCCAACAGACATCAGTTCTACTCTGGTAAGTCTGCTTATTTCTTAAGATATGAATCAATGTTCTGGCAACAATCTATGTGGAGTGTGTGAGGCTCAGAGGACAAGCTCTGGATAAATTTTTTCCACTGTCTTGTTTTCTGTCTCTCCTTGTCTCTGCTGGACCAGTAAGACTGGCAAGCTGCAGAGAGTACACCAGGATGTCCTTCAGAAAAAAAAAAATCCAATTTCTTATGTACCTTGACAACTACACTTTCACCAAGACTTAGGTGTGTGGTCATACAGTGTTTGCTAGTAGATGTGTGTTCTAGTAGGGACCTAAAGAGGAAGGTCTGGAGTCTTGCTCTGAAGCCTCTGTTAAGTCCCACTGCTGTGTAATAGTGCATGTTTAAGCTGTTCTCTGATGCCAAGAACATATTTTGATAATGGTCTCTTCCACTAGGTAGAGGACAATGTCACATCAAAACCAGCAAACAGAGAAAGTCTCGTGAGGTAGAGTTTTTTACGTTACCTAAATTTTGACAGTAGTGTGACTCTCTCTTCAATCTGTCTTTGGGTAGCCTCTTCTTGTTGAAATAAAGTTTTCTATACTTTAGGAACTCACATCTTGCTGGACACTTCCCTTGACGTTTTAGGGGATGGGATAATGTCTGAGTCATCATTCACTTAAGTTATCTTGCACACCTGCTTGGGTGTAATTTAGCTAAAATTGGAAGTGTATGCTTCATTCCATTGCCTAGATTTTTTTTTATTGAACAAATGGCATGGATTACATATCTATACCTCATTTTTAATCCTGCATAAGAGGTATCCAAGATTACCTTTCCCCTCTCTGCTTTTCTTCTGCATCTCCCACTTGCAGATGCATTTCCTAGTGGTTGTAGTAGTGACTCACTTTTGATGTTCTTCTGAGGCAGTGGGCTGATTGGGATCTAACTGGCTTTTTGTATTAGCTACATTTCTAGGAGATTTAGAGTTTATTCCAAAATGTTAATTGATTAAAAAAAAAGGTTTTCAATGGGAAGACTCGATACTTGTTGTGCTGCCAATATATAATTGAAAGTAAAACTTGTATTCTTTGACTTCTGTAGGTTTTTTGTTGTATTTAATCACTCCTTCATTTTAAAGGTTCATAAACAATTTGCCTTTAACTGCCAATGTTGTAATGGACAACATCGGATTTGGAAAACTGTATCCTCTTTCTGTCAGTAATTACAGCATTCTTCCAAATCCAAGCTGGTAAGAATTTCCTTTATCCTAATCTAATCTCCTACACATACTTGTCCTTGGGAAAAGGGCACAGAGCTTTTTTAAAATATATAATGCACACAATTGACAGCACCTATGGTCTGAACTGTGGGGTTTGGGTTTTTCTTTTTCAGGCCTTATATCATTAGCGCTTCAACGGCTCTGACCTATTGTGTAGTTTCTTCCAAGATACTTGAATATGGAGTTGCCTATACCATTTCACTTGATGATGTGAGTTGACACTGTTATTGGATGGACAATATAGATAGAATTCCTTTCCATGTTGATACTTTCCTTTAATTAAAAAAACACTTGTAGAATTACTCCTCTGGTCTTTAATCCTTTAATTTCCTCTTGTTTTTAAGTATAGATGATAGAATTCTGGTATCCTAAACAGGACACAAAGCCATTGTTAACTATAAAAATAAGGATGGTTACAGTAATAACATAATGCAAGAATTCATGATCACCACTACTGGCCTTAATGGCCTGTTAGACACTACAAATTTGCATGAAGTCTGCTGTAAAAAAGCTATTTTTTATAACTAGGTATGCAGTGCTTCATGTGCAATATTTGTTATTTACTCTGAACTTTCTATATGATTAGAGAACTGCTTAGAATGCCTTAATTGTGCACACTCATTATTACTGTTCCTAACATGCTTTTTGCAACTTCTAGTGTTTTGCTAGCATACTTAAAGTTACGTACTTTGAAGATATTTTACCAAGTAAAGTCCATATGGCTTGGCAGATCCCTCAGTATTTTCTTCTTGCATGCGCAGAAGTACTGTTCTCTGTCACTGGGCTGGAGTTTTCATACTCACAGGTAGGTATTCCTCTTCCTGAGTTAAGAATCTTGGTGCAAGTTAAGATCTTCCACGTTGTATTGTTTTTAAGTGGTGGCTCTGTGCTGCTGCTTTGACCCCTATGTCCCTCACAGCTCCTAGAAGGACTGTATAGACTGATGCAAGTTGGCCCTGTTTAGCCAAGGATTTGGTGTTTTCCATGAACCTATGCTGAGTTATATCATTTGAAAACTTGACAGTACTCAAATTTCCTCCTCCCATGTAAATTTCTATTGAAACTAAGTGCAACTGTACTGCTGCAATAAAACCAAACTGGAGAGCTCTCAAAAATAAAATGAGGAAGTAGTGACACTTCATCTCCCCACCAGTTTACTCCATACAGCCTTTTTGTTAGCTTTTATTAGTGTTTAGTTATACACTTCTAATTCCTTTGTCTCTTGAGTCCACTTTAGTAGCTGTGTGTATTTCTTCTCTTCATTCTGAATCTAGAAACTGCAGTGATGGACATGTTGTAAGGTGTGATTTGCTAGGTGATGCACTCAATTTCTTCATGTCATGTGTGCCACATGTTCCTGAGATGTAAAATTACACCTGTGCACCTGTTACTTACTTGGTGTGTGTAAGTAAAAGGTGTTACAGTTAGTGTGCTAGTGGTCTCTTGCTCCTCAAAGCCTTCTCTGGACCTGTTTAGCTCTCTAGCAATGTTTAATGTCAAAAAATAAATTTAGAAAAAGCCCCAACCACCACCAAAACCTAGCAAACCATGAAATCCTGTTTTCCCACAGAGAAACAGTGTTTATTGTAAGGTAAAGACTACAGTAAATGCATCAGAAAATAAATGATACCACCAAAACTTAAATGTCTGTCCCTACAGGCCCCATCTAACATGAAGTCAGTGCTGCAGGCTGGATGGCTGCTGACTGTGGCTGTTGGTAACATAATTGTCCTTATTGTGGCTGGGGTATCTGCAATCCAACAGCAGGTAAGCGTGCAAGCAGTAGGTGTGCTGTTAGATTGCACTGGGTAAAAGCAGCTATTAGTGGTGCTCGGTAATGAATTAAAATGGCTTTCTGAGTGCCATTCTGTGTCACTCAATGTCTCTGAAACAGCTCTGACAGTCCCCAGTTGAAGCTAAATTAAATCAGAAAGAGCATGAAACAGAGACATTGAGGCTTTTCAGATAGAGGCTTTTCTGATCTCTGCCCACATTTGTGGTTACTAGATCAGCTGTAAGCAGAAGCATTGCCAGCCTGGTTTAGAGATATGACCAAAAGGAAGGAGCTGAGTTTCCTTCCCAGTCTTTCACTCAATTCCCATTTCCTCCAGGAAAAGGATGTTGAAGAGTTTTTCAGCATTTACAGAATTTCTGTTTTTTCAGTAAAGATAGAAATGCTGAAAGAGCCTCAATTCTGAGTTGCTTTAATATGCATTATATGTTTAATTCATACTTAGTCCTGTAAGCCATATGATACTTGTTATGTGTGCTCAGTTTCACATTCTGAGTTTCCTTCCTGAAAATACTAAAAGGGTGTAATACTCTTGACAAATGAATATTGGTGGATAAATTCTGGATTGTGTTTTACTGGTTTTTTTTTTCTTTGCAGTGGGCAGAGTATGTGCTGTTTGCTGCCCTGCTGTTGGTAGTTTGCGTCATTTTTGCTATCATGGCTTCTTTTTATACCTATATTGATCCAAATGAGATTGAAGCCCAGTTCAGCAAGGAAGAAAAGGAAGAAGACAAGAAGGATCAAGACACCAATGAAAAGGAAGCTGAAGCTCATTCTCAACTGTAAAAGCTGTATTCAAGGAGTGTCTGTAAATCATGGAATCATGGAAATCTCACTCACTCTCCTGCAGTCAGAGGAACCCAGGGTATCAGTAATAACACTCTGGATTACATGTACAATGGGAGACATTAAGCAAAACGCTTCTAACCTAAAGTGCAGCCTCTCTAGGGAAGCAACAGGAAAATATTAGTCTCTCTCTTGTACTGAATGTGGTATCCTGAAGAAACTCCAGCAGAAGTTGCACTCTTAATGTACCTCAATCTTAAATATTATAGCATTGTAATATTGAAATTTGACTTGGAACTATTGGACCCTTTGAAAAGATGTATTTTTATACTGTATTTCAATTTTGTATTGTGAAGGAAACAAGACTTGTCAAGGAACAGCAACTGAAGCCAAGCTCTCTGCATGATCTCTCCAGCATCACTGTTACTTGAAGACAGCAGGTCACACCTGCCTTAAATTCTTTTGTACTTCCTTGTAGATAATGGGAGCAAAGCTCTGGCAGTGATCAGATTTAAAATGTTGTCAGTGTTCCAAGTGGCAGGAACTGGGATGTGCACTGTAACATAATGCTTTATCTGCCTGTTAACTACCCATTTAACTCCTGTTATGTCTTTAGTTAATATTAGAAGTGCCCACTCAGGTGAAATGATAACAGCAAATGACCTTTGGAACAAGCAAGAGCAGAGCAATAAAACTTACATAATAACAAAATAAGGAAAGTGTTTTAAGAACATGGCTTACAGTTGCATGGTAACAAAACTCTATACCACCTCTGTGGTGCCTTTATCTACACACTCCATCACTTAAAGCTAACGGCTCAGGGCTGGTCTATATATCATAACACCAAATTTATGCTAGGGGAGATGAAATTTTGCTGCTTAACAGGATCTGCTCCTGTAGTCCTGAGCTCCATGTTATGGAGTGCCAGGGGTCTGCATGTTGTTTTGGTAATTCCTGTTTTTTAGGGTCTACATCTTACATTTTTCCAGCAGCTGGGACTCACTGGCCCCTCCAGTAGCCTGGCCAGACTGTCAGCTGCTTTCACACCTGTCTTCCAATACTCTCATCCTATTTTACAGCAATTCCATTTTGGTATTTGCAAGTGATGACACAGACGTCCGTATTCAAGCCATGAGTGTTCTGCTCACACTGCTGCTCCATGGGCCACTGCAGCTGCTGGCACCTGGGCCTCCATGTGCCTTGGGAATAGAGTCCCTCACCCATGAAGACAGTTTCAAATGGAGTTGGAAAAGGCAGGTCCAAGGCCCTCTTTGCTTGTGTTAGAGATAGTCCTGTTACTCCAGAGGCAGTAATCCGCTCTTGGTCTCTCAGGTCATCTGGGGAGAGCCTTCCCCATGGATTTGTGATACTGCATGTTCCCCAGCCAATGGAACTGAGGGTCTCCTGTAACAGCCACAGGAGCTGTTGGCTCCCTGCCATCCTCTGAGGACTTAAGGGAATTTTATACCAGCTTTATTTTTGGCAGACTAACACGAGGCAGCTTTTCCTAGTCCTGAGTCAAAGCTCTGCATAAACCACATTAACCCCAGAGGTGGGCTTTAGTCCACAGCCCAGGGAGTGTAACAGCTGCTCTGACTGTATAGGAGGGAGAGGACTGGAAGATGAGCAAAACAGGACTTGTGCTTTTCAGAGAGTAGCTGTGTGTTTACATAAATGACAGAATCATTAAGGTTGGAAAAGACCTGTAAGATCATCAAGTCCAACCTTAGATCTAACACCACCCTGCCCACTGAACCATACTGTGAAGTGCCACATTCAACCATTTTTGAATGCTTCCAGGGATGGTGACTCCACCACCTCCCTGGTGGCAGGGCACCCGTTCTAATGCTTAACCACTCTTTCAGTGAGGGAATTTCTCCTCACATCCAATCTCAACCTCCTCTGGCCCAACCTGAGGTTGTTTCCTCTCATCCTTTGCCTGGGAGAACAGACTGATGCCCACCTGGTTACACACTCTCCTTTCAGGCAGTTGTAGAGAGGGACCAGGTCTCCCCTGAGCCTCCTTTTCTCCAGGCTAAAACACCCCAGGCCCTTCAGCTGTTCCTCACAGGATTTGTGCTCCAGACCCTTCCCCAGTTCCACTGCCCTTCTCTGGACTTGCTCCATCACTTCAATGTCCTTCTTGTAATGTGGGACCCAGAACTGAGCACACTTGGGCTGTGGCCTCCCCAGTGCTGATGCAGGAGGGCAATCACTGCTTTGGTCCTGCTGGCCACGCCATTGCTGATGCAATGAGCAACCAGCCAGGATGCCACTGGTCCTCTTGGCCACCTGGGCTCACTGCTGGCTCATGTTCAGCTGGCTGTTGACCAGCACCCAGAGGTCCTTTTGTGCTGGCAAGTTTTCCAGCCACTTGTCCCCAGCCTGTAGCACTACAGGTGCTTGTGACCCAAGGGCAGGACCTGGTACTTGGTTATTACCGCGCCTGAGTGGTTCGCAGCTGGTGAGAGAGAGACGGTGAATCTTGTATCTTGATCAGAAGGCTGATTTATTAAGATATTATATATAATACATTATGACTATACTAAATAGAATATAGAGAGAGGTTTGCAGAGCAGCTAGGCTAGCTAAGAATAGAAAGAAAGAATCTATAACAAAGTTGTGGCCAAGGACTCAGTCCCCTAGCTTGCACTGGTGATTGGCCCTTAATTATAAACATAGGAAATGAGCCAATCAAGGTGTCCCTCTTGCATTCCACAGTAGCTGATAACAATTGTTTACCTTGTCTTCTGGAGCCTCTGGCCTCCCGATGACACAGAAATCCGAAAGAAAGAATTTCTGTGGAGAAATGTCTGCGACACTTGGTCTTTTTGAACCTCATACCACTGGCCACTGCCCATGGATCCCTGCTATCCAGACCCCTCTGCAGAGCCTTCCTACCCTACAGCAGATCAAGACTCCCATCTGGCTTGGTGTTCTGATGCCTTTTTCAACCTAGAAATGAATCAACACGTTTTCAAGATAAAATGAGCAGAGGAAGTAATGTAAAAGTGGATCCTTATTTGAAGGCCTCCAGAAGCAGTTGGAAAAATGGAAAAATGTCCACAAAATCCCACTCCCACAGGGATGAATACAGTTTTATAGGTTTTAGGAAATTAGCCTAATTGACAAAAATCAGGATGAAAATTAGGAGGACAAGTGGTGATGCAATTCCCCCTCCGGTAAAGCCCCTTTTCTGGAGACCTCCCTTGGTACTTGCTGTACTTTGCTTATGAAAATGTGTCTCAAAGAGCTGTTTTCAACTTTAGTAGTCAGGGAGACCTAAGGTAGCATAGGGATCCTGAATTTTGTTTTTTCTTCCTGCCTAGAAAAATGCTGAAACTAAGTTACAATAAGAAGTTATACTGTACACCTTACATGCATAAGGAATACAGTGAATATAGAGGAGGTATTAAATGTAAAAAAAACCCCAGCATAATTTCTCCCTTTCTTGGACAGTAACAAGACTCTCTTTTGTCTAGTCTCTACTCCATATTTAATCACACCATCGTTATCATACAGATGCAAACTATAACTACAGCTACTATCAATACTTCTTTTATCCAGTTTGGTAACGATAAAGTGACTGTACTAAAGACATATTCAAGATTTAGTGAGCTCCTTTGAGGTTCACCTGGTGTAGAATTTGAGTTGCTTTCAAATTTCAAGCAAATCCTTATTAATTTTGTCACTCTGATTTACATAAGGTCAATAACAGTGTTAACAATTTTGCAGCTAGTAGGAAATTAACACTCATTAATAGTTTCACAGAATAAACTTACAGTGAGTTGGATACAACTGTTGGATGCAGTAATTCTTGGCTTCTAGCTGGATGCTGCAATTCTTAACTGCTGCCTTCTCCAGCTTGTGCCAGCTGATTTCTGAATAGAACTGGGCTGTTATTTAAACCCTCAGGTGTTATAAATAAAAAATCTGCCAATTTTTTTTGGAAAAAAAAAAAAAGGGTTGCAGAACCAGTTAAACCAGATGCTGCCAAGGTGAAGTTCTACCTGTCTGTTATTGTAATCACCGGTAGTTCTCGTTAATTGCTCCTTTTGTATCGCTATGGCCCTGCCTGGGGCTAAGTTGTCCTTCTCCCCGGAAGGTGAGAGGAGGAGATATGGGGCGGGTGGGGGTTGGGGTGCATCAGAGAGAATGCCGAATAGCCTCGAGACCAGCATGCCCTGGGAAGCAACCCCACTAAACTTACGGAAAAGACCCCAAAAACAACGAGCACGAGCCAATACAGAATTAAGAGATTAGAGTGATGTCTGGACGTGAGGAACAAAGTACTGAATCTGCAGAGATGCTGAAAACCTTTGTTACCTCTTGCCCTGAGCATAGACCTCAGCTGGAACCAAGACTCGAGCCTGGAAAACTACAAAGTTGGGAAACGCAGGGCTACACACACTGTTCTCTGGGGCACGGACCCCCGGCTCTGCCCCTAGTGGACAAAGCTGCTCTATTCCTCCTCCGAGTCACCCTGGGAGTGTTGACAGAGAAGCTGCGGACCCGTCGAGCTTCTCAGCCTTGAGCTGATCACTTTTAATAAAGGCATTAAAAGGAGAAAAGGTCTCCTGCCCTGTTTATTTCATCAGGCAGGATGGTCTTGGTGAGCTGGCTCTTTTCCCCTGTTTTAGAATTCTTCCACTTCATACCAGAGAGTCCTTGGCTTTTCCTTATTTGCAGGAGTGCAGGAGAAGGTGTTTTAGAATTTAATACAGTAAACCATCTTAAACTATCTGCTATTCTTCTCTTTTTGCAAAATTCCAATAGATAGACCCTTCTTGGAAGAACAGAGAAACTGATAAATCACGTGGCGTTGTCCTAATTCATATTTTAAAGTTTGGAAGAAAGGTCTCATTTCTCTTACTCCTGTGGCACTAACAATACTTACAGTACCTTGACTTAGTTTCCCTTCTGAGGGGGTTTATAAAAACAGGACTCTGTTTACTGACCTGAGCGGTGTGTCGGGAGCGGCTGCTCCGAGCAGCGCCTCGCAGCGCAGATGAGACCGGCCCGCTGCCCGTGGCTCCCTGCGGCCACAGCGCCTCCTAGCGCAGGCGCGGGGACACGGCGCGGGGACGGTCCCGCGGTGGGGACACACCCGGCACGAGGGGCGCCGGGCTCCCTCCCGCCGCCGCGTTCGGTTTCCGTCTGAAACCGTCCTAGGGTGACGTTTTGATGCTTGTATCCCCATTCGTGTGTTCTGCTTATGCTGGGTATTATGTTCTGTGCCTTCAAGACTGGCCCTGATCCGAATTTTCCCCTGGACTCTTTTTTCCTTACCCTTTTTGGAACCACTCGAACCTGCTCGGGACTGGGACCTGGAAACACCGAGAGTTTGCACCTTGTGGCTGCAGCAGCTGCCCCAGGACCGGAGGGATTGATAACAGAGCGACCACCCCCAAGAGAGACTTTCTGAATCTGTCATCTCCTCCAGAGCGGTGAAAGAGTGGTGTCATCCGGTGTTGTTCATTTTGTGTGCTGGGGGTGCTGTGCCAGTTAAATAGACGGGTTCTTTCCACTTCTCTCCGAGGAATCTTTCCCGAACCGGTTGCGGGGAGGGGCCTTGTAGGTTTGCTTCCTGGAGGCTTTCTCCCAAATTTACCTTAAACCAGGACAGAAACAAAGCTCGTTAACTCCGGAAACCGCCATGGAGCCGTTCTCGCCTACAAACAAGACTTCAGCTCCCCCGAGCGGCTCGGCTCAACTCTGCCCCTGCCCCGCCGCAGCAGAAGCGGCGCCACCCCCGGGGAGCGCGTCCCCGCCCACAGCTCTCACATTCCGGGCCCCTCTGGGCGGCATGGGCGGGCCCAGGGGCGGCGGGCAGGCCGGGCCGAGGTCCCGAGCTCCACCCTCGCCAGACCAGGAGAAAAGCGGCGGCGCAGCGGCGGCTCTGGCTTGGGCTCGCTACCTGGCCCATGTACCGGCCGTTACCGGGCTAACAGCCGGGGCTGCTCGGCCCCTCTCAGAGCGGCTGCTCCCCCTTCCCTCACGGGCGATGCGGTCTCCCCGCTCGCGGTACTGCCGCGTGACTTTGGGCCGTTCTTTCGCCCCTGCCTCAGAACCCAGGGAAAAAACTCGGCAAAATTTCTGCCTTCCTCACAGCAGAAGCTGAGCCCCTCTTCGGACTGGCCCGCTTCAGCCTGCCAAGGTGTAGGACCTCCCTTTCCACAGACGGAGCAGAGGCGGTGGAGCCGCTCCTCGCCTTCCGCCATGGCGTTGGCCGAGCACCCCGGCCGCTCCGAGGAACCTGTCCCGTTTGTGCCCCGGCGAGCCCCGCATTCAAAACCCGCGCATGTTAAACACGAAATAAACTAGCACAGTCATCTTTCTCTTCACCAATAAACAATCTCAGCCTGCGGCACATTCACGCACTCACGCCCCGCTTTCCCCCCAGTTGAGCTAGGGCGGGTTGGAAAATCGGCGAAGAAACAGCTTTGAGAAAGCACTCCAGAAGCAGGTGTCCTCCACACCTGGATTTTCCTGATATGCTGGCAATTACTGATCTTACACAGGTACACAGTAAACGCACAGATTTACAATACGCACATCAGCTTTTGAGTTAGCATTTAATGTTTGGGAAAAAAAAAAAAAAAAAAGGATTCTGAAGCCTGGAAGAAGTCTGAAAAGAAAGTGACTCTACCATTTTGCTCCAGTCAACATTATTAGTACCAAGATAGAAGTGAAACTTCTGACAGAGCTGGTAAGTACCCTGGATTTTTATCACTGGTGTGGACTGTAAAAGGAAGAGATAAGAAGTTCCCAAGGAAGCACAGATAACTGCAAGGAAAGGACCTTAGTTCAGCAAAACTGTTGAATTCATTGGTCATTTCATAGGTCTCAGAACTCCATGAACGTTGCCTGGGGAGGGTCAAGGCCAGAGCTGTGTTCCATTTAGTGAAGCTTTAGTAGCCATGTTACCCATAGTAATCAGTAACAAGGCACTAGGGGAACCAACCCCTTTTATAATTGGTGTAATGAGATGGAAAAATTGTCAACATCACTACTTAGACTTTTTAAAGGCCTGTGACAGAAAAGAAAAAATCTCTTCATCAACAAGAGCCTGTTGAAGGGTTTTTTTTAGATTGCTTAAAGCTTTTTTCTTTCATTGTCAGCAGTGTTGGATCCTTATTCTGCATCCATAATTTGAAACAGCTGAATATTTTCTCATCACAGTGTGCTAGGAGACTTTAAAAACACATACACAATAGACAATAGAGCCTTGAAAAAAATTATTTCAATGTACCTAGACAAATTCTGGGTTTTTTTCTTCTTCTTTCTTAGTTGAGAAAGATAAAATAGGGGAGGTGACACGCTACACTAAAATTGCTTGTTATCTGTTTTGGAGATCCTGATAATTCCAAAATGCAGGAACTGAAGCAGAACTGAAGGAATGCACCAGCTGGTAAAGCACAAGGCAGCGATGTGTTGGTGAAGAGCTGTGTTGTTAAAATGTGGGCTCAGAACTGGAGGATTAACTTGCCTTGCACATCTGCAGGGGAAAATGGCTCACAGCCAATAGTAAAATATGCTTATAGAAAAAGATGCAGGATGAAATTAATGGGGCAAAATTCAATTCAAGGCCAGAAGGAAAGGGAACTTGGTATTTATTTTAAACACAATTTCAGTCCCTCATGTTGAATCTGATTGATTTCACCCAGCTGTGTTTTCACACCCATGTGCTCACAAGCACCAAGGAGCCCATGCCAAAGCAGCTACTCCAGGCAGGCTGGGGGTCCCCATAGGAGAAAAGGAGTGGTGACACTGAGTAAGTGCCATGTGTCTGGGGTTCTTCCTTGGCAGTGGAGAACTTGTTCATTGTGCTGGTTTGGGCAGGCATGGAGTTAATTTTCTTCACAGTGTCTGATATGGGGCTTTGTTTTTGATTTGTGCCTGGCACGGTGTTGATAACTCAGGGATGTTTCAGCTGTTGCTGAGCACAGAGTCAAGGCTTTTTCTGCTCTCAGCCCACCAGGGAGCAGGCTGGGGGTGCACAAGGGGTTGGGAGGAGGGGACACAGGCGGGACAGCTGATCCCAGATGGCCATGGGGACATCCCACACCATATGACATTGAACTCAGGAATTAATCTGTAGGGGAGGGAGGTCAGCCAGAGCAGCATTTGCTTGGGGACTGGCTGGGCATCTGTCACTGATGAGCAATTAGGCTTTTGGCAACACTTTTCTTGATTTAGGGCTTTTTTATCTTTGCTTGCCCTTTTTTAGCTTTTTACTTTTTTGTTTGTTTGTTTGTTTGAAGGTGGGCATGGTGGTGATTTGGGTTTGTTTTTCTTTGTTGTTGTTGTTGTTTTATTTGGCAAATTATGTTTATCTCAACCCCACAAGTTATTGCATTTTTACCCTTCCAGTTCTCTCCCCTATCCCATTAGGAGGGGGATGAACAGGTGCCTGCTTGGGGCTGAGCTGCCTGCCAGGGTTAAATAGCAGATAAAAATACCAGAGCCACCCAGGTATTTGTATCCATCAGCCTGTACAAGGTGATGTTCCAACATAATCTTGCTTACCTCATCACCCATAAATCATAGGGAGGGTTGTTACCTGTATGTGTTTCCTCATTTAGGTAACTTTTTGGCCTTTTTCCATGCTGGGGTAAGAAGCAGTAGGCACGCACTATGCTGGAACCCTGCTGCCATCCTCCTGCTATTAGAGCTTGGGTCCTCTGCTGACAAATCATCCTACCATGGCCTTATCAGAGGTCAGTCCTCCTGGTCTTGATGTAAACAGCACATTTCTCAGCATTGACTACTTGAATTGCTCTTAGTCATGTCCTCAGTTATCAATTCATGCTGTTCCTTAAAACTGTGCTGCTGCTTGTGCTTTCACATAAATAATTCTCACTCATACTTCATTGAAACCATTCTTAATGTCTTTGTTTCAGCTCCCCGGAGCAGTGTGGCATGGACAGGTCTTTATAACACACCTATGTCCAAACATTGAAGTGCAGCCTGGCAAATAGTTTTAGAGACCATTGACAATCTTTCTACAAGATTTCCCAAACCTATTGGTGTCATAGTGGTATTATTATTCAACATTTTCACTGGCATTCCAGAAACAAATGCGACAAAATCCTGCCTATTTAAATTGCATGTAAACAAAAGTCAGTCTCTTCTGTTTTAATTGCACCATACCTCTAAACATAGTATGCTGTTGTCTATTGCTAGTGTAATCACCTACAAAGTCATGCTTCTAGGAACAGGAAAAGAACTTAAATATACATGTTATGTCCTGGTAAACAGCACCAATGAAATGGATTTAAGGAATCTTCTGAACATGGAGCTTCCCATAAACAAACATCTAATGTAATTCTGTGGCAAAGAGAACTACTGCAGGAAGTGGATGTAAACAGAATGTGTTGTGGTGGTTTTATCCCTTGACCTGTGTAACCACTGTTAAACCACTCTGTTACTGGGTCAACACCGGGGCTGAGGTTTTGGAATGTTGTACTGAAGAATTGATACAAGGGCCTCAAAAATCCATACTCAAGGAATATGTGGTAGGAGATCTGAGGAACAGCACTTCAACTTACCAAGTAAAAATTTGAGGGGTGAACAACCCAAAATCAGTTTTTTCTAAGTGAATAGAGAATGCTGGAAAGCTTTTATAGTTTGGTTAAGGAAGACATAATAGAGATTGGATACTGAAGCAAGGTAAATTCAGACTAGAAATTCAAATTGGATTCTTAATCCTTGTCAACAACTACATGAAGCACTATCAACTGTGCTGAATACCAAAGGTGTTGATGCAGTGTTGTTTAATTACAATTTTATTTCAGTTATGGTTAACCTGGTTCAGAGCTAGTGGTCTCTCTTATGTCTAAGTGCTAAAACCAAAACTTGAAATCCTGAAATCATTAGCTGTCTTAAGCTAATGTTAGTTACTGTTAACCTATTCTGTTTCATGGCTATTTTATAGTAATGTTTTGGAAAAACAGAGGAATGCAACCTGTAACATGGTAATTTTAGAAAGTGGTCTTGTTGACTGGGTTTTAACTCAGGACAGCACATTGATACTTACCACAAGACTTGTGTTCAACAGCCAGATTTCAGCCTGGCATTTATCACAGCAGAAACTTGTATCACAAGTACTGGGGAAGCAGTTTCCAGGCAACTACATCCTAATACTTCTAGTATTTGAAGTGGTTTAAAATTTATAAATGAAGAAATTCCTAGGATGCTTCTTTGAGAGAACACTGTCTTGCATGAATACTCTAGAACTACAGTCTTGTTCCTTTTTTCTGCCTCCGCTTTTCAGGTAGCAACGAGAACTCAGTTTTGGGTGGTACTTATCAGCTTCTGCAACACAGTTGTGTCATTTGTTCTGTGCAGCATCAAAGTTGTATTTTGTCTCATCCTGTCAAAAGCAACAAAGTCCTGGGCTGAAGTTCTTAGAAGCTGGAACTCCTTAACAGAATTTCACCCATGATGTGTCTTGTGTCCTGATTTGTCATTTTTAAACTGTTCAGACTTCATATAGCATGTCCTAGGAATGGCTGCAAGTTCTTGTAGCCATTCTTGTTCTGGCTCAAGTACCAGATATCTGAGTGGGGCTGTACTGCAAACTGAGTTAATTTAAATAATAAGTATGTGACAAAATTTGCAGTATACTTTGTTGTCTTCTTTAATTGTAAAAGCTGTTTATTGAGGTGTGGTCCTCCTAAAGCTTGTAAGTCTTTAATTTTGGCTCTTTTTTTGCCTTCTACCAAATTGCAAGTCAAGTACACAGGACATTACATCAGAGTTATTTGTCAAACAGTTACATATTTGATAGAAAACATTTCAACCTATTTCAACACCATTTTCTTAATCCATTTATTTTGTATATTTTAATTAATTTTTATTCATTTCATTTAAGACTAATATATATGAGGTTGACTCTATCCTAAGCTCGTTATATCACTATATGTAAATTAAGATGTGAACAGATCTCCCTCATTTCCTAGCAGGATATGTTATATTGCCATTGAAGTTTACAAATTCCTGCCCAAAACCTGCACTAAATTGTTGTTTCCCTTTTTTATGTATTGCATGCAATTAATATATACAGTTGTCATTAGAACCATTTTTCAGGTCCTATATTTAAGAATAATTGATAAATTTTTAATTTCTCTGTTGGCAGTATTAGCATCTTACTGTCATGGAATATTCTGAGTTGGAAGAGACCCACAAGGATCATAAGAGGGATCATCCTGCTTCCTGACCTGCCTCAGGCCTGGCTTCTTCCTTACTGAAACCTTAATTCTTTAAAAACTCCTTGCTAGGAGAACTGAATCACTACATGAAAGATTGGCTATGTTTCATCATCTCTGTTCCATCTGTTTGTTCTGGTTACCAGATATGTCAAACTGCTGTTAAAAAAACCCCAAAATAGTGAGGCACTACAGTGAAAGTTAAATG
The DNA here is from genome assembly GCF_035770615.1 of Melospiza melodia melodia. Taxonomy (NCBI): domain Eukaryota; kingdom Metazoa; phylum Chordata; class Aves; order Passeriformes; family Passerellidae; genus Melospiza; species Melospiza melodia. Next base: position 112,360,449 of record NC_086195.1, on the reverse strand, counting down.
ACACCTCTGTATCCCAAGTAATTTCAAACACAATTAATATGACTCCAGCTTCACCCCGATACAAAATGTGGCAGCACCTGTTAGGAGGATGTGGCAATGGTTTCATACTGTAAAACTGCATTGCATAACACCAGGAGTGAAAAATACATATTTAATTATGAGAAGGGAAAAGATAAGTCAGGTGCAGCGTGTCCCTTCTGCCTGGACTGACCTTTCCACTTTTGAGTCAGCTCACTTTCGGCAGCCTGGCTGCTGAAATGTTTTTCGTTCTGTCTGTATCATTACTTCCTTTAGATAAAGTCCACTGGTCTTTCTCCTCACCAGTCCCTCTGCAAGACCCACTCCTGAACACTCTTTTTTGGTCATCTGCATTCTTTTCAGATCTGGGGGCATTCCAGGGGGAAACAAAAGGTAGTTTTCTTCCCTGTGGATAAGCCATTTAGCCAAAGTTCCTCTCTGTGTTCAGCTGCTCTTTCAAAGCACATGTCAGCAGCATTGATGTTCAAAAAATAGCCATGGTCAGCACCAGACAGCACATCTTGATATGGCATGGTTCAGCTCATCGTGTTAAAGGTGAGCTAGACACAAATATGTTGAACTTGTACTAGAATGGTGTCCTAAATCTCACCTCAGTCCATTCTGACCATGGGCATCTTGCACCAGAGATGTGCCTTCCTTCTTGTTAATAACCCCATGCAGCAAATGGGGGTGTTAGTGAGGATCCTTGGTGGGACAGTATCCATCTCTGCACAAGATTTCTGAACATACTGGGATTTTTTTCTGTAGTAGGCAATATTTGCCCTATGAAAAACCTCTGGGGTCTCAGCTGAGTTCAGTTGAACACTAACACTTTTTTTTCTGGAAAGGTTTGTTGGCCTTCAGAGGAACTCCTCAAGGGTTATTGGATGGAGTATTTCAAGCCCCAGGCAGATACCCAGCATCAGCTGTTACCAAGTGAACCATAAAGGAAAAGGTCAGTGTGAATATTAACAAAACCACCTATGGCTGAGAGACAGTGTTAGAAGTTCGGGTTATCTGATAACAGAAAGAATAGGAAGTCATTTTAGTAGAATGCAGGAACTGCTCCTTGTCTCCAGGAACTGTAAATGAATGGATATGGGAGCAAGAGGATGATACTTTGTTCTTTAACCATATTTTCTCATCCCCTTTTAAGAATGTTCTCAAAACCCAAATAAAATCTATCTGTTTCAATATGAGGCTTAATGTATCTGGGGGTGCTTCTTTTTGGCACCCACCAATAAGTATACAGAGGTGGTAACAGACAAGCAGCGTGATTTTATCAGAAAGGAAATTTCAAAGTACAAAACAATTCAGGATGTACGCTGTAATGAAAAAGGCATTTCTGTTTCTTATGGAGAGAATGCAGATAAACCACTTCTGCTTGGATATACTTGATTTTTTACCATAAGCAAAAGAAAGGTTTTGCTGCAGCAGTAGCAGGACTTGGTTAAGAAAGCGCTTCTGACCAATACTATGTTAGTTAAAAAGAATTTTTAAATATCCTAGAGACTGCTATTAATAAAGCACTGGTTTCTTGTAACAATATACAAGGTTAAATATGGAACTTAAGAGTTTTTAACTCCAGTATTGAAACAGATACATGTGGGCCCTATTCTAGTACTTGCTTCGTCTGAAGCTTCAACAGTTTTGGATGGATAAGCCTGGATTAACTTCTGATACACAAAGCATCAGTTCTCAGCCCCTCCAGTTCAAGCAGTTTCAGAAGCTGATGCTACATTTGTTCTCTGGAAGATGATTTTTCAGCCCGTTATTAAAATGTTCAAGGGTCTTAAGGGCTTTCCACAATAACAAGCATTTATTATCATTTTCCATAATAACATCCATTTTAGGCTACTTTTTTTCTGAGCTTTTACCCATAGCTAGCTAGGAGTGTTTTAAACAGCTTTGCTTTTGACCAAATGGAATTGCTTGTTTATGGAAGAAAGCACTACATGCAAGCTAATCTGTTCTGCATCAGTTTCCAAACAAACAAAAAATAGAGCAATTAATTCTGCTTGCATGCCCTTTCCATCTTTTTTTTTTTTTCTTTTGCTCTTCATTATAGATTATAGGGAAATCTTGCTCTGCTTTTGCACTGTGAAGGAACTGCTTCTGTTATAGAATATATTTCCTGCATGTGTAGTGTATCTGTTGGCTAGGTTGAGCAATTTGAAATCTTTCTTTTACAAGGTTTTCATGTAGCATGTGTGTGGGATCACTGGATTTACAATGTGCTAACTGATGATCTCCTTATAAGCAGGCTTGATGTTTTAGAATGATATTGTAAAGAATTTTAGAATGATACATGTTTTGACTTGATATTTTATCATCATGTTATATAGCTTTTTTGGGGTAAAGGAGTACAAATTTTAAGTGTGAAAATCTGATATCTGCAAAGATTCATAGCTGTTCTGTTTTTAGAGATGGAAAAGTTTAGATGATTCACTGAAGTGTCAGTGTGTCAATAGCAAAGAAAGAAATAGCAAAGCTGTGAGTTTTGGACCCTGTTTTCAACCCATTAGGCCTGTTACTGACTGAGTAATAACAGCTTTTTCTGTAAAACTTGTTCATTTATAAAACTGCACAGTCAAAAAATAACTACACACTCTGCAAACTTTGACAGCTCAGAAAGCAGTGAAAATTAAGTCTTGCTTAATATACAAAATATAACCTTTGATTAGGCAGCATATTGTCTTTAAACATTTAAACTACTATAAAAATAGTGGTGGGTTTTGTGATCATTACCATCTTCATACCTAGCAGTCATGCTTACCAGAAGAACCTTGAGCTTTTGTGTCCTTTGCTACAGTAAAGATATTGAGGTGCTGGAGTGCCTCCAGAGAAGGGCAACAGAGCTGCTCAAAGGTCTGAAAGCTACATCCCATGAGGACTGGAGGAGGGTTGTGGGATTATTTATCCTGGAGAAAAGGGGGCTCAGGGGAAACCTTCTCACTTCCTACAACTGCCTGAGAAGAGGTTACAGCAAGGTGGGGGAGGTCTCTTTTCCAAGGTAACAGGTGACAGGAGGAAATAGTTTCAAGTTGTGACAAAGAAGATTTAGACTGGATATTAGGAAAAATTTCTTCACTGAAAGGACTGTAACATGTTGGAACAGGCTCCCCAGGGAAGTGGTTGAGTCATCATCCCTGGAGGTATTTAAAAGATGGGTAGATTGCGTGATTCTAAGAAGTAGAGACTGCAAGACCTCAATCATGTAACATGTTTTATTCTCCTTCCCATTACAACCTTCCCTCAGCAAAGAGATTTTAGGCAAAAAGTGAGAGATGGCAATTTGGTTTCCAGTCTTGTGAGAGGAAGATAAAAAGACACACTGATGGAAAGGAACCCATCTGCCAGGATTATGGTTCTTTAAAACATCTGAAAATAGATGTTTCCAGCCTCAGCTGCCAGAAAGGGAGTCTCTGTTCACTCTTTTCAGTATAGCTTTCAGCACCAGAACTGCAGTCATTTTCATTACAGAACTAAAACTTCTGTGTTGCTGATGCTACTTTTTTGATGAGGAATGTGCTACAAGGCCACAGACAAACATTTGTTTGTTGGTATCTCCAGGAGACGTTTCTGACAAAGGGAATATGTTTCAACACATATGAATAAACACGTGCTTAAAAGAAAGAAATGGCTGGGTGTATTCCAACAACGAGTCTAGCCTGAGCAGGAACATGGCCAGCTATTCTGAGGAGCAGTCAGTAAGCTCTCAGGCTTTGCTTTTGTCCTGATGTGAAAATATTCTTGCTGGATATGTTCAAGTATCTGTGGGATTTCCTCTGAAATTCACACTCCAAAGTTTTCATCCTAAGAAGTGGATTAATCTGACTGTATTTACAAAGTTTTTTGTAGGTAGAGGCTGAAAAACCTGTTGGTACTCTTTGCCCCTTACAACTGGGTTCCCAAAGAAAAAATGCAATTGCTGAAATACCTAAAATGAACACAATTCACTTCATCTTTAGAAAAAGTATTAACCTTCATGGTAAAATTCTTGATGATTTCCTAAAAAATTATTTCTGTGTCATTAGGTATGCTCCCTGTAATTCTGCGTAACAGCATTGCTCAATGTGAACATGCTGCTTCTCTTCTCTCTCTGACTCCTCTTGGAAGACAGTTTCCTGTTCCTTGGAAAAGTTTTTTATAGTGAGGGAAGCAGCAAGTGACCCAGCAACATATTATGCTGACAAGTAGATTATTTATGTGCTGCAGTTTCAGTTTATGAAATATATTATGTAATTTCAGGTGGTTTATGTGCTGCCATATTGTAACCTTTGTATTGAATGCATTTTACCCAGCTGCCTTTGCAAGAAGGAAAAAGCTATCATTGGTTGGATTTCTGTTGTTGTGGTTTGGGGTTCCTTTTTTTTTCTTTCTTTCTTTTCAAAATCTCCCACTCTCGGAAGAGGAAAATGGGTTGACCTATTGGATTTGTTTACACTTCCTGCAAAGTAACAGCAGATCCTGGGCTTTTTAAGCATGAGAAAGTAAGAGGACCTCCCTTTTCTAGAAGCTGACAGAACAAAATAATTGGATTGTGTTGTGGTGCTTATTGGGAATCAGTTGCTCCGGAGTGTCAAGAACAAAGAAAGTGAGAATGCAACTACGTAGATCAATAACATCCTAACACATCTTTTTGCTAATTTGGACAAATATCACAACAATAATAAGGAGACTACTTAGAGAATGTTAGAGGTGCTACTGGAAAAGGCCAAAGAGAGGTAAAGAGTCAGGGAAGCACTCAAGGGCTCTGCAGTGCACAGGTGAATGATTCCATTTGAGTCCTGGATGCTGTGATCTTTCAATAGCAACAGAACTGACCAAGACTTCTAAGATGAAATACAAAAATTGGCTTTATAGAGAATTCATGAGAGAGCAGCAAGATAAGTGAATCTGTTAAAATCCAATTGCACATTAAATTCTGTCAGGTACTGCAGTGGAAGTTTTCATTTAAATCTGAACAATACACAGGACAGCTCTGGGTACTGAAAAAAAGGAAGCTTTGTAACCTGTGGTGAAATATGAATGTGGAAATAACATGAAAATCCACCTCAGGAGGAATGAATCCATCTGCAAACTTCTAACAGGGCTTTAATAGGTAGACAGTGTCACTCTTGGTCTCCAGCTGCAGAATTTCCACACTGGAAAATTTGTCTTTAGAAAATTAAATTATGTTGTCCTGTTATCTGAACTCAGATAAAAATGTGTTATTTCCACTGTGGACATTGATGTCATCTGTAGTCAGGTATGCTTTGTACATCAGTGCTGCCTCACCCACTTCAAAAATTATGTATAATGTCAAAGGATGTTAAGATGCTTTCCCTGGAAAATGTGAGTATCCAGTCTTGTACGATAATTTATTTGAGGGTGGTGTGCAGAGGGGGGGGGGTGGGTGGGTGGTGTGTGTTGGGTGCATCCCTTAAAAATAATCCCTTAAGTATCTTCACAAGTTTAAAATCTCACATCAGTTCCTAAATATTGTGTCAGTTTAACTCCAGTCTTTTAACATCTGCTTGGGTCAAAACACAGATTGGTCAAGAGATGACACTTGTACTTGCATGGTCCAGTCAACAACATGATTCATGTTGTAGGGCTGGTTGCATAAATTGACAAGATAATCCAGCCAGCTCTACCTAGCAGCTGCTGTGTTGCTGACACTCTCATGTGCTTTCCTTATTAAAAAAAAGCTGAACACAACTTGGCTAAAAACATGCTAGAACTGAAACTTCAGCAGACACAATGCAATGAGAAGATAAAAAGTTCACTCAAAAATGTCAGGTCTCATCCCACAGATCTAAAGTTTCAGAAGAATAGCAATGCAGCTTTACAAATTAAAAAGACTATTGAAGAGATGTTTGGATGGTTTCAAGGTGCTTTGAACAACATTCAGCATCCTTGCACTGCCTTACGTGAGAGAGGGTGATGCTATGTGTCAGGAAATTCAAATTTAATATGAAGAAAAGCAGAGGTACATAATTTAAAAAAAAAAAAAAAAAAACAACTTTCAGCGCCCATTGAAAGGCTTGAATCCTAGCTTGGGTGAAGGATACTCATACACTTGTTTTGTTTGTTTTTTTCTTGAATACAGTCACATACTTCAAGAGTAGAAATAGGTGTTTATCTGCAGTAGAAAGGAGTATGTAAATCAGGAGCTCTTTTGTTCTGCCCTACTTCCCTTGCCAGCTGCCCTTAATACTTATGCTAACACTCCTATTTGTCTACCCCACATACCTGCTGGGAGTGCCCTCCCTTGGCAGGGAGAATCTCCCGGCCTCAGAGATGGGTTGCCCAACACCTGACCATAAATCAGCATCAATCTGGGATTACTGTGTGTGTTTCTGTTCTCCTTGTCTCATGCCTCATGCATTGCGAAGGTACAAGGCAATGACTGCTCACATTTGGCTGTGGCTGCGTGCAAAGGCCCAGGCTGAAGGCTGGATCCACAAAGGCCTTTCAGGGCTGGAAGGAATCGTCACATCTCTAAGTCCAAAGTGAAGATTTTGAATGCCTCCTTGCAACTGCCACCTAAAGCTGGTTTCCATGCAGACCTACATTTCCAGAACTAAGGTTCCCTATTAAATCCGGGCTTTGCACAAAAGTTCCCCTTCAGATTCCCCAAGGGAAAAACCCATGGAAGGAAACGGCAGCAAAGGTGTTGTCAGGATGCAGATAGATATAAAAAGAACTGGACACAGGGTAAATCTGGCACTACCAAGGAAACAATGTTATCAGTGTAAATGAAAGCGAAACAATCAGAGTTATCAACCTCAAATTATGTTTCGGCAAAAACAAAAGGAACAAACTCACATCTTGGCAGGAGTGACTTCACAATATATTGTTTACCATGAACTCATTAGGTCTGCATCTGCCATATTAGTTAACTCTGCATGTTGTCACAGGCACTGGTAATGAGCCAAAGACTATTGCCATTGCTTTTGCCTGGCAGCTCCAGATAAGTAGAATTCACTCATTTACTTTATTTAGATACAAGTCTGGGCTCTAGTTCCCGCTCCCCTGCTTTACTCTCCACCCACATCCAGCGTGTGTACATAAAGACGTGCCAGAAAAGCCAAGTTCCTTGTGGGCCACAGCACATGAACTCTTTTCCTTTTTGTGGAGATGATTACTTTGAATGCTGCTGAGCTGGGTTGGCAGGCTGGGCTGGTAGAAACCTCTTAATCTGCATGTCCCTGCTCTGGTTTAGAAAACTCCTGAAGAAGCAAGTGCATTTGTTTTAGGGCCAGAGTTGCTCCTTGCACAAAAGTTGAGTGAGCATCTCAAATACCAACCCATGTCACTATGCCTGCACGGTGCCCAGTAGCTGGACTGCTGCTGCTTGCAAGCACCTGAACTGCTGCAGAGACCCCAGGTGCCCTCCTTCCCAGCAGTCCACTTTTCCTCCAGACCGTCCCACCTATTATTTGCTCTGCTTGCAAAACAGGACACAGTGCATGAGAAAAGTCAGAGCAAAAAAATCACTTTTCCCCCTGACATTCCCTATCTGGAAAGCTTGAATAAACTTTTCTTGGAAGGATGTATTATCTTGGGAGGAGTAGTTACTGGGAAGTGACAAGTGCTAGTGTTTGCATACTACCATCATGAAAGCCCAGTGGATTGTGGCTGTAGAACAAGATCCACTAGCCTTGGTTTAGAATGAATGAATGTACAACCTCACTCGGTTTGCAGCATCCCATGCAATATTGACCATCCCATGATGAGCTGCACACCGCTGCAAATTCTTTATTACAATTCTTTCAATCTAAAAAAATGAATCAAAAACATCTATTAATATTTATAAATAACATGTAATCTGAACAGATAGTAATATGCCCTCATTTTCTTTAAAATACTTCAGTCTCAAGTCAGGTTGTTCATCCTTAAATAATGAATAGTTGTTCTAAATTATTCCATGTTATGGACTCACCTCACCAGCCCCTCTGAAATGATTGTATTCTTCCTTCCTAGGAGATGCAAGGAAACAATCTTACAGACCAAGGTACAACCTTTAACTGAGCAATATGTGGAACCATCCCTCCAGTGGAAGGATCATTACAGCAGGAACACACATAGCCTGGGAAGTTCCTGCAGAGCACTGATGGTAACTTTTGAACACAAGTGGTGGAAGAGTCATAAAGGACCTGTGCTGTGGACCTTGAACTAAGAAAGTAGGACAGGTTTGAGATATGAGAGCTGGGAGTAGTCTTGGTTATGGTGACCATGAGATGGTGGAGTGTAGGGTCTTGTGTGGAAGAAGCAGGACAGTATTCTATTACACCTTGAAAATATGATTCTGTGACTTCAGATTTTTGCAGAAAAAAAGCAGAAATGCATTTCTGCATTTTTGTTTGCTGAGTATTTAACAGCCCTTCTGTGCACTGAGTACTCGTTAAAGGAGAGCCTGAGGGGGAAACTTTAATCCTCTGAGAATAAATTCTGTCCCTACAACAAGTACAACCATAAAATAGCTCCACAGTGGTCAACCCTGTGGCATCTGCTTACTAAAGGACAGCAGAAGCCAATCCACCTCAGAAACAGCTGTGGAACCACTGTGTGTCCTTTTATCTATCCCTGTGGGACAAATTAAAGTGTGTACTCAGCCCGGTGAATACTTTAACAGAGACCTTAAATATAGAAAGATAACCTCAGTGAAAGCCAGGGTGATCAAACTAACTCATTTATCCTGAATTTTTGAGAAAACTGATGTTTTTCTTCAATATCTGAATTCCTGTTGTATGTTGATTTCTAGGAAGAAACATCAAAGGCCTACTCTTTGTTTTCACTAAATGCATGGGTCTATATAAGATGTGCCTGGGAACGAACCTTTTACCACCACTGGTCATGGAATGGGAAGTTTCCCATTGTTCAGGAAAGAAATGGCATCTTTAATTCCATACTTTAACAGAAAATGGTGTTCATATCTCAATTATTTCTGTAGATGAATGAGCCATTGGAGGTTTCAGCATTCTTTGCTGCATTACAGATTGCTTGTTTTGCTGGAGTAACCATAATAGAGAAACACAACACTGCCTGTGCTGTGTGGCCATATATGTATATCCCACTGAGAAGTGATACATGACTAGCATCAGCTGTGTCAGTGGAGCTTATACAGCAAGATTTATGTTTCTTACTGGAGAACTTGCTATAAATATAGCTATAACCACCTACTCATGTTTTATCTGAAGAATTTATTCACTAATTTTTACATTCAAGGGTACAGGTAACAGCTAAGGGGTTAGAGCTCCTTTGAGTAATTACCCCCATACAGATACAATTGAAGAAATCCAGGATCAGCTGTAGCTCTGGACCACAAATCAGAGCAGCCTTTAGCAGCTGAAGTGCTGACTGTAGATATTCCAAATTGCAATGCATTGCAATGCTTGTTTGATTTGTACCCAAGACAAAATGAACCTGTTCAGCAGCCAGGTAATTATTAAGTGCATGCCATAGAGAATGCTATTGGATTGGTTGCATAAACTAGAGTGTACCACTGTATCTTCAAGCCTCAAAGAAGGAGCTCATTCTTCTTTCAGAAAATTCTGTTTTGATAATGTCAGTTAATGTTTTACTGTTTCTGCATGCTGAGGTCATTCAAGCCTTGGTAACATGTAGCTTCCCCTAGCTTCTGCTCAGCCTTGCACTCTGGCTCTCCTGCTCCTGCTAAACTTCTCATCCATTTATTCCATGTACATGGCTCAGTAAGGTGTGTGCATGAAACGTACATCATGGTGTACTGATGTGCATTCTCCCAGCTTTCCCTATGGCTTGTGGCACAAATGGCCCATGGGACAGATGTCTGCTGTGGACTGACCAAGAGATGAGCAAAGTGGTCATAGAAACACAGACTCACAGGATGGTTTGGATTAGAAGAACTTAAAAGTTCTTCTAGTTCCCATGCTGTGCTTTGGGCTGGGACACTTTCCACTAGACCAGGTTGCTCAAAGCCCCGTTGAGCCTGGCCTTGAACACTTCCAGGGACGCATCCACATCTTCTCCAGGCAGCTTCTCAGAAGCATCTGTCCACTGGAGCCACAGGTCAGAGAACATTAGAAACCGGTGGCAGCTGCAGCAGCCTAGGAGATCTGTTTCCTTGGCTCGAGAGGAGGGAACGAGGCAGAAAGCTGCTCTCCACACAGCGTATAATTTCCCTTAGTTGCTTGCTAAGTTTTTCCTCACGCCGTTGACAGCAGAGGGACAAGGTGGAGCTGGCAGCAGTGCAGGGCGCTCGGTTCAGCTGGTGGCCCTGTCTCGGTGCTTGCTGGCGGCCGGAGGCGAAGCGAGCCCCGGGCACAGGTGAGAGCCCTGGTTTGGCAGCCGTGAGGGGAGCGGCGGCGGGAGGAGCGCCGGGGCTCCCGGAGCGCTCCCGGGGCAGCCGGGGCCGCTGGCGGCGGCTCAGGGCCAGGTGAGCCCCGGGCCGGCTCCCGGGCAGCGCGACCCGCTCCGCTCCCGCCCCGACACCTGCGCGGCGCCGCCCCGCAGCACCCGGGGCCAGGCGGGGCCGCCCCGCCGCCCTTAAAGCCCGGCCGCCCCCGGCAGCTTCCTTCCCTCTTTCCCTGCCTTCCTGCCGCCTTTCAGCCCCGAGCGCTGCGGCGGGACCGCGCCGGCGACATGGGTAGGTGTGGCGGGCGGGGCGGGATGGGGCAGCCCGGAGCGGGTGGCGGTGCCCGGCCCGCGGGAGGGATGCCGGCCCGGGATGAGCATCCCTCCCGCCGCTTCCCTCCGAGCCGGCTCATGGTGCCGTGACCGAGCTGACAGCGTGGCCAAGGGTCTCGCCCGCCCAGGGCTGCCTCTGCTGCTCGGTGTCGGTCTGAGGAAGTCCCCGGCTACTCCTGGCTCTCTACTCTCCCTCAGGGGCAGCTCTCCCCCAGCAAACGCTTTATCCTGGTTTATACGAGCCTGCCTTGAAACCCGAGTGAGAGCCGAGAGCTGGTGCCTCGCTCTCTGTAAGCTCTGAGAGCTCAGCCGGTAAGGTTTATCCTACACTACACTTGTAAGGCATGTGGAGCTTGAGATTTGAGCACAAGTTAAAGGTGTTGTTCCTTGCAGATGTTATAGAATGCTTTTTCATTGAGAGTGTTTGCCTAGGGTTGACTTAGTGGTTCTTAAATACATAGATAAATAGCTGGAAGATTCAGATAAGGGCAGAACCCATCTATCTAATTAATCCTGAAGATTTTTTCCTGTCTAAACTGGAACACTGAGTAATAGAGGTGCAAACCCAACTTTTTTGTGATGTATGTCTCCATTGCCTTTTGTTGGTCTTTTGGTCCCCGCAGTGCCTGAGTCCATGGGTGTCTCTCACAGCAAGCAGCTGCTGGGCTGGAGAAACCTTGTCTCACACAGGGAAGGAACCTGAAATGCCCACTCTGCACCCCACAAGAAAATGAACCCAAGAAAGTGCCATTGCATCTTCAGCAAGCAAATCTTGGGGGACAAGCAGCCGTAGTAATGGGCAGGCAGGACATGTCCATGGTGCTGCCAGGGGTCTTGCTGGCTTGGGCAGACAACCAGAAAAATGGAAAGAGTTCTCTGAAGAGAAAGAAATGGGGTGCAGCTGTGTCTGCCCATTCAATATCAGGCTTGTTGCTTTATAGATTTGCTTGGATAGTTTCTGTGTGAGTGTTTTTCTGGAGTAGCAGGGTGTGAAGCAGGGACTCCTGGAGGGGGATGTCCTGTTGGGAGCAGCATCCTTGTGCAGGTGCTGTAGGGCTGCTCCAGGGAGCAGAGGCACTAGGCTTGTCTGTGCCCCAGGTCAGGTGTAGGACTGTGGGCTTGCTCTGGAGGCAGGAACATCCTAGGTGACAGTGTGGGTGTGTACAGATTTATTGTGGCCACGCACAGGAAGCATTTCATCCGGGCAGAGTTGCTGTGATGGCTGCATGGAGCAAGGCAGTGTGCTCCCATCTCGTGCCACACGCTGTGAGCTGCAAGGGCTGCAGCATCCACTGCATCTCTGTGACTGCAGGGAAGGAACCACCCTGGTGGGAGGGGGCTGGAGCTGTGAGGCTGCCCCACCTGACCTGCAAGGTTGGGATGCAGAGAATGGCACACTGATAATCGTTTAGATGTGGTGCTGAAGCCAAGAACTGAGTGGTTGTTGACTTTACATGTCTTAAAAAAAACTTAAATGTCTTAAGGGAATACAAATTGAACAATTGATTCAAGATTTGTCATGAAAAATGTGGAGCTCTTTGGTATTTTGGTATCATGAAAATGAGCAGTTCTGTGGGTCGTTCTTTGTGGGGAAAAAATAAGAGGGGCTGAAGGTTGCCCCAAAGAGGGACTGCTCCAACATGCCACTAGCAAGCTTCAGATTTATCATGCAAGATGGTGGGTGCTCTGTGCTTTGTAGGTCAGACCCTGAAGCTGCCTGACAGCGGATTCCTCAGTTTAGGTACCTGTGTTGAAAAGTTGGCTTTAATGGTGTCTGGAGTATCCCCAACCCTCTCTGCAAAACGAGAATAGAGAATAGAGGGGTGAAGTCAAAATGTTTAGAAATAGTTGTGTCTCTTAAACATTGAAGTCAGATGATGTTGTCTGGAAAAAAAATTGCCTCTTTGATTTCCTCTGGGTAAGGTTTCTTGCAGAGGTGATACTTTTGCTATTAGGAAAGCAGAAGAAACCCCAAACCAAAGCAACAACCAGATCCTAAATATTTTTTTCCAAGGCTTAGCTAAGAGACAGAAGGGAGCTGCCCAAACTGTTTTTCTCTGTGCATGTTATTAAAAACTGGCAGTGGGATGCACTTGTGCTGGAAAGGCCAACAGGTGGAAATAACCAAGGAGCTGCTATGAAGATGGGCTATTGCTGACACCTTGGTATCTTCAGTGTATCTTCCCTGGTGGCTTGTGGAAGGGACATTGCCAATAACTTCAATAACTCATGTAGCCACATGTGCCCTGAACTGAGTCTGCTAGCACTTTCTGAATGTTGCTTGCTCCCTAAGAAAATATATTCTTGAATCACCTGCATAGTACTACTGTCTCTGTTGTGAAGGTACTTGTCCACAGCAGTGAAGGAAAGAATTGGAATAATCTCTTTCAGTGATTTCTGAAGATTTACTTCATTTAATATTGTGTCAAAACCTACAGTGTTGCTGTCAGCTGTTTTCATCTGTTGTGGACTATGGACTAAATAAGGATTTTCACAGACATACTTTTCTGAGGCATTATAAGATGTATTATGGCCTTATAGATGTATTATGACCTGACTTGTTTAACAAGCAAGGATTTCAAAGTTCACATCTTGTACTTGGTCTTATCTTAACGATAATGAGCTTGCTCATGTGGTTTTATATAAAATGTTGGCATCCACTATGTGGGCATGGGGCCTTTATCTGACACAGTGAAAGCTCAGCCTTCAAGCCTGTCTCCTGAGCTGGGGAAGCCCTGCAGGGCTCTGCTTGGAGTGCTGCCAGGGGTAGGAGGCCTGCCAAGAGCAGCTGGAAGTGACTTCAGGGCTGCAAGCAGCTGTCTGCTCTTGCTGCCCTCAGTGGGACCCCTCTGCTCTTTCTGGTCTTCCCAGGTTAAGGGTTCAGGTTATGGGAGTGCTTGCTAAAGTGGATCACTCACTTGGGGCATTATATTCAGTTCTCTGTAAGTCCCTTTTCAGGACTTGACCTCCATCCCTGGCAGAGCATCTTGAACCTATTCTTTAATCTTGACTTGCCTTGAAGGTAACATCCCCAAGTGTGAGTTGTTACAGCACTCATCATCTGTGGGTGGCTGGTTTACCACCCCCTTGAATGATGTGTGGTGAGCAGCCATGGGATGCTTTGCCTCCTCAGTCCTTTTGAGGCTCTCCTGGCAGTGTAGGAGTTTATGCACACTCTGAAGAACCAAAGGCTGTCGAGTGAAGTTTTGCCTAATAACTGAGAAAAGTCTCCCTTTAATAAACTGAAAATTTACTCACCCTGACCTGTACTGTGTTTACATTTCATTCGTTATTTAGAGTTGAACCTTTTTTGAATCTTCCATTGGTTTCAAGGCAGTATTAATTATTAATTGCAATTGACTTGTATTTTGGTTTTTTCCTTCCACAGGTGGAAAAACTACTGGCAAGTCGGTAAGTATTATTTTCCCTCATAAAAAGTTGCTCTACTGATTCTCTTTAGGTTACATTGTTTTGGTAATGTTCGCAGTACCCGAAATAAAAATAAGCCTATAAACGTACATTAAATGTATGCAATAAAGACTGGCACATGTGCAAAAGCAGCCTAGTAACTTATTAAATTCTAGCTAAGCATTAATTTGCTCACCACCCTGATAAAATGTTTGTGGAGCCATTGCTGACTGAGCGGATGTTGGGGAGCCCATCCTTCTTGCAGCTGAGTTGAATCTTTGAACTGCAGCTGCTCTTGAATCTTTGAACTCTTAAGCACATGTGTCTCAGCAGCCCTAGCTCTGCCTTTGTATTTATTATGTTACAAGATTTTACTCCCCAGACTTTCCCTCAGCAGACAAAGTCAGAGCTCTGCAGCAGGGCGGTGGCATCCCCAGGGCAGGGTGAGGTTACAGAGGGCATTATAAAACATATAAAACCTTCAGGTTACCTTTTGGTGGTGGATCTGGTGCTTCCTGACCAATGAGGGTAACAACAGAAAAGGTTTTGGTAGATGTGTGTATGGGCACATGAATACTGTAACAGAGGACAGTACGGTGCAAAACAAGGACAAGCACACATTATATATTAGCAAGGATTAATTGTATAGTCTCTTGTCTGTATCAACTTGGAAAAACAGAAGGCCTGTCACCTGGGAACGACCCAGTAGTTTTCTCTTGCATGGCCCTGTCCATGCTCAGCTCCAGCTGTTACATGGAGATCCCCTCCAGTTTGGGGGCAGCCACTAAAACCAACCACTGGCTGCTGTGCCAGCATGGGAGTGCAGCACAGCTCCACCAGGCACAGAAGCAGTGGTGGCTTGAAACAAAAATCTAGCCTTGCTGCATTGTGACCTCCCCAGACCAGCATGTAACAAGGACCTAAAGAATAAGGTCGTGTGTAGGGTGATGGCAAAACAGTGGAGAGGTTTGTGAGAACCCCAAGTGGTCAAAAGATTTTAGTGAGGTTTTGTGAAATTCAGGTGGAGATGGGTCCCACCAGTTCCTGGGCCAGGACTGCTTTGTCTTTCCCTTTGTAGGCAAGAAAAGACATGGTGAGGTCTTTGTTCTGCTTCAGGAACAGACATTGCCTCCTCTCCACCTGGGCTATTCCCAATTACAAGTCACACAGCCTGGGTTTCAGTAACCAACTTAACATGTGCTGAACCAAAAGTTCAGTGTGTGACTCTCCATCCCGTGGCCATTTGCATGGCTTAGGGGAATGCTGTGTGGATGGGGCACAAGGCATTCTTCTGGGTGAGCTCCAGCCCTCCAGCACTTGTATCCAAGCTGGGAGTAGTTGTCCAAACCTCCTGCTGCCTTCAGCTGAAGGAAATGTGCAAGCTCAAATGAATTTTACCTAATTTTGGGATACGTGTGAATAGTCTTCTTTTGGAGACACCTCTTTCAGCCCATGGAGGATGTGATAAATCAAGAGCCACAAGTTTCTATTTAGGGCTCAAAATTTTTTGTTCTCTGAAGCTAGAGGAGTCCCACCTGGCACTGGCTTCAGCTGAGATGGGGTTCTTGCTGTGAAGCCTGCTTATCAAACCATGGCTAGGATATGCAGTATGTACTTGGTTCTGCAAACAGCGAAGGTCAGTGCTGCTCAGGCTGCTCAGGCATCCTCACGACTGAGTTTAGTCAACAGTGCTCCTGCCACTCTCTTATTTTCATTTCTCTTGCAGGATTCCCAAAAAAAGCCTGTTGTAGCACCCAGGTCTCCAAATGTTGCGTTGTTTGTTGAGACTTTGCTGGAGACAGTGGCTTGCAATTTACTTGTGTCAGGCATGATTTCCGTGTCTCAGGTTTTTTTCCTTTTGATCTGCAAAGTTAACTTCTTCCTGTTTCACACAAAATAAAGATTAATTGAATTCCTAAGCTTTTGCAATTCAAACAATGCCATTTTTAATTAAACTTGAGCACTGAGAACTCTTTTGCCTCTGGAAATGTCTTTAAAATTTGATTCTTTGCTGCGGAGAAGGGTTAAACCCATAAAAAATGTTAAAAGGTAGGATTATGTTTAAATTGCATCCCCAATAATTTTTTTTAAATTATATATTCATCCACTCCATGAAGCCAAGTAGGTGATCAGAAATGAAGCTACAGTTCTAGTGACCATGTCAGATTTGTACCTGATGTATGCTCTTAAACCATTGTCTCAATGGCAAGAACTGCATGATGATGACCATGGACATGCCTGTTGCAGCAGGTGAAGGCTCATTGATCCTGGCAGCCAAAGCCCTGCCAATTCAGGTTAGGAATAAAGTCTGTTTTGTTATCAGGTCTGAAGAAATGAAGGATTCTTCATCAGGCAGAATATTTTTAAGGATAAGTAGTTTTCCTCAGGGATTTGCCTGAATGAAAAGTTTAAATGTGTATTTGTTTTAATTACAGGTGATTAAAAGTAGCCCTGAGCTTCTAACAGGTGTACTGCAGGGGTTTGGTGCATTTTTGTTTGGTCTTGGGTTTTAATTTTTTGTTTTTCCAGAAACATTTTGGCTTTTTGTATATTTTTAGATATCAGTCAAGATTGCTGTAAGGGTTAGGTGCTGGAGACCTCAAATGTGCATAGTACAACACTTGTAGGTAATTTCTAGCATTGCTGAAGGTCTCTTGCAAAATGAGAGGTGTGCAGACCTCTGGGGACCAAGAGAGGAAAGTGACGACTGACTCTTGGTTCAGGTAAAATCCTGTCATCCCTCAGAAGCCTTTGCAGCCTCCAGACCCTGAGTACCTACCCACTCCCACTGAGTCCATGTTGAGCTTGCTTGAGCTGTGGGTTGCAGTGAAGAGTGTTAGTCTGGGTTGCACAGCTCTGAGCTCACATTCTCTCTTGCCTCCAGGTGCTCTGCTTTGGCTTCCCTTTGAGCATTTTCTTCATTGTCATCAATGAGTTCTGCGAACGGTTCTCCTACTATGGCATGAAAGGTATGTCCCTTGTCTCCTTGTGCTGAGTGTTGCCCAGGCCTGACTTGGCTTTTTAACCTGTTGTTTTGTTGTTCTTCCTACAGCTGTGCTCACTTTGTATTTCACACGTTTCCTACACTGGGATGACAACTTTGCCACGGCCATCTACCACACATTTGTTGCTCTGTGTTATTTGACGCCGATCCTTGGGGCCATCATTGCAGACTCTTGGCTGGGAAAGTTTAAGTGAGTGCTTCCTCAGAAAGCAGCCAAAGATCTTGAAAGCTCACCTGAGACTGGTATTACTTAAATCATAACCTTAAGCTGCAGCTGTGAACATCAGCTTCAGAGCTGGTGTTGCCTGCTCCAGGATAGTTTGTTTTATTTCACCAGAGAATGAGGTTTTCACTGATTCAGCTCAGACTTGAAACTGCACTGTCAGTTAACAAATGTTCCAGATCTGCTAGTTGGTCAAGGGTGGTAACATTTTGCTTTCTGAGCATGCTGCATGTTTTTTCTCTCACCTGGGCAAAACGTAAGCAAAACTAAGGAGAGTATTCACCAAGCTGTGAAAATAGATACTGGTCAGGATAGTACCATTGCAGTGCTTAGTAATGTGACCAGTTTATTTCCAACACCTTTATCTCTCTCTCCTTTCCCGATGTTTTGATTCTAAAAGCGTTTACTTTGCCTGAGAAAAAGCACAGTAAAGATTTTATGGAGGGTTATGAGCCATGAGTGTAAGACCTTGCCAAAGGTCTCCCAGAGATTAGAGGTGTGCTGTGCAGTCAGCTGCACTGTCTTCTTCCGCTGTAGGGACAGCCCCTGGGAGCCCAGGGCTGCAACCACAGCCCTGTGAGCTCTGTGCAGCTGCTCTGAGCAGTGCAAACTTACTGCAACTAGCTGGATGTCTTACAGATTGCAGCCTAAACATATTGTGCACTTGCTTGTCTACATGCTATGGTTTATTTTTTAAATTTATTCTGGCTTTTTCATGTTTTATCAAGATGAAACTTTCCAGAGCTCGTTTCTCTTCTCCTTTAGTACTTGGATATGCCCGTGCTGCAACTGAAAGGCCCAGACCTTTAACAGGAGCTTGCTAGGATGGCTTAAACAAGAGAAAACATGCTTTAGGATATTCCATTAGGTATTAACACCCAAAAATGCAGCAAGGTGTCATGAGGAAAGCTTAAACAAGAATTTTTTAAAAATATCTATGATGTCAAGTGGAAGAGGAGATAACCTAGGCACTGTTAAGGACCCTTAAAGGAGAGGCTCCAATCTTCCACAGTCCATGTACTTGGTGCGATGCCTGTCAAGAAGTGTCACGGGACCTGCTCACAGATCGTGGGGTGTGAATTTCTCAGAGAAAATAGTACAGAAACCACAGTTATTTTTTTAATTGTGTGTCATCAATGCAGTGTCAATTATGTAAGTCTTTGCAATGGGTTTATAAGCCTCACAAATAAAACCCTTTATAAGCCTCACAAATAAAACCCTGAAGTTTCACTCCTGATTAGCTCAGTTTCAACTTTAATTGGAGACTTTCCTCAGGTTGCTAGGTAAATAAAGCAACTCTGTGGCAGTGCTATAAAAAAGCGCACCCCATTAAGCTGTGTCTATTAAATACCACTAAAGAGCAGACTCCATGTTGCCCCACTTTATAGATTTTGTTTTTACTACACTACAGATGAGGTCAATTTTAAGTCAGAGAAACCTTGTTTAAAGTGAGAGGAACTTGCTCAATTTCCCTCTAGTGTCAGGGCGCTGCTCCAAGCTTGCTGTGAGGATCTCTTGCCTATGTCAAATAGCTGTTCTAGGTCTTTGCGCATTGTCCTTCATTCTCCTACCTTGCACTTGATTTGGGATCACTCCTGAAAGCTGGGGTTTTAATAATTTCACATCATTGCATTGTGTTTCTCCTGCTTTTCCTCCAACCTGGAGACCTGTGTCTGTGCCTATTGAATGGAGGCCCACCTAAGGACACAAGCGAACATGGATTAAACTTCAGCTGTGTACTTAGGGTCCAACAAAGTGAAAATGGAACGTGCTTTTACTTACAGAAAAGAGGACTGGACCCTAAAGCCAGGGTGGGAGACTTGGTAATTATGCAGTACTATTGCCCTAGGCTCCTCCTGGTCAAAGTAGTCAGGCTGAAAGCCTGCAGCCTGCACTCTTCAGTGCAGCTCTTACTCAGATCTGAGTGTAAAAATGTTGGTACACTTACAGCGAAGAAGGTGGTGTTATAGAGTTTTTGTTCACAACAGTATTTCAGGGGTATTGCCATGTTTGAAGCAGATTTTTGATTTTTCTTTTTTTTTTTTTGTAGTCCTGCAACTAAAATCTAAAATAGCATAGGGAATGCTTAATGCTACTTAAATCAGTGTAAATTGCAGATTTTGGTTTTGCAGAGTAGTCTATTTGAACTTCAGCATATAAAAATATGAAAATAGCATTCTTGAGTTGGTCATTAAAAAGGCAACCACTTAAGATACTGTGACCTAGTGATACCTATAGAATCCATTTTTTATCATGCCTTTATTAATTAAAGGCTACCTTATTAAATAAAGGCTACATAGAATAATAATAATAAAAAGAATATAAATACCGTGGCTGTGGCATGTGACCTGATTTTTATAGTGGCTTCTGACAAGTTCAGTCCATAACTCATTGTATCTGTTAGTTTTTTTCATTACCAGGAATCTTTAAAGTAAGCAAAAAGTCTGCACAAGCTGTGGAATTATCTTTGTGTTAGTGTGTTAACATATCGAATAAAATGTATCTCCTGTCTTGACAACAGGACCATTCTCTACCTGTCCATTGTCTATGCCATTGGGCAGACAGTGCTGTCCGTGGGCTCCATAAATGACCTGACGGATCACAACCAGGATGGCACTCCTGATGCTATCGCAGTGAACATGTGAGTCACCTTGTACATAACTTTTGTCCCAGGCAAGCGAATGATGGGACAACTTAAGTTTATGTTACTTGAATTTCAACTGTCGTTCAACCAGGCTATTATGTATGCTAAGAACTAACACAAAATGATGGGGTTTTTTTTCTTTTCTCCTTTGTTCCAGTGCTCTGTCCATGGTTGGCTTGATCCTTATTGCCTTCGGTACTGGTGGGATCAAACCGTGTGTGTCAGCATTTGGTGGAGATCAGTTTGAAGATGATCAGGTAACAATGTCTTACAGATTTTCAGTTATACAGATTCTCTAACTAATGTTTGACTATTATAGTACTCTTATATTATACATGTTTGAATAGATGAATGGTTTTTCCTGAGGAGCTGAAGAAGGAGCATGTAAATTATTTGTCTTGAATTGTCTGAATGGCACTGATTTTTTGATCTAGGCACATCAAGGTGGTTGTGGCTAAGCCTTTCTAAACATCTTCCTGTTTTTACTGTAGGAAAAGCAAAGAAGTACCTTCTTCTCTCTCTTTTATTTGTCCATTAATGCTGGAAGTCTTTTATCTACTTTAATCACTCCAACTATCAGAGGTAAGGTCACATGTTTGTTGACGATTGTTAAACACCAGAAAAGGTGTGTTGGATTGCAGTCCAGTCCAGTTAAAGTTCAGGTTCTGTTTTCTGACACACTGGACTTATCTAGCAAATAGTCTTCAGTGTGTCATCCAGCTTCTCAGAGATGATTTTCTCTCAAAAACAAGCCAGTTGAAAACCTTCATTGCCTTTAGGGCCAGAAGTGCTAGATCTGAAAAGACATGCTGGAGCTAGCAGCTTGTATGCCTACTGCGCGTTGTAATTCCACTAAGGTACAAATGGGTCACATCTTCCAATACCTGTGGAGTATCACACTTGATAGAATTGTATTGCTTCCTGGGAAAGGAAGGGGGGAGAGAGCCTTCTCCTCTGGAAATGTGCCCATGCTAAGTACAGAAGCATCTCTGCCTGTGGGAATATATTAATCCATGTGACAAGTAAATAATTTTTCATCTTGTTAAATAAGAAAGTTATGTTCTCTTTTGCTTGTGAAGAATAGCATGATCCTAAGCAAACCCCAGCAATTTGCTAACCTATGTGCATATGGATTTCTGTGGCAAGCTTGCACAGATGGTGCTGTATGGATGCACTTGCCAGCAGTTTCACAAGGCTGCTTTTCCCAAAAGCAAGGAAACAGCATGTGAATTCTGGAATAACCCAAAAAGCACTGGGCTGAACTTCTGGCCTTTGGATTTCTTGACTGGAAAAGACTCTGTAGAAGAGTTTTAGATGTTTGCTTAATGCAAATTCTATCCTTTCCCAAAAAAGGAAGTAGATATGCATGAGGCACAGCATGTAGTTTACTTCCTTGCTGATACAGGGTGAAAAATTCCTTGGAAAAAAAATGACAAATTGAGCTGAGGGAAGTGATAACCTGTTTCAGCCCGGAAAGGTTTGACCAGAAGACTTATACAACTAAATCAAGACATGAATTATCTGCAAGCTACCATTTTCCCCCAACCATATTATCTAATTTTCCTTTTAGAAGAAGTATGGTAAAGAATGTAATGATTTTGTTGAGTCTTTTATTTTGTACTGCTGAAGTCAGTGGGAGTCAAATCTGTGACTAATGCCAAGGAGGGGAGGGGGCTGGTGATTGTGATTTTGTTTCAACAAGCTACACTTACGTCACTAAAATCTTTGCTTATGAACTTGGCCCAAAACTTTTGTAATCTAGTTCCTTTCTCACTAAGGACACGCTTTTGACCCTTCTAGTGTAATTCTTCATGTCTCAGTGTAAAACTAGATGCAAATTTCCTGTGAGGAGGGCCTGAGAGGCATTAGGCTGTTTGGCCTGGAGAAGAGAAGGCAAAGGGGGCATTTTAACCAAGTAGAAATATCCCTGATGGGGAATGAAGAGGACAGAGCCAGGCTTTCCTCAGTGGTACCCACTGTCAAATCAAGAGGCAATGGGCACGAGCTGAAATAGAAGAGGTTCCCTCTGAACATCAGGAAATGCTTTTTCACTCTCAGGGTGATCAGCAGTTGGCACAAGCTGCCCAGAGAGGTTGTGGAGTCTCCATCTGTGGAAATGCTCAAAAGCCATCTGGACGCATTCCTAGACAATTGCTTCCAGGTAGCCCTAGCTGAGCAGGGCACTTGGCCTGGATGATGCCCTGAGGTCCCTTGCCACTTGAACTGTTCTGTGATACATAAATCCCCTTTCCAATATTGAGAGATAAGTTGGATACTGATCCTTCACTCTGAGGCCGTTGGTAGACTGATTTGTTGTTCCCCCAAGAGTTTTCAGTGAATACAAAGACCAGAAACCATTTGGAAAACATCAGCAGTGCTGACTGGGACTTTTATTTGATGTTATTTTTACTTCAGCTTCAGAGTGTGGCATTCATAGCAAACAGGAATGTTACCCCCTCGCTTTTGGAGTTCCTGCTATCCTCATGGCTGTTGCCTTGGGTAGGTGAATCTCTTGCTATCCTGTTGCCTTGGTAATTAGATGATAATCTCAGAATAATGACAGTGTGATAGAAATTCCCAGGTATTGACCTCTCCCAGTACCTGAGAATTTCTGTGATTTTTGATTTAATTTTTTTCCTGGGTGGGAAGGTGGGTGGGATTAATCTGATGTACTCACTTTTACTGAAGAGTCTGATTTACCAGGAGAGTTGGATGGGGCTGGGCTGAGGCATGAATATATGCTTGAATTCTGTACATCATGTAAACTACTGGCTATGTTTCTTGGATTACTGGTGTGTACAAATTGATCTTTTGAATGCAGGGTGAGAACTCTCAGAAAATGTGTGTTTTGGATATTGTCTCTAGTCCAGGATTATAAACTGTGTGACTAATTGTCCCTGAGCTGGAGAAATCCCGTATTTGATATGTCAGTACTTCTCAAACACCTGCATTTTTACCAGCTGTGCTACAGGTCACTCCCCAAGCCTTACTGCTGCCCAAGAAACTGGGGGTGCCATGAGGTGCTTCAGTATCCCTGATGGTCCTTGTCCTTCAGGGTCCTGACGGGGAGCCCACCTGGCTGCCAGTGCCCTCACCCT
Source organism: Melospiza melodia melodia (assembly GCF_035770615.1). NCBI lineage: Eukaryota > Metazoa > Chordata > Aves > Passeriformes > Passerellidae > Melospiza > Melospiza melodia. The sequence continues at coordinate 112,337,398 of NC_086195.1, read as the reverse complement.
GCCCGTGAGCCCGGCCCAGGCTGGATGGTGGCTGTGGGGCTCTGCCTGTGCCTGCCCTGTGTGTGGGATGGTGAGGCTGAGCAACGTGCCTGGGAGCAGAGGACACCTTGGCCAGTCCTGCATTCAGGCAGAGCCTTGTGTGTCCCTGCATGATGTGAGCTCCTGAAAAGGAGCCCCTACAGCAAGGCCAGAGTCAAGGTCCTAAATGCCCTCGTTTTGACCATCCCTCAGTTGAGCAAACCTCCCACTGTGGGAGTTTCCAGATTTAGGTTTTTGTCCTGAATAGAAGCAATCTGCTGGTATTAATTTGATTGGTCTTACTGTATGATAGCATGTGAGTAGGCAATTGCATTGCTTCTTGGGAGGCTTATTCCCACCCTGATTACCTCCTTGGCTTGCAGTTTCCATACCTAATTACTTGCCACTATTTGAATTTAATCCTGAGTTGCTTTTCTGTTTGCATATTGTAGTTGTGTTTGTAATTGGAAGCAGAATGTACAAGAAAGCTAAACCACAAGGAAATGTAATGCTTGAAGTTTCCAAATGTGTTGGAGTAAGTACTGCTTACATTCCCCAAACCCCTGGCAGTCATTCCTAAAGCTGTTCTGTAAATGTGCCTAATTGAGAAGTCTGTGTTAATATGAGGAAAGTTTCTGAAGGTTTTTGCTTTATTACAGAAGGCTTCATACTGATACATCCACATTTAGGGTGTCTTTTTTATGCATATCTTGATTTATATGTGGATTTATGCACATAGGAAACAAAATCAGGTGTCATTGTTATGTAAAATCTTATCCCAACTTGTGGGAATCATTCCTTCCACATTTGTGCCCCTTTATGCAGAAAGAGACAAACATGCCTTGAGCTGAGTCAAGAGCAGAGCTACTAGTGCATCTTATCAGCAAAAACTTATTACTTATTAAAAGAGTATTATTTACAATGCTTTTATTGATCCCCACTGCATTAAGGAAATTCTGGGGGTTGCACATCATTGTGATCCTGCAAGGAAAGGAGTGGAATCTACATGAATAGCACCTCATGTCCCAACTTTGCAGAGCCTCAACTTTGAGGTCAAATTTATTCATGTAAGAGTTTCTTCATTTTCCATTTTTGTGATTTGACATTGGCCAAATGCCAGGCACGCATGGCAATAGTTTGCTTAGCTTTTTTTGCTACAGCTGGGCAAAGGAGAGGGAAAAAGATCAAAGAAGGGCTCTTGAGTTGAGACAAGGGCTGGGGGGGAAAAAAGCCACTCCAGGGGCAAAACAAGTTTACACAAAGGTGTAAAATATATTTACTATCAACAGAGTCAGAAGAGGACAATAAGAAGCAAAAATAAGCTTTTAAAACACCTCTTTGCCCCCCAGCCCCTCCCTCCTTCTCACTGACAGCACAGTTAGACAGAGCGTTGGAGTCTTGGTCACTTTATTATTTGAGATCTTTTTCTGTTTGCTCAGAGAGAGGAGTCTCTTTTCTGCTTTGTCATGGGGTCCCTCCCACAGGCAGTCATCCCAAATTGGTTGTGGCATGGGTCACTCATCCACAGGGTGCAGTCTTTTAAGGATAGGCTGCTCTAGTTTGGAAGCAAGGACTCTTTTTATCTGTGGGAGCAGGGGCCCTCTCTCTCTTTTCAGATTTTCCACTAGACCACAGCTTTCTCTAACATTCACCTGCTCCCGTATAAGCAGGGCTTACTTTACTCATGGGCTGCAAGTGGATCTCTGCATCCATCGTGGACTTTATGTATTACAAGAGGACAGTTTGTTTTACCACTGTCCTCACCACAGCTTGCAGAGGAACCTCAGCTCTGATGCTTGAAGCACTTCCTCCCCATCTTTCTTCTCCACTGACCCTGGTGCTGCCATGTTGTTTTGCCTCATGTCCTCACTGCCTTCTCTTTTCTGACTAGAAGAAAAACTGTTGCTTGTAGGTACCATTGTCAACAAGTTGCAGTGATTCAAGGATTGTTGCAGGATCCTGAAGCACAGAGAAGTTGATCTTATCTAGGTTCCACTTTGGGGAATTGCTTGTGGGACCATCTGCCATGTGGTCCCACTACTGTTGTATGTGTACTGGCAGCCATGGCAGCACTGGGGCAATTTAATGTCTCTCTTCATGTGGGGTGCTGGGAAGGTGAAGCTGCTTCACCACTCCTGCCTTTTCCGCTGGCAGTGCAGTTAGTTAGGAGTGGTTAGGCAGGGTCCACACCGAGCTGGTGTATTGCTGTGGGCAGTGCCAACATGATGCTTCCCCACTTGTGGGGAAAAAACTGCATGTGACCTGTTCTTTCTTCTTAAATATGTCATCACAGAGGCATTACCAACCTCTCAAATTGGGCCAGCAGTGTGTCTATCTTCAGAACCATCACAGATTGGCTCTGTCAGGCATGGTGGAAGCTATGGCATGCCCCCACTACTAAAAGTCAGGCTGTGTCAAATCAACACATGCCTACAGATCTGCTATCTTTATACAGCTCAGCCTATTGCCTATCTTGTAAGCACTGTCAAAACCAAATCTCTGTAGGTGACTTTGGCCATTACTTAGAGTGCTGCTCCGAAGGCCCAGCTTGGCTGTAAATGTTATTCCATGCAGAAAATCTTAGGAGTTCCTTGGGACCGTATTTATGTATATTCCATGTCAAGATGTGAGACATACCTACAAGATGGAGCTTGTCATAGGAGCTTCTCTCCTACAGCCATTCAGCCTTGAAAACCTGTGCATATGACACTACTCTATTTACTGCTGTACATAAGTAAGTCTGAGGAGGGCACATCTTCCAGCTCCTCACAGCAACCCACATGGAGAGGGACTGCTCTGAGCTGTTTGGTTCACCTGACCCCAAGTGCACACTCTGCTGGTTATGCAGTGTGAGGCCTTAAAAACAACGTTCCCCTAGATGACTGGAGTGGGTAACAAAAGTTGAGTCACCTTTAGCACCCTCTAAACACAAGAAGGCAGGAGCATCATCTCTAATGACAAACCAGTTTGTAGTTTTAAGTATTTGTAGTGCCACTAAACATAATTCTGTCTCTGCTCAGTTTGCCATCAAAAACAGGTTTCGTCATCGCAGCAAGGAGTTCCCCAAGAGAGAGCACTGGCTGGACTGGGCAAGTGACAAGTATGATGTAAGTACTGGGGGAGCCTCCTGTGCTGTGACATCTGCTGACCCTCAGCTTCTCTCTGCTCTGATCCATTGCCTCATGCACTGGGCAAATAGTTTTGTGCCTCTCCATCATTCAGTAGCTGACCTGGCCAAACCTCAGTGCTCTCCTGTCACTGCAGGTTATCTCCTCAGCTCCTGTGGGAGAAAGTAGAGCTGTGTGACTCAATGCTCTGTGTAATCGTAGGCTGTCCAGGGAAATTCAAGGGAGACAAAAAAAGTTCTTTCCCTTGCCAAACAAATACAAACATTTAAGTTTTTTTGTTAGGGAAAGAGCAAGCATTATCTTTCCTTCTCTATTTCCCATATCTCATGGCTGCAGATGGGAAGAGGGAAGTGATGTTGCCATGCGGCCTGTCATTGTTCATGCACAGGGCCAAAATACTTTTCTTGGTATGAAACATCAGAGTTATGCTTTGGAATTTCAGTTTAAGTGAGTAAACTGTTTAAGTAAACAGTTTAAGTAAGTAAACGGAGTAAACCTCCGTGCTCATTACAATTTCTTATCATGACTCTCAAAGCCTTGTATGCCATAGTTCCCAACTTGTCCCTTACCTACTATCCTCTCTGCCCTGTTGCCAATGGCAGCACAAACCTTAACCTGTCACCTTTATTTTCCTTTTGCCTGTATGCTTTGTTCTTATGTGAAATTCCTCAGTTGCCTATTGCTCAAATGCCCACTTCACTAAGTGCTGAATCTCATGCTGCCATCAGTGCACATGCAAAGAGGCCCAAGTCTTTCTGATATCAGTCACCTTTAACCAGCAGCCCTTCCCACACACACAAGCAGACTTTGTACTGTTTTAACAGAAGTCATCAGATATAGCCACAACATGCAAAGTTGGATGTGTGGGTAAACATTACATGATGGGTCTTTACCTGTTGCTGTCATGTCAGTAGCAGTCTGAAACTGTCTCTTTTTTATCCCCTTTCTTTTTGAACCAATTCCTCTTGTGTAATTTTTATTTTCTGCAGAAACGACTGATTGCTCAGATAAAGATGGTATTGAGGGTGCTTTTCCTTTACATCCCTCTCCCCATGTTCTGGGCAGTTTTTGACCAACAGGTAAGTAGAAATGCTTTGGCTTGGTAACTAGAGCTGTGCCATGTCAGTCTCTATGGGAGCATGGAAAAACAAATTCTTTATCCTTGTTTTATTGCAAATAGTAGTCACTGAGTCATGTCAGTACAGGATGATCTGCAGCCAGGGGCAATCTTAGTTTATCTGAGTACACCCAGGACAGATTCAGTGACTGAGGCCTCTCCAAATCTTGTATCAGCCTGGGACTCAGGGGATGGAACAGTAATTTAAAGCTCTCTTAGCACTAATGTTTCTTCAATTGTCAGTTGTCAGATGAAATTTAGGGTGCTTGTGTTAATGTGCTGGAGAACCAGGGTTTAAATGATCGGGATGCTTAATCACTCACACATTGTTATAAATAGCTTACACCTTCAAGCAGAAGTGTGATCCTGTAAGTCCCATTCACTTGGTGAACTGGGTGCTCAAGACCCACAAAAGCATCAGTTAGTGTGAAGCACTGAAGTAGGAATTTAGGAAGATGCTTGAGAGAGAACCAGGGCTTAAAAGCCTTATCCAAGTCAGATGGGAGGGAGCTTGCTGCAGAGTCCCCATGTCCTACTGCTCCAGTGCAGTGCCTGTGAGCTGTAGCTGCCAGTGTGACCTGTTGCAATTGGAGCTCTGAATTCCTGCTGTGAAACTCAGAGCTCAGTCCTCATTCCCAGGGTAATATCTCGGGCAGTGCTCTGTTGAGGCTGGCTGAAGGATCTTGTCACAGACGCAGCAGTAGCGTTCTTGTCCCATCCTGGGCTCAGGCCTGAAGTCTGCCCCGCCTGTGCCAGCCACAGGCACTTTCTGGGGCAGGGGGCTCCAGGCAGGTCAGGCCCTGGCTTGTCCTCTGCCTCTGGGAAGGAAGGAAGGTTGGGTGAGTGGGATGTGGGGGCTGCTGGGGCTCAGGCCAGTGGCACACGGGCCCTGGGCTGGCTCCTGTGCCCAGCACCCAGCAGTGCCCTGCAGAGGAAGGCCCTGCCCTCTCTCCAGCTGATTTCTGCATCTAAGTTCTTCTCTGCTGTATTTCACAAAACAAGTAAAGGAAGTGGAATGGGCCACCTTGTTCCAAGGTTTACATTGCAGACTAAGAATACTCCCATAGGAAGCTAGGTTTACTTTTTCTTGCATTGCATGTCTTTTCCAACACTTCACTTATGAAAACAATTCAAAAAGAACTTGAGAACATTGATTTACTGTGACATCTAATTTTTTCTTCTCTTATTAAGGGGTCAAGATGGACACTGCAAGCCACAGCAATGAATGGGGATTTTGTAGGTTACTTTTTATTCATTTTTTTCTTTAATTACCACTTTTCAGACCCGTTTTATTTGTTGTCACAATATTAAAAGTTATTTCTTTTTTCTTGACCAGGGTTTTAAAATTCAACCAGACCAAATGCAGGTATGCTAATTTTCTATCTACAAATTTCAAGTACTTCTTAAAGATTGTATACATATTGCCCTCACTTAAAAAAAGCACTTTGAAAAATATTTAATTTTTTTCTCATGTTCATCTTCCCCAGATTGTGAATCCAATCCTGATTGTTATAATGGTCCCAGTTGCAGATTCGTTGATTTATCCTTTAATCAAGAAATGCAAGCTGAATTTTACGTAAGTTGATGTTTTTACCTGATTTCAACAGAGGCTCATTTTATTGGTTTCTGTAACTGGCTCTTCCAGCCTTAATGTAAGAAAAGAGCAAGCATTCAGCTAAGGATGAAAGAGAAGTGTATTTAAAATGGTTTAATATTTCAACAAAATATAAAAAAAACCCAGAATACTGCAAGTGGTATGTAGAGGCATCACAGATTATAAGAGGAGAATCTAAGAGAAGAGTGACAATGTTTTTCAGTTAAGGACAAAAATCTTTTGATTGCAGGAGAGATGGTCTTGATTGCTTTCCATATCCCTTATATCTACCCCTTCTCCCTCCTGAAGAACAGAGGTGGTAGAAGTACAACATACATCCTTGGCATTTGTCATGCTTTGGGCTAAAAAGCAACTGAGACACAAAACATTTCCTCTTCAGTCTCAGCTGGGAGTCTAACTTACTGAATCCTTCTAGGTGAAGCTTTGGGGGTATTCCACTTTATTTTTCAATGTTGTTAAAGAAGTGTCTGGCAGTTGCAAGAATGCTTGGAGAGGCAGAAGAGAATACAGTTCTTCAGATAATTTTCAAACAGCTAAAGTGCATTGCTGTTTTTCCATATAGCTGTTAAAAATCTAGGGTGTGTGCTATGCTGGGAACACTGTCATTCATTTGTGCAGATTCTGAACTGGATAAATGATGCCACAAATGACACATACACTCTAAATCTATCATTACAGCTTAACTGCATGCCAGTAGAGGTCTCCTAATTTGACAAGTTTCCCTGACCATTTTTGTTCAATGTTATTTAAGCATAGCAATATGGAGATAAGCTGTTACTCTGTTTTTAAAGGCATATCTTCTTGCCTCTTTCTTGTTTTACAGCTAACAACTGTATTGGATTGGGGTTCTTCTTCCTGCAAAACCAGATTTTTTCAGGAACCTAGTAATCATGGTCAGTCAATGTTTGAGCCCAGCAGATGCAGAGTAACAGGTTGTTAGGATGCTGCAGGAAAGATGTATTTCCTGATAGTGTGACTATGAATTGAGAGGTTCCCATCTTAGCAGAACACTTTCTGTAATAACATCAGCCCTCCAAAATGTGATAATGTGCTAGTTGTGGCCATTTGAGTTTCCCAGAGTGGAAAGAAAAAACCAAGTAGCTGAAGCTTTGAATTGTCACTTGTCTTGAATCTCTTGTGTCTTTTGTTGTGCCAGGCCCCTGAAGAAGATGACTGTGGGGATGTTCCTCGGCTCCATGGCTTTTGTTGCTGCTGCCCTCGTGCAAGTGCAAATAGATGTAAGTTCAGCCACATGCAAGTATTTACTATTAATATTTAGCTGTTAATTCAGGGGAAACAAAGGTGTGTTTAAGGGGGAAATGTACCAAGGCTAAATTTGGAGCCAATCATGTAAGCATAGAAGTAGAGGGAGGGGAAATAAATTGCAATACTGTTGTTAGCATAGTAAAATTAGCAAGCAACAAACACCATTCTGCAAAACACCACATTGCAGTTAGTACAAATCATGCATTAAAGGCAACCTCACTCTTGAAACTGAGACTAAAAGCTGGAAACCAGACACTTGGTTGGCCCACCAGAGGGCACCTTTTTATGTTTGACCTCTTCTGAGATTTAGACTGGAGGTGAAGTGTGACAGTCTGGGAAGCATCATCACAGCAGGTGCAAAGATGGCACTTGTGGAAGGAAGGATTTGTCTCCCCTAAGCTTCCTTGCCCCAAAGGGAGCTGCCATGCCTGAGCCCAATGAATTTTCCCCTGTAGCCGGGATGTTGGCAACACCTCTGGGTGGTGATCCATTGCATCCCAAGATCTGAGCAGCTGTCTAGAGGTGTCTGTTGAGGATGAGAGACATCTTTCCTTAGGCAACTCATGAGACTAGTAACAAAACCTGATTCCAGTCTCCTCTGTCAGACAGTCACAGAGCAGCCGGCAAATGCTCCTCTTCAACATGAAATATTAAAGATTACAGTAATTATAGTAATTTTTCCAAGTGACCTTGAGCACTGATTTTACTTTTTTTTCTGTCCTATAGAACCACAATCCAGTCTTCCCTGCAGCTGGGCAAACTCAAATTAAATTAATAAATCTGGGTGCTGTTCCTGCAACAGTTCAGTTCCAGCCTCAACTTCAGAGTGTGGAGGTAGAACCTAATACAGAAGTAAGTAAGGGCAGGTGTGGAATATTAAAAAATAATTAAAATTAATTAGGCTGAAAAAAATGAATGGAGTAAGTCAGAGTAATTCTAACGAATGGTTCAAAATTGATTGTTTTCTAGGACATGTTTACTCTAATAATTTTAATGTTTTCTTTTCTTTTTTTTTTAATTGTGTAATGAACTGTTAATGAAAACACAGCGATTGAACAAATAGTAACTATGTTAATATTTGAAGTATTACTACTTAGTTCTGGCAATAAACTTAAGTAACTTGGAACTAGATGAAAATTTCACTCTTGTTAAAAAGGCTCCATTTCTTAAACGTGGCCCCTTCCTGCAGTTAATGTCCATTCAGCTCTAATGAGTTGCTGCTATTACTGTGAGGAATGACTTACCTGAACAGGGAACTTCTTCTGTAGCCACATCACAAATTAGGCTTCATGTTTTGCTGCCAAAGAACTATTCAGGTTCTAATACAGCACAGCATTGGTAGTTCTATTGACAGCAAAATGTGGTGGCTCTGATGGATGTTTTGGATAACGAAACTTAGAATGTGTGTTCTCTGATAGCCTGCAGCTCTGTTTCTCTCGAAGAGGAGAGCTCTTATTCCAACCTCCTCCAAATTTGCCTCACACAGGAACAGAGTTGTGAGGAGAAGATAAGGGCACCCACACTATATACAGACAGGGAATTGATGTACCATGGTACACACATGAAAATGAAAGGTATAGAGTGCTCTATTTCCTATTACAGACACTTTATCATCCAGATGTGGATTATAAAGTGCTTTTGATAATCCCATAAAACAAAGAGCCTATTTTAGTGTAGCACTAACATGTTTGTTAATGGTTTAAGTATTTTATGTTGAATAAATGTGTTTTGAATATTTAAAACATGGCATTACTGCTTTTTTTGGAAAATACTGCATCACATCTTATGCTAGTCCTACCTCTGTAGCTGAATAAAATTTTACTGGGTGTTTATGGTAAGCCTGATTTATCTGGAGCAAGAAATAGGAAAATAGAGGAGCTATTCCATAATGCTTGTGGGAAGCTCATGTAACTGTGGAGCTTGTGTAACAAATTAAACTAATAAAAAATCATGATCAAATGGAATTAATGCTTGATGTAGAAAACAAATCAAAAATGAAAATGAGGGGATGTTCATGATCTCTGGCACTTCAGAAGTAACATGTGTAAATTTCTGACCCTCCCAGAGCCCGTAACATTCCCTCAATAGACAAATACGCAGTTGCACAGAAATCCATTGCAATTTGTCTTTGTAGACTGGCTACATGACATTTGAGACTTCTAAACTGCTATCACTAAACGTAATTTCTGCAAATGAAAATAAAACTAGGCACTTGGAGCTGCTAGAGAGACAACGCTACACTTTGGCATTTAAATGGGTTCCAATGGACATCAATTTTACTTGGGTAAGTCTGCTTATTTCTTAAGATATGAATCAATGTTCTGACAACGATCTGTGTGGAGTGTGTGAGGCTCAGAGGACAAGCTCTGGATCAATTTTTTCCACTGTCTTGTTTTCTGTCTCTCCTTGTCTCTGCTGGACCAGTAAGACTGGTAAGCTGCAGAGAGTACACCAGGATGTCCTTCAGAAAAAAAATTACCAATTTCTTATGTACCTTGACAACTACACTTTCACCAAGACTTAGGTGTGTGGTCATACAGTGTTTGCTAGTAGATGTGTGTTCTAGTAGGGACCTAAAGAGGAAGGTCTGGAGTCTTGCTCTGAAGCCTCTGTTAAGTCCCACTGCTGTGTAATAGTGCATGTTTAAGCTGTTCTCTGATGCCAAGAACATATTTTGATAATGGTCTCTTCCACTAGGTAGAGGACAATGTCACATCAAAACCAGAAGATGGAAAAAGCCTCGTCAGGTACAGCTTTTTTTGTTGTCTAAATTTTGACGGTAGTGTGACTCTCTCTTCAATCTGTCTTTGGGTAGCCTCTTCTTGTTGAAATAAAGATTTCTATACTTTAGGAACTCACATCTTGCTGGACACTTCCCTTGACGTTTTAGGGGATGGGATAATGTCTGAGTCATCATTCACTTAAGTTATCTTGCACACCTGCTTGGGTGTAATTTAGCTAAAATTGGAAGTGTATGCTTCATTCCATTGCCTAGATTTTTTTATTGAACAAATGGCATGGATTACATATCTATACCTCATTTTTAATCCTGCATAAGAGGTATCCAAGATTACCTTTCCCCTCTCTGCTTTTCTTCTGCATCTCCCACTTGCAGATGCATTTCCTAGTGGTTGTAGTAGTGACTCACTTTTGATGTTCTTCTGAGGCAGTGGGCTGATGGGGATCTAACTGGCTTTTTGTATTAGCTACGTTTCTAGGAGATTTAGAGTTTTTTCCAAAATGTTAATTGATTAAAAAAAAAAAGGCTTTCGATGGGAAGACTCGATACTTGTTGTGCTGCCAATATATGATTGAAAGTAAAACCTGGATTCTTTGACTTCTGTATGTTTTGTGTAGTATTTATTCACACTTTTGATCACTCTTCCATTTTAAAGGTTCATAAACAATTTCAGTTTTCCTGTCAATGTTACTATGGGTGACATGGATTTTGGCGTACTGGAACCTTTTTCTGTCAGTAATTACAGCATCATTCCACATGCAGGCTGGTAAGCATTTCCTTTATCCTAATTTGATCTCCTACACATACTTGTCCTTGGGAAAAGGGCAAAGAGCTTTTTTAAATTATGTGCTGCACACAATTGACAGCACCTATGGTCTGAACTGTGGGGTTTGGGTTTTTTCTTTTTCAGGTCATATACCATTAAGGCTACAACGCCTCAGGACACTTGTACAGTTGATTCAAAGCAATTTGGATATGGTGCTGCCTATACCATTTCACTTGATGATGTGAGTTACCACTTGTTGCATGGACAATATAGAATTCCTTTCCATGTTGATACTTTCTTTTAATTAAAAAAACACTTGTAGAATTATTCCTCTTGTCTTTAAGTACATTGGGTAGAATTCTGGTATCCTTAACAGGACACAAAGCCATTGTTAACTATAAAAATAAGGATGGTTACGGTAATAACATATGAAGTCTGCTGTAAAAAAGCTATTTTTCATAACTATGCAGTATGCAGTGCTTCATGTGCAATATTTGTTATTTACTCTGAACTTTCTATATGATTATAGAATGGCTTAGAATGCCTTAACTGTGCACACTCATTATTACTGTTCCTAACATGCTATTTTTAATTTTAGTGTGTTGAAAAAAACCTTTTCATTACACACTTTGAAGATATTGCACCAAATACAGTCCATATGGCTTGGCAGATCCCTCAGTATTTTCTTCTTACATGTGCAGAAGTTCTCTTCTCTGTCACTGGGCTGGAGTTTTCATACTCACAGGTAGGTATTCCTCTTCCTGAGTTAAGAATCTTGGTGCAAGTTAAGATCTTCCACGTTGTATTGTTTTTAAGTGGTGGCTCTGTGCTGCTGCTTTGACCCCTATGTCCCTCACAGCTCCTAGAAGGACTGTATAGACTGATGCAAGTTGGCCCTGTTTAGCCAAGGATTTGGTGTTTTCCATGAACCTATGCTGAGTTATATCATTTGAAAACTTGACAGTACTCAAATTTCCTCCTCCCATGTAAATTTCTATTGAAACTAAGTGCAACTGTACTGCTGCAATAAAACCAAACTGGAGAGCTCTCAAAAATAAAATGAGGAAGTAGTGACACTTCATCTCCCCACCAGTTTACTCCATAAAGCCTTTTTCTTAGCTTTTATTAGTGTTATAATTAAACACTTTGAATTCCTTTGTCTCTTGAGTCCACTTTAGTAGCTGTGTGTATTTCTTCTCTTCATTCTGAATCTAGAAACTGCAGTGATGGACATGTTGTAAGGTGTGATTTGCTAGGTGATGCACTCAATTTCTTCATGTCATGTGTGCCACATGTTCCTGAGATGTAAAATTACACCTGTGCACCTGTTACTTACTTGGTGTGTGTAAGTAAAAGGTGTTACAGTTAGTGTGCTAGTGGTCTCTTGCTCCTCAAAGCCTTCTCTGGACCTGTTTAGCTCTCTAGCAATGTTTAATGTCAAAAAATAAATTTAGAAAAAGCCCCAACCACCACCAAAACCTAGCAAACCATGAAATCCTGTTTTCCCACAGAGAAACAGTGTTTATTGTAAGGTAAAGACTACAGTAAATGCATCAGAAAATAAATGATACCACCAAAACTTAAATGTCTGTCCCTACAGGCCCCATCTAACATGAAGTCAGTGCTGCAGGCTGGATGGCTGCTGACTGTGGCTGTTGGTAACATAATTGTCCTTATTGTGGCTGGGGTATCTGCAATCCAACAGCAGGTAAGCGTGCAAGCAGTAGGTGTGCTGTTAGATTGCACTGGGTAAAAGCAGTTCTAATCCAGTGGGAAATGATGGCAGATAAAACAAATTGTTTTTCTGCAAAGGTTTCTACTTGCCTATTACTTGCCATCCTTAATTCTTATTGCCAGGCCCCTTTGCTTACAAGGAGCAGTTTCTAGCATCTCTGCAGTAAATTTTTTGTCATGGTGTAGAAAGTCTGTGAACTTTTGAGCTCAAGTTCTGCATGAATGGAAAAAACCTACCAAAGTTCTGTTAATTGCTAATGAGCCTTCACCTGCATACCAGAGCCTTGCCACATCCCTTCTTCTGGCTTCATTGGTTTAAAATCTCATTATTTGGGGCATAAAAACTATGTCTGTCCTGGTGAAGAGCAGTTGTACAAGATTTTTTATTTATTTGTGGTGCTCTGTAATGAATTCAAATAGCTATCTGAGAGAGGGAAAAGCTTGTCTCTGAAACAGCTCTGGCAGTCCCCAGTTTATGCTAAATTAAATCAGAAAGAGCATGAAACAGAGACATTGAGGCTTTTCAGATAGAGGCTTTTCTGATCTCTGCCCACGTTTGTGGTTACTAGATCAGCTGTAAGAAGAAGCATTGCCAGCCTGGTTTAGAGATCTGACCAAAAGGAAGGAGCTGAGTTTCCTTCTCAGTCTTTCACTCAATTCCCATTTCCTCCAGGAAAAGGATGTTGAAGAGTTTTTCAGCATTTACAGAATTTTTGTTTTTTCAGTAAAGATAGAAATGCTGAAAGAGCCTCAATTCTGAGTTGCTTTAATATGCATTATATGTTTAATTCATACTTAGTCCTGTAAGCCATATGATACTTGTTATGTGTGCTCAGTTTCACATTCTGAGTTTCCTTCCTGAAAATACTAAAAGGGTGTAATACTCAAGTGAATATTGGTGGATAAATTCTGCATTATTTTTTTTTCTTTGCAGTGGGCAGAGTATGTGCTGTTTGCTGCCCTGCTGTTGGTAGTTTGCGTCATTTTTGCTATCATGGCTTCTTTTTATACCTATATTGATCCAAATGAGATTGAAGCCCAGTTCAGCAAGGAAGAAAAGGAAGAAGACAAGAAGGATCAAGACACCAATGAAAAGGAAGCTGAAGCTCATTCTCAACTGTAAAAGCTGTATTCAAGGAGTGTCTGTAAATCATGGAATCATGGAAATCTCACTCACTCTCCTGCAGTCAGAGGAACCCAGGGTATCAGTAATAACACTCTGGATTACATGTACAATGGGAGACATTAAGCAAAACGCTTCTAACCTAAAGTGCAGCCTCTCTAGGGAAGCAACAGGAAAATATTAGTCTCTCTCTTGTACTGAATGTGGTATCCTGAAGAAACTCCAGCAGAAGTTGCACTCTTAATGTACCTCAATCTTAAATATTATAGCATTGTAATATTGAAATTTGACTTGGAACTATTGGACCCTTTGAAAAGATGTATTTTTATACTGTATTTCAATTTTGTATTGTGAAGGAAACAAGACTTGTCAAGGAACAGCAATTGAAGCCAAGCTCTCTGCATGATCTCTCCAGCATCACTGTTACTTGAAGACAGCAGGTCACACCTGCCTTAAATTCTTTTGTACTTCCTTGTAGATAATGGGAGCAAAGCTCTGGCAGTGATCAGATTTAAAATGTTGTCAGTGTTCCAAGTGGCAGGAACTGGGATGTGCACTGTAACATAATGCTTTATCTGCCTGTTAACTACCCATTTAACTCCTGTTATGTCTTTAGTTAATATTAGAAGTGCCCACTCAGGTGAAATGATAACAGCAAATGACCTTTGGAACAAGCAAGAGCAGAGCAATAAAACTTACATAATAACAAAATAAGGAAAGTGTTTTAAGAACATGGCTTACAGTTGCATGGTAACAAAACTCTATACCACCTCTGTGGTGCCTTTATCTACACACTCCATCACTTAAAGCTAACGGCTCAGGGCTGGTCTATATATCATAACACCAAATTTATGCTAGGGGAGATGAAATTTTGCTGCTTAACAGGATCTGCTCCTGTAGTCCTGAGCTCCATGTTATGGAGTGCCAGGGGTCTGCATGTTGTTTTGGTAATTCCTGTTTTTTAGGGTCTACATCTTACACTTTTCCAGCAGCTGGGACTCACTGGCCCCTCCAGTAGCCTGGCCAGACTGTCAGCTGCTTTCACACCTGTCTTCCAATACTCTCATCCTATTTTACAGCAATTCCATTTTGGATTTGCAAGTGATGACACAGACGTCCGTATTCAAGCCATGAGTGTTCTGCTCACACTGCTGCTCCATGGGCCACTGCAGCTGCTGGCACCTGGGCCTCCATGTGCCTTGGGAATAGAGTCCCTCACCCATGAAGACAGTTTCAAATGGAGTTGGAAAAGGCAGGTCCAAGGCCCTCTTTGCTTGTGTTAGAGATAGTCCTGTTACTCCAGAGGCAGTAATCCCCTCTTGGTCTCTCAGGTCATCTGGGGAGAACCTTCCCCATGGATTTGTGATACTGCATGTCCCCCAGCCAATGGAACTGAGGGTCTCCTGTAACAGCCACAGGAGCTGTTGGCTCCCTGCCATCCTCTGAGGACTTAAGGGAATTTTATACCAGCTTTATTTTTGGCAGACTAACACGAGGCAGCTTTTCCTAGTCCTGAGTCAAAGCTCTGCATAAACCACATTAACCCCAGAGGTGGGCTTTAGTCCACAGCCCAGGGAGTGTAACAGCTGCTCTGACTGTATAGGAGGGAGAGGACTGGAAGATGAGCAAAACAGGACTTGTGCTTTTCAGAGAGTAGCTGTGTGTTTACATAAATGACAGAATCAATAAGTTTGGAAAAAACCTGCAAGATCATCAAGTCCAACCTTAGATCTAACACCACCCTGCCCACTGAACCATACTGTGAAGTGTCACATTCAACCATTTTTGAATGCTTCCAGGGATGGTGACTCCACCACCTCCCTGGTGGCAGGGCACCCATTCTAATGCTTAACCACTCTTTCAGTGAGGGAATTTCTCCTCACATCCAATCTCAACCTCCTCTGGCCCAACCTGAGGTTGTTTCCTCTCATCCTTTGCCTGGGAGAACAGACTGATGCCCACCTGGTTACACACTCTCCTTTCAGGCAGTTGTAGAGAGGGACCAGGTCTCCCCTGAGCCTCCTTTTCTCCAGGCTAAAACACCCCAGGCCCTTCAGCTGTTCCTCACAGGATTTGTGCTCCAGACCCTTCCCCAGTTCCACTGCCCTTCTCTGGACTTGCTCCATCACTTCAATGTCCTTCTTGTAATGTGGGACCCAGAACTGAGCACACTTGGGCTGTGGCCTCCCCAGTGCTGATGCAGGAGGGCAATCACTGCTTTGGTCCTGCTGGCCACGCCATTGCTGATGCAATGAGCAACCAGCCAGGATGCCACTGGTCCTCTTGGCCACCTGGGCTCACTGCTGGCTCATGTTCAGCTGGCTGTTGACCAGCACCCAGAGGTCCTTTTGTGCTGGCAAGTTTTCCAGCCACTTGTCCCCAGCCTGTAGCACTACAGGTGCTTGTGACCCAAGGGCAGGACCTGGTACTTGGTCTTTTTGAACCTCATACCACTGGCCACTGCCCATGGATCCCTGCTATCCAGACCCCTCTGCAGAGCCTTCCTACCCAACAGCAGATCAAGACTCCCATCTGGCTTGGTGTCCTCTGCAAACTGACTGAGGGAGAATTTGATCCCCTTGTCCACACCATCAATAAAGACATTAAACATACTGTTCCCTGTAAACTGGAGGTGACTCCCTCCACTACCACTCCTGACAGTTGCAAAGAGTTCACCTGTCCAAGCTGTGATCTCCCAGCTTTTCCAGCAGAATTCTGTGGGAGACAGTGACAGAGGCTGTCACTATGATATTTTCTGAAAAATCCCTTCGCCAGGATTTCTTCTCCTGGGAAGCTTCAGCTTCTCCCAGTTTTGCTGCTTTGGAATGTGATTTGGAGATTGTTTATCCAGCATGTGAATTGTTTTAATTTAATGACCAATCATGGTCCAGCTGTGTCGAGGCTCTGAGGAGTCACAGGTTTTTCTTTATCATTCTGATGGATCCTTTCTCTTTCTTTAGTATAGTTTTAGTATAGCATTCTTTTAATATAATATCATAAACTAATCAGCCTTCTAAGAACATGGAGTCAAATCCTCATCTCTCACCTCATCCTGGGGACCTTCACAAACACCACAAGAGGCTTTACTGAATTCTAGGTAGACAACACCCCCAGCCTTTCCCTCATCCACTGGGTGAATCACCTTGTCATAGAAGGAAAGCAGGTTGGTCAAGCTGGACCCGCCTTTCCTAAACCTCTGCTCACTGGGCCTGATCCCCTGCACGTGCTATGTGATCACACTCAAGATAATCTGTTCCACAACCTTCCTTAAGCACTGAGGTCAGACTGACAGGCTGCTGGAATCCTCCTTCCGACCTTTCTTGCAGATGGGTGCCAAACTGGCTAGCCAGCAACTACTTCCTAATTATTGCAGATGCTAATCAGTCAGGTTGGCTTTTGCTGGCAGATGCACTGGGATGAAAGAGCTGGTTTTCCTTTCAATGCCAAAATGGTCATAAGACCTCCTGAACACTCATAAGGAGAACATCTGCAGTGAAAGCATCTCTGTCTCTGTAACTCTATTGCTGTGTTTTGGGGGTGAGGGGAGTTAACATTCAAAACTGTGGAAGATGCATAACTAAATAAAATAATGAATAAAAATTACCCAAGGGCTAAGCACGAAATATTGAGGCACTGTGACATCACTGATTCTCAACCTGCTCTTGCAATCCCTCATTTGACCTGCTGCTGCTCTAAGTGGCAAATAAAACTCTCATGAGATTAAGATGAAATTTCAGCTGTCTGCTCATGTGAAATTGTTTTTATCCTCCTCCTGTGAGATTCAGAGGACTGCAATGTATCTTCCTGTCTGAACTTCTTTCCATCTTGGCCCATAAAGGGCTTTTTAAAAAAAATTAAATCCTTTCCCAGTTGGGAAAAAAATATTTTATTTAAGCCTCGCAAACTTAAAATCAATCAATCAATCAATCAATGCTCCCAGAGCCATACCATCCTTCCTTGGTAGTGAAAATTGGAAATGTTTTCTACTTAGGTAGGAGTTCTATTTCCTAAAGGTCTTATTGTACAAAGAAATATTTCAAGTAAAGGTTAATTCAATTTTTTCAGCTCCTTCAGGCTGGTACTTTAGTTCAACAGATTGCCTGAGGCCAGTTCTGTAACCACCTAAGTGAATTCATTATATTGAAGGCATTTTTACTGAAATCTGATCCCAAACATGGGAGGGTAGGAGTAGAACACTGCTACACAAGTGTACTCAAGTTAGAGCTGTAGATGTCCCAAGGTGGTAGGGCCTGGCTGAGCGCTGAAACTGGAGGGGGAGATTTTGTTTAAGAAACTGAGCATGGAAATTGGGAAGGGTGGGAAGAGAACCTCCATATTCTCCACATCTTCACTTTCTGTCTTGCAGGGAGCAGGAATATGAGACTAATGGTCATTATTCTCTGTTGTAGCAAAGCAAGGTGTTACTGCCACTGATCATCTCCTCCCTCTGTTTTGGACCAGGCTATGGTCACTCACCAACACATTCCTCATTGAGTTATGGAAACCCAGGCTGGGGTTTAGCATCTTTTGGTTGACTGATTTTCGTTTTTATTTCATGCATTCATTGCATGTTTATTTCATGCATTCATTGCAAGTGTGACTCGTGATTTCCCCGCTACAGCCTCAGAGCAGATGGCAGCTCCAGCACCCACAGCACACAAGTGATGAACTCAGCTCCCTCCCTGACTTGCTGCCGCCCCTGTGCAGGGGGCAGACCCAGGATGCTGTTCTGTGCCAGCTGTTTCCAGCTCAGGCAGCTTGGCAGAACCAGGACGAATTAGAGAAGCCCAGAGCCATTTCCCATCTGCCTTGAGGCAGCTTGTTTAACAGGAAAGATTTATTTGCTTTTTCCAGCTTGGGCTTTTTGCAGTGAAACGCCAGTCTGTGAGTACATACTCTAGGTAACATTGCTAGATATAAAATACGCGACACTTCCCTACCTTCATTTAACCTTTCTTTGTTTGCCAATTCTAAGGCCCCCTGCTCAGGCGAAGCTTCCCAAAGTGTAGCCCGGGGTCCCTCACCAGAAACTCAATTTCCACCAGCAGGTGGCAGAAAAATACTCTACAGCGGCAGGGAAGGGGACGGAGAGGCGCACCCAGAACAACCCCCCACTTAATCACTCCTCACTCGCAGGTATCACAAGCTTCAGATTACCCTATGAAAATACCTAGATCACTATTGTATCATATGAGACACATAGATCAGTACTGCTTTTGAAGACCACAGGGCTGCTGTATGTTAAGAAAAATAAAAATATTTAGATGGATATTACCAAGAGAGAGTCTCTGGCAGCATTGGTGGAAATTGCCTCTCTTATGAACTTTTAAAAAACTTATTAAAATTGCCAAAATACCACGTGATATTATAAAAAAGAGACTTTGATGTTGAAGAATAGTAAAGAATAAGAATAAAGCTGATTGTGCAGCAGCACCCAACACTCTTACCCCAAAAGTTGATAAAATCACTGGCTACAGCTTCATGTTGTGCTCGATGCAATTCAACTGCAGGACTCAAACCCAAGGCATGAAACTCTGCCCTAAGAAATCAAGACACAAGAAAGTTTAGACACAAGAAAGTTTTGTAACTGAGCAAAATGTCAGTCAGACAAAGCAATATTGCCTTCTGTGGGCACAGCAGACTAATCCCCAGAAAAAAACAGCCCCAGAAAAAACAGCACCATGTTAAACAGCAGAATGTGTAGGCACTTCAGCGTTAAGTGGATACAAATTTGGGCTGAATGGGGCTGCATTTGGTTCTGACAGAGTAAGTATGCACTGATTTCAGAATCCTGCCTCCTGGATGGCTTCCCAGATTGTTAATCTGTTGTACAACTACTTAACCCACCCCTGTTCTTAACAAAAATCCATAATCACTGCATTTGATAGGGGCCCCAGCTCTCCAAGATGGTTCTTGGTGAGGCCATGCCAGCTAGACACTGTCCATTAAGGGAGTTTGTTGGAAAGGCAGCTCATTCCTGCATGACATTCAGTTTTAGACATCTCCTAAGCCCTGCACTTTTCATCCTGGCATTTGTCAAGTGTGTAGAGATGCAGGTTTTAGAGCTATCCTTCAAACTTTAGAGTTAAACTTGGCCATGCTAAGAAAAGAGCTTTGGGTATAATCCTTGAGAGGACAACAAGGAACATCCATAGCTTGTGGGGCTATAGCTGCTGCTGCTGTTAGGGTTAAGAGAATTGTGATCAGCCCCTGGGTGGACCCTCAGGAAACTGGGCCTGGGGAGGTTGTCAAAGCAGATGGAAATTGCAGTGAATTGTGACTTGGATGGGAGAGCTCTGGGAGGCAGGACTGCTCAGAGGAGATTTACATTAACCAAGCATCACATACTTGAAATAATTTGGGACTTTAAATAATTTTGGGCATTTGAGATGCTCAGTGGCAAAGGTTTGGGATGGAAGGAGTTAGGAAAGTCACTGGATGACAGCTCCTCAGGCACTTCTAACCAGATCTCCAGACTGGGCCAAGGACCTGTGTGCAAGGATTGTTGGGGCTGCTCCTTCCTGCTCTGTCCTCTACTTTGTCCGCCCCATGGAAAGCAGAGAAAACTTCAGCTTAGGATCTCTGTAAGGGAGAGGTGTTGTTTCCAGATCAGATTAAGTCAACATGAAATGATGCCAGTGTTGAAGAAAGATGTGGTTGTTGGAAAGGACAGTCTTTGAGCAGTTAAACACCCTAATGATGCTGCACCCTCATCTTCACATGGACTTCTTGGGAAGCCTGGAATATAATCTTGAAGCTGAACTGAAATGCTTTAAATATAATCTCTAAAGAAGTTGGTTGAACACTCGAGTCATTAAATATAAACCCTTCATGTGTATAAAAATCACAGGGATGCATCTTTTGAAAGTGCTTCTGTGGTTAACAGAACATAAAAGCTAAGTGATCTTGTGTTTCTGCTGGAAGAATCATGTGAAGACACATGGTAAAACCTTGAACTATAGTGAGGCACAGTTTAGAAATTTTTATTTTACTTTCATAAGTACAAGTAACTGCAAGCATAGGACCATATTAAATTCTTTGAGAAAACTGCTCATGTAAATAAGTCAGTGACAATAGTGTCAACCAATATGAATGTAAAAAGAAGGATATGCCATGGGCCGAGAAGCCTTTGTACGACCTACAAATATCAAAAATCATGAGTTCCAGTGAAACTGATGAGAATCTTTGCACTGATATCAGTGGACAGAACCACATCACCTTGGATAGATAGATAGATAGATAGATAGATAGATAGATAGATAGATAGATAGATAGATAGATAATGGTTTACAATACCTGATCCACAGTACCTGTGAGTTGGTACTGAAGAGTTTCTCAAGGGAATGGTAGGGAAAGTCATGAATCGCACCTTGAAGAGTTTGAGAAGAAGGTGCACTTTGGGGCAGGATACATTCCAGGTCCAAGATGCAGAATGAGCAGAACTGAGAGTAAATATCTGACAAAATTGCAGTATTCAGATAAGAAACTAGAAGCTCATCCAGGAAGAACACACTGTCAAGGTGAGTTCTGCACACTGAGTGTAGCAGAAATGTGCCTTTTCCCCAAGTAAGTCTGTAGGCAAAATGTCTAGAAGAGTCATCTCTGTATTTCTTCATGATGGTAATTCTTGGTAGTGGTTTCAAGGGCTTATATGTGTTTTTCTCACTTAAGCTTCAACAGAAAAAGATGCAGATTTGTGGCCTTCTGCAGCTGTGATGCTGAGGCAAATCCTTCTGCTGTCAGGAGACAGTGGGATGGGCAGACTGTGCAGCTTTGCTACTACACTGAAGTGTAAAGAGAAGCCTACCATAGCTCACTTTGTAAATTTGCTTCTGTGCAGGGAAGAATAGTAGTGCTGATGTGGAACAGCAAGATCTGCTCTTGTTTGCAATAAAAGCATCAGGTACCCACTGCCTTAGCTGGCAGAAGAGATATACTCAGTCCAAAATCCCCAGGAAGCCTGCTCTCATGAAAAAGATAGGAAGAAAACTGAGCTGGCAGCTGCAGATGTCAAGGGAGCGCAAGGCTCTGGGATCTTGCCAAAGGTCTAGGGCAAGTGGGAGGTTGCAGCTGCTTTTGTGAATGAGAGGAGGTCTGCAGGAGGAGGTGGAAGATGGCTGGATCATGTCAGAGCATTGTGGGCACAACAAGAACTTGCTGGGTAATTACTTTTAGAAGGCTAAATGGAAAGGGAATGATGGGCAGAGTAGGAAGGTACACGCTCAGGAGCTGCATTTTTGTGGGGCACAGTTACAAGCTGTAGCTGTCTCCCACACATACCTAGGGGGGACGATGGCAGGTAGAAGTGCTAGAAGATAGCTCATGGCCTAATAAAAACCTTCCCAAAATAACAAGCTCACTTTTTTTGAGGATATCTGACTTCTGGCTTTTCCTTTTTGGGTGTTAAATTTTGGGCCATGAAGGCTGCAGGCTGAGGGTGTCTGCCTAGCGAAGAGTTTATTGTCCACAAAGTTATTCCTCCACTGTTACCTTCTGTACGTTCTCTGTAAAGACTGACTGCTATGAATACACAGCTCTGGGCTTAAACCACAGGCAGGAGCACTCATTCCTGCAAGCTGAGAAGGTGGCTTTTGTGGTATGACAGGGCTGGAGCCACCATCCCACTCCATAGAGGACATCCTGGATGGAGTTTCACCTCCTAGCTCATCTGAGCTAACTGTGGGCTAGCAGAGCATGGGAGGTGCTGGCCTCCCTCCCTCCACATGGTGTTCCTGCTGTGTGACACCCAGAGACTGCTGCCACAGGACACTAATCCAGCAGGATGTGGATGCATTTCCCGTGGGATCAGTGAACTGATCCAAATCACCAAGCGGGCATGTGATTGCTAATGCAAGGACTGGAGCCAGGGCTGGGAGAAAGGAAGAGTGGGATCAGCACTTTGGCAGCAGACTGCAGTTAAGTTGGATTAAACACAGCACAAAGCTGTACTCTGAAAAACTCATCACATCATTATGATTTTCATTTGGTAACTACACCCCAGAGTGACAACTGGTACTTGCAGGAATCAATATGTTTATTTATTCAACAGATGAATACAATACACTTCTGTCAACACAAGATTTTACAGGTAACAGCTGGTATATAATGAAATTAATGAAGAGTAAAAAATGAGATAATCCTGGAATTAAAATAGTGAAGTAGTGCAGTCAGTTTTAAGACTGCTACTTATCAGTTATCAATGAGATACAGTGCAACTTCTTCTACTGGGACAACTGCAGCCTGCAAGCAAACATCTCAGGTTTGTAATGCCATGGACTAAGGCATGTGTCTCAGGATGCTTAGAGGGTCACAGAATCACAGAATAGTTTGGGCTGGAAGGGACCCTTAAAGGTCACCTAGTCCAACCCCCCAGCTGGGGACAGGAACATCATCTAATAGTCCAGGATGCTCAGAGCCCAGTCCAATCAGACCTTTAATGTTTGCAGGGATGTATCCATCTGCCACCTCTCTGGGCAACCTGTTCCAGTGTTTTATCACCCTCTTTGTAAAAACTTCTTCCTTCTATCTAATCTAAATTGACTCTATTTTAGTTTAGAACCATTAAAGGTCACCCTTAATGGATCCATTTAGTCCAGAGAGTTTGCTAGTCTGCTGTCTACAGAGACATTAACCTGAGATAAGAACTGATGTCTCCATTATAAAATGTGAAATGTGAGAAGAAGATGGAGAAGGCATGTTTTCTTCCATTTGCATATGTTTGGTTTGTGTGACAAGGGGCTAAGAGAAAGGCTTATAAAAGCAAGATATAATGCAATGATGCTCTTCAGGGGCAGAGGCATGGGACAGTAAAATCAATCTCATGTTTCTTAATAGGCTCTAGGTCTCCATCTAATTTTAATTGTCTGCCTGGAATACTAAAATACTTTCAGGCACTTATATTCTGCTCATTATTAATAAACAGTATATAACACTCAAGATGTTTCTTCCATTTCCTGCCTCATTCTGGCTTACCCATTATGATTCTCAGTACTACAAGAAAGTGAATTTTCTTCTATTATGAATCTCAAAAACCTGCCATTTTCTATGAATGATTTTAATAACATCACTGCAGGAAGGGAAATATATACAAAATGGCATGTTTTATACAAACATAGGAAAAAAAGGCTTTTTTGGGGGGAACATAATAACCAAATTTTTCCCCTTCAGCATTCATAAGACCTAAAGTAGAATGCCATTATTTGAACTTCCAGCTCTACTTCTGCAATTGACAAAACCATTTTCTGACAAATGGCTTGTTGAACCAGAACGTAAATACACAGCCAAATCTAGCTGTGGAAGGCAAGCTGTGTGCTTTTGAAACTACACAAGCTTCCTCTGCTGGAAGAAATACACAGCTGCAGGGCTACCCATGGCATCTTGAGAGGAAGAAAGGCTCCATCACAAACTTTGTAGAAGGGACACCCTTTCCAACAGAAATTGAAAGCTGAAATTTTAAAATTTTGGTGGAAACAGAGAAAACCCCAATGTTTCGTAGCTATATCATTGCTGCCTAGTTTGGAAGTACACTGGAAACTAATCTTGTGGAGCATACACAACCAAAAGCAGGGAAAACAACAGTCCTGGACAACATAAGGATATTTTTTGTTATTTACAGGGAAATGTGCTTTTTATCACATTTTAAAAAAAATAAAATTGCATCTTACCCTTGTCTGGTTCCTTGGCTCATTCCTGGGAGACTAAGTTGCTGTTTGAGCAGATCTCCCAGAAAGGAAAGCTGAAAGGACTGGACATTGATCTGAAAAGAGAAGCATAGTCAGGATGACTCAGTGTGCAGAAATGAGCATTATTATACCTTTGGGGTTTCATTCACTGATTTCGATATTTCATGTTTATAAAGTTTTCCCAGGAAGCTGCTTTTCTGTAGGGCCACATTGAGGATATTCACAGCACTGATATTCTGACATTCTTCTACTCTGCTGAAGGAGCACGTTTTCCATGCTGAACCCCCATCTGCGGGCATGTCAATCAGCAGTCACTCGCTCTGAGATTTTTCTTCAACTCCTTGGGCTTTGTTTTAGTTTCTCCCTCATGATGATTGGCAATATGAGACTGACAATTTCTTTAGCCTATTTCCTAACTCATTAATGGATATGCTGAGCAAGATGGGTCCCATATTGGTTGAGACAGCCTACTGTTAACATCCCCCACTGTGAAAGGTTTTTGTCTTTTTCTTTCCTCTCTATCTTCAGTTAGAGACCCTTGTGAGTACCTCCCCTCTTGCCCCAGGAACACTTAAATTCTTAAAGGTCATTTGTGAAGAGTCTTGTTAAAGCTGCTGTGCATTGTGTGATACAGGCAAGAGTAACACTTTTATTATTATAAATTTAAAACGAGCTGGGTTCCCGGTACACCTTTCATCTTAGAAAACACCAATGACCTTACATTGTTTATTTGAGAAGTTTCAGTCTTTGTCACTAAGGAAAACATTTTTTCTTCACAGGTATTTATAAGCAGAAGTTCACAGTCACAGTCTTCACAATGATGCAATTATATTTTCTTTTGTAACTCTTATCTTACTGTTAGAGACTGAAATGTTATTATTTATGGCTTAAACATAACCAGCAAGGCAGAAAATCTGTGCATATACAAAGTATCATGTTAAATTGGAAGAAAACCAGTTATTGAGAATTTGATACATAAAATAAATTGAATCTTTGAATGCTTGGAACTTCTGTCTTCAAAAAGATACATCAGGGAACTGTCTTAATGATATGAAGTGTTTATTTTTGAAGTCAGTCATTGTGTTGGGATGGTTGGCTAGCATAACATGTAATCATTCTATTTAAGAAAGATTTCTGCAAGACTAGCCTTTCTTTGGACTATAATGCACAAAATCTTTTTTTTTTTTCTCAGAAAAGATTTTAAAAACCCACAAAAGGTTGAGAAAAGGACAGGAAAATTTGAAAGGCTTGTGTTGTTTAGTCTGTGAGATGGAGATGAAATTTAGACAGAAAGACTAGCATTCACAAAATGAACAGCAAACACACTAACTCATTATTTTAAAATTACATTCAAAACTATTATTTAAAAATTTCTACATGTTCTGAGAGAAGTTGCAAGTGTATCAGAACATGAGATACAGCACAAAATTTAGAAGCTCGCAAGATATTAGACCTTCTAATAAATTGTTCTGACTTCATTAGAACTCAACTTGGACTGGTATCTGGTTTGTGACTGAAGAGTTTTGAATCTGCTCCTTTGTTTTCCTGCATTTGACAAGTAAATCTGCCCACAGAGTTTATTCCACGGCCCAAAAAATAATTTTTCAGGCACAGAATCTTGTTGAACATATAATGCAGAACTTTAAAATCTTGTGATGAAATACATCCACGATAATACATAAACAACAGAAAGACCTCATGATGGCCCCAGGCCAGGAGGTTACATGGTGGAAGTCACTTCAGAGCAGCAAGGGAACTTTTCTGTCCTTATGTGCCTAGAGCTACAGAATCTACAACCTAGACATAGAAATGGAATTAAGATAAACCAGAATCACCTCTACCAAGTCAAGTGTATATTCCTTGTGAAAATTAATTGTCTCAATTATTTTCATGGACAGAAAATAACAGTTGTATACCTTTCATAATACAAAAGAGAAGACTTGTGTACCTTTTTTATTTTGACTCCACACTGAATGTGCAACTGCAGAAACAGTAAAGCAGCTGATAAAATCTGTATTGTAATGCATATATAGAAAAAATATATAGAAATATAATATATAGGAAAAAAAACACCCCAAAATAAAACTGCATAAACAATAGTAAAACTGGCATTTTCTCAATGAGGATTTTTAACATTATGTGTTGTAGCAAAAGCTCAGTGATATTCATGAGACAAAAGAAGAGGTTCACTTGTAGCCCACTGACTTTCTTCCTAGCAAGCCGGAAAAAATTACTGCAAACAGTGGAGCAACCATGGAGATATTAATTTTTTTTTAATAAGAGCATTGCAAAAATGCTTTGGAAAACAACCTAAATAGAGAGTTTTGATACTGATTCTCATGACTGTTATTTGATTTTTGATTTGAAAGAAAAGACTTTACATTTCTTTGAAAATTACATACCAGTAAACAGTAGAAACTTGTTCATATTTCCTAAAGCCAAACTCCACAGAATCTCAACTCCATCCCAGCATTAAGGAAATTTTAAACTCCTTCATGAATAATTGAAAAAATAATTTCAAGATTTCAGTTTTCAGTTTCTAGCCATCATCTTTTCCTGTTTCACTGTACTCAAGGGCTGGTATATTTAGTTTATTTTCTCAGGTAAAACACCAATATGCATGTGTGTGGGCACACTTATTTGCCTGCATAAGGCTGTTGGCTAATTTTATTTGAATAATACTTTGACGTAGACATCTTAGGAACGTTTATGTATCTCCAAGTTTCAGGAAAACCAGATTGTGTAGCATTAACTCATCCCACATAAGACAACAAAGAAAATCATAACTATAGGAAAAACTTCAATGGAAGCTCCAACCACTTTTCAATAAGACTATTTTCAAATGTTTCCTGCAGTTAAGAGATTTGTACTAACTCTAGTGAATTATCTAATGAAAAGCAACTTATGTTGCAGTGGATGCTCGCATTATTTTAAAAAATCACTTGAAAAGACAGCGAGCCTCGCTGTCCTACGGATCCCAGCCCCACCGGCTGACAGGTTACAAAAACTTTAACACTCCTGAAACTCCCTAGCCTTTTGTGCCGGGGCGGAAAATGGAGAGACTGAGCTGCTAAATTCCAGTTGAAACAAAGAACAGAACATTGTCGAGTTCTCAAGGGATTCGCAAGTACGCAGAACTTCTGCGTGGGAGAGACCTCAGTGCTGACCCACTCTGCTCCCGCTTAGGAACTACAGGAGAAGCACGACTGGCATTTTGGGCTGGGGCTTCTGCAGCTCCTGACAGGGAGCCGAGCGCTTCCTGGCACCGCAGCCCTCGGCGGAGCGCCGTTGTCGCGGCGCGTTCCCCGAGCCCCGGGCGAGGGGCGGCGGCACACACCCCGGCAGCGGCCCCGGCGGGCGGGGCGGCGGCCGCGCCCATGGCGGCGGGCGGGCAGGTACCGCGCACGGCAGGCGGGGCCGCCGCTGCCGCTCCGCCCCCTCCTCCTTCGCCTCCTCCTCCCGCCTCAGGTTTGTCATCGTGTCGCCGGCACGGCCCGGAGGAGGAGGAGGACGAAGAGGAGGAGGGGGGATGAGGAAGCCGCTGCCGCCTTTGCATCCGTGACGGGGGCCTGGAGAGCCCGGGCTTGGGACGGCCCCTTTCCCACCGCCGGCGCACAGGCGCTGCTCGCCCGGGGGAAGGGCCAGGAGCAGGAGGAGGAGGACGGCGGTGCTGTGTGTGAGAGAGCGTGGAGATGAGCTCAGCTCTGTGCCCTGGAGCCGCCTGAGGAGACCCGGGTGCCTCCCAGCCTCCCTCGCCGCCGCCGCCATGGCTCACTCCCCCGTGCAGGCGGGGCTGCCGGGGATGCAGGTGAGCCGCTGCCCCAAGGGCAGGCACGGACACGCTCCAGGGGTCGGGCTGCCTGTAAACGGGGGGATTCCCGGGGCTGGGGGGAGAAAGCGCCTCTGGGCCCTGGCTCGGCCGCGGGGGCTGGCGCCAGAGGAGCGGGATGGAGACGAAACGTGCTGTCAGCGCTTGGCGTGGCGCCGGGCGAGGTCCCTCCGCGGGTGGATCGCTGCCTGCCGCTGCTCCCTCCATCCGTCCTCGGCAGCCGCTCTGTCGCTGCGGGCGTGCGGAGCGGAGCCGGTGGCCCCCTCCCCCGGCCGGCAGTTCTGCTGCTCGGTGTTTTAATTCCTGAGGGCAGCCGCGGCTCAGTGCGCGATTTTCGGCCCCGTTAGTTTGAGGTGCGTAGGGCAAGCATTCGTACAGCCGGTCCGTACAAGCAGGGCCTGGAAATGTTGACCTTCAGCGCATGCTGCAGTGCTCATGTCTGTGGTGCTGCTGTGAGCTGAGTGCTCGAGAATCGTGTTTGCCTCCCGTGTTTGATCCCGAGAGTTGGTCAGCTGCTGTTGTTGTACGGTGGAATTTGTTTGTTCTGTGTCTAAACTATATATTTGAAAAAACTAATGCTGGCTGAGCTGGCTCAGTCTGAGCCTCTCGCCCCACCTCGTTTTTCTTGGTTTAAATGGAAACTGCTGCTAGGAAAACGTTAAGGTCATTGGTATCTGTGTGTTGTTATTCTAATATTCCCCACATCTGATTAGAAACTTTCTTGCCCTTACCTCCAAAGGAGCAACTTATAAATGACATGTAAGAGTTTCTCTCAAATTTGTCTCCTGAATTGAGTGTTTGTGCATCATTTGCTTAAAGTATTGATTTACCATGATTTGTTTTATTGTGAGTCAAGATTCTAAGTCAGGAATCTCTTTTCATTCCAAAATTTGAATTGAAAATGTTACATGCCTAGGCAAAGCATGAATTATGTGCTCATACATAGTACTGGATGCCCCATAGCCTACGTAGGCCCACTCTCTGAGCTAATTAATTTATTGCTGGGTAGGTCCTGCTGTTGGGAGTTCAAGTTCACCTTCCAAATATGAGCAGTTTGCTGATTGACAGAGAAATGAGGGTTTCTTAATTGACTATGGATATTGTTTGGGCTTTTTATTTTATTCCTTTGGGACATACTACAACTAAGACAACTACCTACTTTGAGACAGAGCCTATAACATTTCAGCATTTAAAAATCAGATTTGTAGCTGCTTGGAAGTGAAAGAATGAAGATTATTCCATCAGTATGAGTGTACTGATGTTGTATGTCACTTTATGATCTGAGGACCTGTGCTTTTTATTGACTTGATTTATTATTTGGTTTGTAGTACTGTTAGCTGTACTAAATGCGTGGATCTTCAGAGTTCTTATTAGTCCATGTCATTTGGGACTTTGCTTCAAATAGTTTTATTCAAAGTGGTGTCATTTTTCTCATGAATTTAATTCTATTACTTTGAGAGTTGCTCAAGTGTGAACTTTCATAGTCTGAAAAAAACAAACCCAAAACACCAGAGATCTCCCAATAGGTAGAGGCATGAAGTCTGTGAGCAGTGTGAATGCTGCTCACTCATTTCCTGTGCCCAGTTCATGTCTGTATCCTTTTCCAGTCTATCAGAATATATAGCAGTTTTATAGTGGCCTGTTTTCAGTACACAATTCTCTTTGATTTTAC
This sequence comes from Melospiza melodia melodia, assembly GCF_035770615.1. NCBI lineage: Eukaryota > Metazoa > Chordata > Aves > Passeriformes > Passerellidae > Melospiza > Melospiza melodia. The sequence continues at coordinate 112,307,708 of NC_086195.1, read as the reverse complement.
TTCCAAACAAATGTTCAAAGAGTAAAGTACTTACAATATGTGACATCTGCTTCGATAAGAAAAAGATTTGGGACTTTGTGTAGAAGAGAGAAAACAAGCTTAGTTCTCTGGGCTATAATTAAATTGCCTAAATCACGGGACTATCCTTTTTCTGTGGTGTGATCCCTCCTCCCCACCTACCAGCTTCTGCCACAAACGGTGGAAGCAGTGTCAGTGACAAGTTGTGCAGCTTTCTTTGCTGTACTCACACAAGAGAGCACCCATTGTGCTTGTGTGAGCAGGGTGACTTCTTGACCCCAAAAAAATCACTTGGAGGGACATCACTTTATTAATGCTGTTTGGCCCGAGCATGGTAGTGTCAGTAGAGCAGAGGAATGAAGGATTAATGTATTTCTCCCTAAACAAGATGTCTGATCAATGTTTGAAGAGTGATGCATAAAAATGAGTGGGTAGAGAGTGAGCCAAAGGAATGAAAAACTGTGGAGGAAATGTAGGATGGTGCTGGAAGGTTGTCAAAACCTGAGATTTGCTGTCTGCTGTACAGTGGGCATGTTGTAACCTGAATAAAAACCGAGTTGGGTTTTGACCTAAATTTCTGTGCGTGCCCTTTAAGTTCGGACTGGAAGTTTTTGCTGTTGCTGTTTTAAGGGCTCTGTACAGATGTGAGTTTGGGTGTGCAGGGGGAAGCTGCACCATGACTAAACTGAGGATGTGTTGTCTTGCTTCTTCATGCCTTATGGAAGCGGCCTCGGCAGAGTGTGTGTTTGCCTGTAAATGTGTGAGATTCCCGCAAGACTGGCTCCAGTACGCGTGTGTACACGACCTTGATTTTCAGACTGGCCTGCATTTCAAGGCTGTGGTAAGCTTCTGGAGCTTCTTTAAGGAAGCTGTATTTTAAATCAAGTACTGTGTTTATAAATTTATGGTAATAAATTCCTGTGGTGCTTTTAAAATTCCATCATCTTGAAGACAAGCCTCTTCTGTGTGATGATAAACTCCTTTTTTTATCTTCCTCCCTTTTTAGTTGTTTTTGTAGCAATAACAATGTTTATGCAGCAAGTTATTTTTATTCATTCTTCATTGTATTTTCAGTACAAGAGCTACAGGTTCTTCATGCAAAATGTAAATAAGCATTGACATTCAAGCTGTGTTACTTCAAGAAATGCTAGAAGTTTAACTAAATTTAAGTGGGAACTTGACAAATGAACAGGAAAGGTTTTTAAGCATAAAGGCACCATTTCAGGCTCAGAAAGTGTCAGTTTGCCAGAGACTGGAAGGGTGCTTTGGGAAATGCTGCTGTTTATTTGTCTATTTTTGTGCTGTTCACAAGATGTGCGCTTTGTGCCGCTGTAGGATGAGTGTCCTGGCCTAGAGGATCCTTTGTTCTGGTCGGCATGGCTGTTCTTTCATAGTTACACACTATAGGTAACACTGTCTTCCTTATTGTAACTCATTCTCCTTTTACAGTAAACTGCTTTAACTGCTTCCTGTATGAGCTCTGTGTTTGGTGACTGCAAAATACTGTGTTGTTAAATCAAAGGCACTGTGGAAAGGCCTCTTAGCTTCTCCTGCTTTCCATTTGCAGCTTCTGTGTAGGAGATGAGCTTTCCCCAGTCTGATTTTTTTTTTTTTCAGAGTTTGTGCTCACTGTTACTGTTTATGTTACAGTTTGACAAATACTTTGCAGTAACTTACAGCACTTAAATACTGGACAGATCCTTGGACCGTTGTGATCTTGGATAATCCGTTTTAAAATAGTCTCAATACAGATGTCATGGTTCTGTGACATATGACAAGCTCAGCCCTTGGGTACCAGGACAGGAGAGTTTTAATTGGTGAAGAAGAAGTGGGCATCTTTTCACTCTGCAGTCAAAGGCTGTTTCAGGGCTATCTAATAGATGTATGGAGCAGTTTGGGTGTCAGGAAAACCTATTTCCATTGTGTGGCCTTCCAGAATAGGTGAATAGATGCAGCTTATGGCAACTGTGTGTTTCAGGTGTCCTCACAGGCCAGTCAGACTGGCCCTGTGTTGTGGCACTTCCATGTGTGAGCAAGGTACCCTCTGGCCAGCTGGCATCTTTGTTCCCCAGAGAGACAAAAGGCCACTGAGGCAGCAGACACATTTAAATACCAGGCCTTGTGTTAGGGGTGGTGCACAAAGCTCTGATGTCAGCTTTTACATAGTGCCATCTTTTGTGTTTCTGAAGTAGAAAATGTATCTTGGCTGCATTTTCAACATTTGCTTAAATTCTTCTCGTACTCCCTTTCTTGTGAGTGGGATGGGAAGGGGAATAGAGGATGCACAGAACACTGATGGACAAAGTCAACATGGCATCGAATATAAATTAATAATAATAAAAAATACTGCATCCATCCTGTAATAATTTGGTCCCTTCTATTAAAAAAAAAAAAAAAAAGATGTGGACAGCTGGAGAGGGTTGAGAGAAAGACCACAAAGATAATTAGAGGACTGGGAAGCCTTTTGCATGGGAGGGCTGAGAGAGCTGGATGTGTTTAGCCTTGAGAAAGGATGGCCCAGGATGGAGACCTTGTCACAATGTTCCAATATTTCAAAAGGTGTCTGAAGAGAAGATGGAGACTCCCTTTTTACTAGGAGTCACATGGAAGGATGAAGGATAAGAGCCACAAATTACACCAGGGAAGAATTCTGATTGGACACAAAAGGAAAATTCTTCACAATTAGGACAATCAGCCATCTTGAGGAAATGGTGGATTCCCCAACGCTGGACTCAAAATTTTAAGTCTTGCTGGACAGGGTGTTGGGCTGTCTTGCCTAGACTGTGCTTTTACTGGGAAAGTTTGGACCAGATCTTCCTTGAGATCCCTTCCAACCTGGCATTCTGTGAGTGTGAGTGATTTTGATCTGGTTATTGCTTTTGTGATGATACATCTTTTATGGAGTACTGTTTAATTCAGTGGTTTTCTGTGTGCCTAAAAGTAATAATTTGTGTGGATGCAGCTTTATAATCAAAGCTGGTTTTACTTGTCAGCTCTTTGTTGATCTGGGTAATTTTCTATGTGCAGGTATGCACAAATGTCAGACTGTGCTGGTTGTATGTTAGTATAGAACTAAGAGCCTTCTGCAGTGTAACTTGATAAAAAGTGAGCCTTGAATTGGGAGAATTTATTGTATTCTCAGTTGCTGTGCTTGGCAGCTTCTTGAGACGGACATGTGGGTTTTCTGTCAGACACAATGGGTGCAAGAAGAGTCTCCCCTCAAATTATGACATTGCTGTAGAACTAAAATTCGCTATTTTCCTTATTTTTGTCAAGTAGTATTAATGCAACTTTCTCATTGCCTCTATTAGCATTCTTTATTCAGCCATTTGTTGTAATGATGGAGTTTTCCTAAAGAGCTACTTTTTAATTTTTCTTTTTATCAGTAGCTTAGCTAATTAAGAGTGATTTTCATCACAGAAGTTTTAGCTTTTTAGCAAGTGTAAATAAGTGAGAGACATTATTCTAGAACTGTTTTTGGGACATTTTTCCTTAGCTATCTTTCTCTTGTTGTCTGAAATACATCTTGTGTTTCACTGCCGTACTGTACATGCTGCTGAGACTTGAGTGTTGCTTTCGCTGTGTGCCCAAGGCATGGAGGGATTTTTAATAGCAGTAATTTACAGTTCAGAGGTGTAATGGATGGAAGGGAGGAAGTCAGCTACAGGTTATGAAAATTTTTCGTGATGTTGCACTAAAAACTCAGAAAAAATTCCAATTAAATATGTTTTCTGGAAGCAGGCTACAGTTAGGTAACTATTCATTTTGGTATTAAACTCTTAGGGTTGTACACTAAGCAGTTTTCTGAATGAAAAATACCAGAAAATTTCAGATGTATTGGTTAATTAAAAATCTGGAAACATGCTTTACATAATTGCATTACTGATGAAAAATTGAATATTTTGTATCCTGAATGTAAGACAAGTGCATCTTCCTTGAAAATAAGTGGAAAGAGAGTTATACAAGGGCTGAGGAATATTTTTATGATAGGCTGAGTTTAGGCATCTGCTGGAAATATGCTTACACCCTGTTTCAGTCTAGGTAGAAATCAGAACAAGAGAGTTAACTGTGTGACAAATATGAATATTAGTAGGCCACAGTGATACATGCTAAATGTTTTTACCTTCAGTGTTTGAGATGCAAGGTATACAGTTTTTTATTTTGCTTCCTCTCTCCCCTTTTTCAACCCATTGAAGATTCACAGCAGAACTGGTGGCAGTTGTTCCTTTTTCTTGATAGTTAAAAGTATTGCTATTGCTAGTTCTCTGTATTTTTGGCATATTGTATTTCTCCCAGAAAAAAAGCAATTTCCTTATGGTAGCATATGTCTGAATTGAATAATTATAGTATTGGAGATGGAAAGTGGTAGAAATATGGAATGTGTATGAAGCAAAAAAGAAAACAATTATGCGTTACTTTTTATAATTGACAAATTCTCAGTGAAAGAGCTGGATCTTAGTTCTACACCTAGTTATTACAGATAAATGCTTTCTTTCTAGTCTTTGTACCTCTCATTCAATGTTTTGCTGATTTGTCTTCTTAAATAAAATAAATCAGTTGTTGCTGTTCATGATAATTTTAGGATGACTATGGTAGTTTGTCTCATTTTACTTTATTATTGATAAATAAGATTGAGAGATAGCTCAAATTTGGTTCCAGTTTTAAGGCTTCTAAAATGTCTTTTTTTTTTTCATTGTTTATCTAAAAGTCCCAGACTATCAATCCAAATACTTGATTATATTTTGTCTTTTTGTGTTAGTTGGCTGCTCTTTGAAAGTGCAGGTAGGGATTGATACAATTGAACCAAACAATTATCATCTGTTTACTGCCTCTTTTGTATTTCAATTTCACACCAACTGCGGGAAATAATTTTGTGTGTTGTTTCAGTTATTCATGTATGGGATATATATTGCTGAAAACAAGAACTTGTGAGCTTCTGAGATAGCTGAAATGCTGGGTAGCAAACTTTGAGGCTTCTCCTTCCTGGAGGTATTTTTTTCTCTGGTGCAAAACCATCTTATATGGGTGTTTTGGGGTCTTGGTGGTTTCTCGTAGGTTTTTTTATTCCCTGCCCCCTGCATTGGAAGCCCAAGTTTGTTGGAGGGCTGATTTGAATTTGTGCAATTTACCCAAATTTATGTATCTCTACTGCTGTCCCCTGTGCTGCTCGCTTTGTGGGGATCAAAGTAAAGAGGGGAGCTCCTTAATACTGGTCTGTGTTGAGGTGACGAGACATTAAATGGTTTTTGAAAGATTGCAAGTGGTGATCTAGGGAATCCTTTGCAGTGCCTTCTTGAAATGGGGAGCTGTGTGAAGGAGAATGACATCACTGTGCCTGCTGGTCACTTTGACTGGCTTTAGGCTCAAAGTTCTCAGGGTATGTGGGAGAATTTCCTGTGTGAACTTCTCTGGCAGATTTCTGTTCTCTGGTCTGACAAAAGATAAAAAGTAAAGAAATTATGTGCAGCAGTGGTGTCTCAATTTTGAAGAAATTAGATGTCTGTGCAGTAAATTTAGCAGCAAAACTAATTTTTCCTGTGATAGGAAGTGTATCACAGAATAGCTGAGATTGTAAGGGACCTGTGGAGCACATCTATCCACCTCCTGCTCAAAGCAGTCACCAGATTGCTCAGGACAACTCCAGCCTAGTTTTAAATGCCTCAAAGGATCCACAGCCTGCCTGGGCAGCCCTAATCTAATACAGGATTATCTTTATATTAAGAAACCCTGGGCTTTTAGCTTTGTGGTTGTTTTGTTTTGGTGGTTTGTTGTTTTGTTTTTGTTTTTTTCCTTTTCTTTCTTTTCCTCTTTTATTTTTGGAAGTTTAGATGAAGTTTCCTATACCTCAGTTTCTGGCCATTGCATCTGGTCCTTCTGCTGGACACCACAGAGAAGAGTCTGGCCCTGTGTTCTTTACTCCTTTCCATCAGGTATTCACACAGACTAAGATTTCCAGCTGCCCAGGCTTCTCTTTTCCAAGCTAAACAATCCCCAGAAATCTCTGAACCTCTTCAGATTATCGTATTTTGGGCTCAGTCTTGATAGGGAATGAGAATTGGACTGAAAAATTGGAAATTGATTTGGTGAAATGAAAAGTATGCAAATTGAGATGTTAAAAGATGATTGATTGTCTGTTTCAAACAAGTTTCAAAAATACATAACAGATCTCTAAGTACCATCACAGTTAGGCTGAAGAACTTGGATTATGGAGAAGCTTTGTAATTCTTGTAAGTTAAAGAGAAATATTTTTAATGCTTTTCTATAATAACTGGAACATCTCTTCATAAAAAGATGTTAGAAATAAGAACTTGAGTGAGATGTGGAGAAAGACTCAAAGCTGTATCTTCACTCAGAATGGTTATGGGTAAAGTTGGATCTAACTAGTTTGAATTACAGTAGTGTTTTCTGTTGAGCTTTAAGGGACAGTCAGTGGGGACGAGAATTGAGGGTTCATAAAAATAAATGTGTTACAAGATGTGTGTAACCCTACTCTGAAGAGGGTACTGCAGAGGTGGTGTCAGAGTGGGTGACACTGCTGGTTTCTCCAGGACTGTTCTTGACAATTGTTGACTGAAAAGTGACCTTTGCATAGAAAAAGGCAATGCCTCAAAAAGACAAAATTTAAAGGCACCTGTTATATGTGAGAGGCAGTGCTGAAGAACTGTGCAACCCTGGGGATTGGAATTACTGAACAAAACAGCATAAAGTGCAGCTTGTCATGAGTATGAGTATTACAAAGAGCCTTTGCAAAAGTCTGGGAGCTCATTAGTTGGAAATACAGAGCATTAGGAGTAGGCAATTTGGTTTTTTTGGCTGCAGCTGAGTTTGAGCCATGAGACCAAATTGAACAAATGAGATCTGAGAATGTATTGAACTATTTTTATTCTGTAGAAGTAGGCAACAGTGTTGTTAGGTCCTAAGAAGAGTTAATTTTAAATGGAGTATGTTTTTCTGGCTGATTAAGGTCAAAAGTAATGAATCCAATGTGGAACAAGTACAGAGAGATTACTCAAATTATTGGATGAATGGTGGCTTTGCTTATGGTGAAAAGGACTTTGTTCTGCATGGCTGAACAAGCTGGACTGTGAGACAAGATGGTTGCAGTTTGTGTTCAGAAGTGTGAAAAACTATTTGAAATGAAAAGCAAAGTAATTTAAGTGTCTATGGAAATTGAAAGTTCTGGAATCATTCAATCTGAATACTCCATAACTTGTTTTTGATTTGTCACTATATGTATTCTGTGACAAGCTTTGAAAAAAAATGTTGTAGTGGTAGAGATCTAGTTCTTTATGAAGGTGATTAGCTTTACCCATTTGCAGCAGATATTGATGTTCCAATCTGTGGTTTCTAGCAATATTTGATGTGCTCCATTACATGAAGGTTCTTTTATCAGTTCCCATTATTTTAATATTAGTAGGAATAAACTCTGTGCTTAGTAAAGTTTGCAAAGAATAGACTCAGCAAGACTATAGTGACAGTGTCTGTGGAAGCAATTTTCTCTGTGTAGTTGTGTAGAGAGAATATTTATAAAGCTATTTGTTTATTTTGTCTCTGTTTAAAGTATTTACAAAACCAAGGAAAATCAAATTTCGCAAGAATCCTTTCCAGATGTGATCTCTGAAAAAAGAGTGGGAATTGGCCACTCATGTACTTTCAGATTCAAGCAGTTCATTATGTATCTGCAGGCCTGATCTCTATATTTTTGAAAGACATTAAAGAAACCAGCTCTTAGTTCTTGCAAAAACACAGGTTGCCAGTGGTTCAAGGCTCTCACTTCAAACACCTGGTGTTTTGAGAAGAAAACTGAGACCTTTCTTATAGAGCAAGAGTGTGTTGTTTGGGTTTTTTGAAACAACTGCTGCCTCCCGTTGGTCAGAAGAAAATTCAGGAATGACAACTGTTACATTTTAGAACAAAGGAATGAATTTACAAAAATTGTGAACTAGGAAGGAAGGGTGGGTTTTTTTGTTTGTTTAATAATTAGTCATTTTATAGGAAGCTTCTGAAATAACATTATTATTGATAATGATTTTGATCCCATTAAGTTGTGATATTATTGAGCAATTAACATTTCAAAATGGCTGCAAAATTTTGATTATAAAAATTCAAGCGAACAGTTGTTCCCTTCTTCTTGGGTCTTCCAGCAAGTTATTTTCCTCACTTTTCTATAATTGTTAATTCTCTTTTACAGTTGTCCTATAAAACTGTCAGCCTAACACCAGAATCCCAAGAGCTTGACACTGTAAAAAAGAAACTGTGAGGTTCCTGAAAATCTCTGAAGACTGGTGCTGTGAAACAAGGAGCTTTAATATATGATAGTCATAGACTGTTAAGGGGAAAAGGGAAAATAGGAGGTGTATCCATAAAGCCAGCAGAACTTAGAAAAGCTGCTGGCAGGTAGCTCTTGCATTTTCTCTGTATGAACAACTGCAGTGCACTGCAACTGAGCAGCGCTGGCTTTTTAGTCTCAGGAGGTGAAACATGGAATGTTTTAGGCAGCTGCAACTGGGATTGGTTTGTGGTTTATCCAGATGCCTTTGTAGTGATGTAATGCTCAGATTCCTGTGGCTAGTGAATGGAACTAGAAGGCTTGTGTGGTTGGATTAGATGTGCACATCTCTCTGCAGCACATCATCTCAAATTCCAGCACAGGATGTATGAAAGTGTAGACAGATAATTGTTTTCCACAAGGGAAAATATCTGATGCCGGTGTTAAGGTTATTTTTATTCATGAGGAGTTCTCAGAGAAGACTTTGAATATTGAGAGCAGAGCATTCTGTGAAGCATGAGAAGAACCAGTAAGCACAATTTGGTTTGTAGTTTTTTAGTGATCTCTTAGAAATTATGTCCCTGGAAGTGTTGGAAAGGGTTACTGTGCAGCTGAGGGATGACTGTTTGTGGGAAAACATGAAGTGCCCTGGTCTGGTTTCTTAAGTGGGAGATACATAAACATATACATATATAGATACAGTATGTAATATTTAATAGTGTGTTGTTCTCTTTACATTGAAATAAACAGAGGAACAAGCTGGTTTTGCTGGAAGGGGTGTGGATCTTTTGCTCCGTTCATTTAATGGCAAAAGGGTGATTAAACCCTGTGCCCTTCTGTTTATTTCCCAAAACTGACTTTGCATAAAAGGATGGATCAGTAAGATGTAAAGCAGGGGAATTTCTTGGGGCTGGTGAAGCCTTGCAGTAGGTACACTTAGAGTTTTTGCTTTGGGCTGATCTCACCAATGATGTGTTCCTGAAATGATTACCTGAAAGCAGTGATGTCTTCTGGCTGACTTTAAAGTACTAAAAGTTGTTGTGGACTCCCAGTTTGTGCCAGATGATGATGAAACGCTCTGAGAACTGAGTGGGTTTATCTTTGGATTCAGTCAGTTCCAGCTACCTGTCCTCAAAACACCTCTTTCACCTGTGAAATTTAGATACCTCCAGAGAAACTGTGTTCTAGGCTATTTTCCTCTTGCAGCTGTATGGGTTTATTATGTAACTCTGAGATGTGAGAGCAGAAAAGTATAGGTAGGAAGTGCTTTATAAGCTAAATTTAATTGTTAAAGATAATGCTGTTTTAGTGCTTGTCAGTGGTGCTCTAGAAGTTCTCATTCCCCACTTCATGCTACTACACAGTTGGGTTAAACTGTGGTTTTATGCTTATGTAGGCATTACTGAATTCTTGTATGAGCCTTTTTCTCTATGAACTATGTTTTTTCACTTAGCTAGCATGAGTGTCATTCTTTTAAAAACACATGTCTGAAGTCTTTTAAAGTATTAATGTTATTTCTTGAGCACAAGATTCTAAGTAATCCTGTCCTTTCTTAATTTTATGACTATTTTCTCTATTTATGGCTTTTCCAGTTTAATCATAGAAAAACTTGGATTGGAAGAGCTCATTAAAGGTCGTACCATCCAACCGTCCTGAAGTTGCAATGTTTGTGTTTTTTGTTAGCTAGTGAGGCTCCATGTTGTTAGATTAAGAAGGTATACTGTGGAACTTACCATCTGTGCACTGAAAGTGAGAAGCAGTAGTGAGCTGAATACTTAATAGTGGAGAAAAAGCAAATGTGGCAGCGTGGTCCACCTCAGTCCTACATTTGCATGTTTAGGTGAGCACTCGTGGCTTTTATGTGACTGCTCAAATCAAGAAAGCTGGAACAGGATGTTTTTTAGGAGTGGATGATTTTATGCAACTGAGAGACAAAGAAAAAGAAAAATCCTGATTGAGAAAACCTTGGCATCAGGGAGAGGCAGGAAGCATGGCTATTCATGCAGGTGATCCTTAGTAAGAGAAAATTGAAGAGGATTGTTTGTCATACAAACAAAAGGAGATAATGCTCTGTGCACTGAAGAAGGTGAATAAAATCCTTGCAAGGATGAGATGTGAGAAAAATACAGAAGAGGGATTCTGGGATCTAGGAGAGAACCAATTTAAAGAGAAAAGGTTAGACTAAAGGCTTACTTGTTTTGGTAGTGGTGTTTGATCTGTTTCCTTTTAATAAAAAACAAATCTTTGTAATGATCTTCCATTCTGGATACTCTTTATTGGTAAAGAAAAAGAAATTGAGATGGCAGCATTTACTGTTGCCAAATAGGATAGAACCCAGACACATGGACAGTGTTAAATTTGTTCTTTATATAGAGGAAAATATAAATGTATCAGTGTGTGCATATAAGGGATTTAGAAAGAATGTGACAATTATGGAGGTAGAAAAAGATAGCTAGATAAATAAGAATATGCAGAATTTGAAGTGTTTGTTGCCTTTAAAAATACCACATTGTGTTAAAAATAGTGGGTGAGTTTTCTCTTTATATTTCTTTTTAACAGACTCTGAAGGCAGATCCAGAAGAACTGTTTACGAAACTGGAGAGAATTGGTAAGGGGTCTTTTGGTGAAGTTTTTAAAGGAATTGACAATCGGACTCAGAAAGTTGTTGCTATAAAAATTATTGACCTAGAAGAAGCAGAAGATGAAATAGAAGACATCCAACAAGAAATCACGGTGTTGAGTCAGTGTGACAGTCCATATGTAACTAAATATTATGGATCCTATTTAAAGGTAAGATACTCACAGATGGTGGCTATTTGGTTTTACAGGTAATTCTTTTCCAGGCTATCCAGTTGTGCCCGTTTTTGTTGGTGAGGTTTGTCAAACCTTGGTTAAAGAAAAATATATTTTTGTCCTTTCAACTCTAAAGAAATAATGAGTTACTGTATTTTGTGAAGTATGTGACAGAATTTAATAAGAAAAAATGCTTGTCTGTTGCTATTTCTGTACAAAAACTCCTTTAAATAACCTGAGTTTGTTGAGCTCTAATATGTTTAGATTTTCTTAATATTAGTTAATTTAAATTCAGAAAATTCAACCTAAGTCTGCATTTGAATTACCAAAACATTAAAAGCAATTAGTATCAGCTGTTTTGTGAGGCTTGAAATTTTTTGTCAGGGCTTGATCCCTGATCATTCTAAGCTCTTAGTTTGTTCTTCTGAGGAAACTGAACCCATCTTTGGTCTGAGTGATTTAAAAATTAAAATCTGAAAGTAAATAATTTTGCACATTAGACATAAGTGAAGCTAATAATGGAAGGGGTTTCTGTTAACTGTCTTGTGAGTCTGTTTCCCTTTCCTCCCACTGCCATATTATTATTGTCAGGATTCAGTTTGAGGTGTGCCAGATAGTTTGCTCTTTTGTTAAGGTTTTCTTTTTTTGTTATTGTTTTTAATTGGATGGATGTAATGATTTATTATTTCTTGAAGGTAGTGGAAGTATCTGGAAGCTTTTAGTGTTACTTTATTCCTTGGGCAGACTTTGTTCCCATCTCAACAGCTCTTTCTTTTATGACAGTGAGATGAGAATCTAGATAAGAGCTTGTTGTCTTGGCAAGATTTGAAGTTAGAAGTTGGCAAAAAATACTTTATTCAGTCTCCTTTTGCTTTTGTGGAAGTGTTCTGTTTATCTGCAAAGACATGAAGGTTCTGAAAGGGGAACCCTGCTTTATCTCTCTGTCTCTGAGATTGCCAGTTAATTTCCAAAGAAAAAAGGACTTTTTCTGGATGCGAGATATACTCAAATGAGAGATAGTTTTTCCTTTCCTCCTTGTGCTCTGAACCAGTTTGCTTGGATATCTTCTCAGTAATTTGGTAATGGTTTTTTGACCTGATAACTTGTTACCAAGGCTGGACTTCGGTGTTAGGTATAGGTTTGGTCTCAGAAGCATCAGAAGGCAGTTAATTGAGCACAGTAAATTGGATAAAGTTTTCCTCATAGCTTCTACCACTGCTTTTGAAATTACACTGTCAAGGACTGATAGTTCAATGAAGTATGGCAGCTGCGCCGCTGTGCCTTCCTGGTCTGTTTGCTCTCAACAGTTGTAGCCCTTCCCTGTGACATTCCAGCTGTGTGAGCTGTCCCATCATGTCTTGGTAATTGCAGTGAGATCAAAGCCTTGTAACTGCACAGAGATCTCAAATCCCTGCTGCTCGTTCCCTATACTGCCTTCATTGGTGTGCCAGCTCTTCACAGAGGTATTTGAGTGTGTCTGTGTCTCAGTAGGGCTGCAAGGGAATGTCACACAGTCCTTTCCTCTTCTCTCACTTCTCCTAGTTCAAAGCTGACTTTACCAGGTTGGCCATTCTGTTGGCAAAGGCTTTTATGTGACCTGTTTCATGAGGTGGATTCTATCTCTTCCAATCAGCAGAGTCCTAAAACAAAATTTTTTTGCCAGCACCAGTGGTGCAGCCAGTTTACTTTGTAAATCCAACTACTTCTGCTCTCATCATTTACCCAAACTGGCATAATTAAGGAAAAGACTACCTGGGCCTCCAGACCCTCGTCTCCGGAGCCCTAATATTGGATGTGATTACCCTTGGTGTCATTTGTGCCACAGGATAAAAAATCGAATATAAGAAAAAATCTGATGGGAAAACCTCTTATTAGTTTTAAAAATGTGTATAATACAAAGAGGCTGAAAAAGAAAACCCAGTGTTCAAATTTGAAGTAAGTGAATGTTGATGTTTTTTGAAGGTGTTATGGCTGTGGCTGCTTTTCCTAGTAGAAGGGGAGAGGAGATTGTAAGGCTCTGTACTCTGAATGAGTTTGGCTGGGTTGAAGGGTCAATAGGAATACTTGTGCTTATTGTTGTGAGGGGGACCCTCTGATACCTTCCGTATCCCTTTTTCTGTTCAGTGCAGCAGCCTGTGAGTTTTTCAGCTTGTGTCAGCTCTGTAAGATACAGCACCAATAGTGGCTGTGTGTGACTCAGTTACTTGTGCAGTGAAGTACAGCTTTTTCTGCAGTTAGTAGAATGTGAAACTACTCATGTACTCATTGCTTCAGTGCTTTGTGAATGTGTGTTGTTCGTAAGACACTTGGTACTGCAGCACTTTGGGTCTTCAAAACAAAAAGCTGATTTCTTTATGCTGTTAGAAGTTAATGTGTGGTAGTTACTGGGTGATGCTGATAAGTGGTAGAATCTTTGCAAAAGAAACATTTTGCATTTTTATTTTCTTTCTAAAAAAAGAGTAAGGTTTTGTTATCGGATAGAGATATTGTGTCATCACATATATATACACACACACAAGAAAGGGACTATATTAATATTTAAATGAATTGTTTCATATTCTTGGCTAGAAATCTAAGTTTATTTGCTGCAGATCTCTTTTGTATTTGGAAGCCAGGACTGCTATATGTAGTTCTAAGGGTCTGACCATCTTTTAGCTCTGTTTCTGACAGTGCAGATAATCCGTCACTGAGAATGTTCAACACATTAAATTTCCATGTGTTGAGTGATTAGGAGACATTATTTCTTCTGTGATTGGAGAGTTTAGCACTAATTACAAGAAAGATAATAATGTCTTGTCACAGAACAAACTTCTTTCAAGTAAGCAAGTAGAAAAACAGTAGGATCTCAGTTTATATTGCCAGCCACTTCACTAATTATCATCCTCTAGTCTATGCAGCCTCGTGCATGTTGACTGTGTCTCTGGTGGATGTTGGATAGAAAGAGTTACTGTTTGTAGGGAACTCTTCATTTGATTTTCTATTAATTACTTTGGCAGACAGATTGAAATTGTTTTTGGAATTGCTATCCTTTCTCTAAGTAGGCAGAATATTTTGGGCTTGAGTTTTAAAATATTTGTTTATTTTTTAGTAAACCAAATCATCTGTCTTTGAGAAATCTTTATATTGTTCTTCATTCTGTGTTACTCCATACCTTCTTCCATTAAGCTAGGTGATTTTATATGCCAGTGTGTTCAGGAACCTGTTGATTGGAATTTTAGAAGGCTTATATAATACTACTGTGCTTGCCTGAGGCCTCTTGCTGTCTTGAGAAGATGTGAGAAGAGCTTGTCAAGCTCTTGGTGCCTTCTGCATGATACACATGGTAGGACAGCTTGAAATAACTATTACAGTTTAATGAGTTAATGGAAGTTTCTTTGTTCTAGTAACTTTTTAAAAACACTGGTTAGTTTTTAGGTTATACCTAGAATAGTGTGATATACTCAAAAGCCTTGTTAACTCTGCAATACTCTGTATATCCTGTATATTTGAATGTTTTGAAAGTGTGTTTGTAGCAAATTCTTCTTTCATATGCAAAAACTAAGCCATATGAAATAAAAAACTAAGTTCATATGAAATATTACTGCTTTAGCACAATGAATCTTAAATAAGAGGCAACTTATTGCTCCCATAAAGCAAGTCTTGCATTTCTTCTAGACTTTGTTCTGTGCATCTGTTTTTGGAGGTTTGTGTGCAGTTGCTGTGATCAGAGTTCATGCAGATAGATAGAGCAAAAGCAATAGTGAAGTTGTACCAGTTTAGGTTGTCATTCTGAATATAAATTTATTTGTGGTACGCCTTTTTGTCAGAAATCCAGATGTATTTATATCAAACAGAAATGGAAATGCCCTTTTCTAAGGGCATTGTATTTTTAAATACAATGTCTTAATGTTCCCATTCTATTGGAAAAAAAGGTCTTTTGTCTGTAGGATATACTAAGTAACTGCAGTGTTGCTCTTAAAATAAATTGCATTTCCATGGTTTACCTGGGTGCAGATATCTACAGGGATTGCCATTCCTTGTCTGCCATGGTGTGTTAAAAACCTGTGTTGATAGTCCTTGCTGCCTTCCAAATGAAAGGTTCCTCTGTTCCTCTGTGATCTGATTAAATGCTCCATGGATAGAAGAATAGTTTTTTAGATCCTTACAGAATTAATTAATGAAACTTCTTTGGATCTTTTTACTTCTTTAGATTTTAGGTTAACAGCATCCACGTTCTTCCTTGTAATGGATTAGGGATTATTTTTGTTTTGTTAATATTTTAAAAATTTCTTATGAATTTGGCTGAAATTTGCTGTCTCTTCTGAGTTTTGCTGAGCTGGAACTCTTAGGAAGTATTGCTGTGCTACTTATTCTAAAACTTTTTCAGTCTAGAAGCTTGTCAGCTCTGCTTTTTGCATCTTATTCTGTTTTACCAAATTTTCAAGGCTTAGTTAGATTTGGTTCTATGGTTGTTTCTCCTGTCCTTGTTGTTTCAAATCAGTTTTATTTTCAAGATTCAGATGCCTCTCTGGTAATGCTTCTTCAGTTTTGTTAATAACTTTAAGGATGGCTTTATTATAACTCAATAATGTTTTTATATTTCTTGATCTTATTTTATTATTTAGAAATATATGAGCAAATTAATTTGTGTTTATATTTAAAACACTGAAGGTTAAAGACCCGTGACGTTTTTGCATATAGGTATATGTACATTACACTGCAAACTTAGGTTAATAAGTGTATATGGTCAAAAGCTGAGATTGATGTGTTTATATGTGTGTATATGTTGAAAATTCATTTCTTCATCTTAGACTTCTGTACATATGTATGTAATGGCAGAGCAAATAATCTATAAGTAGTTTCATCCTCCATTGTAACTAAGTGCACATGATATCAAACTGGTATTGAACTAGTTTTGTGGTATGTTTTTAAAAAATACTACTATATCTAAGCTTGTGTTTCTTCATCCTCCAAATATATTTTTCTAGCACACCGTGGAGCTTCAGAGAATACCCTCTTTTGAACTGTTTAAATTGATTGACCTAAGAAGAATAAACTTACTCTGTATTTCCCCCTTTATTCATACAGACAACCTCCCATTTTTTAACATATTATAAGAATTATTTTTTAAAAGTTTATAGGAAGCAGTGATAGAAGGTTCATAAAGGATAGCTGCCAATAATTTTTAGGCTTTTTGTTACATAAAACCAGTATGGCTTTTTATTTCCTGTCTAGGATGTAATATACCTACTGCTGAAAGTCAGGCTGGTGTTTCTATAGACAGCAAGAACACAGAAAATGGCTTCTGGTTAACTTTTATGAGTGACACATTCTACCCTAATTAAAAAAAGAAAGTGCTTTTATGAAGTTTAATTAATTGAATTCTGTAGTACAGTGAATTCTGGCAAATGAACTCCAGCCAGAACAAAAATTTTTTTATGAAAAATGGTGATTCTGAAATTAATCTGTGGTTTTATTTTTGGTAATCAGATGAATGTGAGGTTGGTAAACAGTGCTGATGCTGAGTCTTAGAAAGTCTTGTGTGGTTAGGGCTTCGGTATACACAGGATCAGTGACACTCCTCTCAGAATAACGTGGCCAGTTCACAGTGGGCTGGAAAACTGCAATGCAGTCAGTAAAGAGCTTCTCAGGAACAGTTCAAGGTTTGGGAAACCTGTATTCAGGAGGATGACTGAAGTTCAGGCTAGGTTTTGTTTTTTTAAGAGAAGGTTGGAAGTGACTCAATGTGTATATAGGAAAGCCCTTTCTGAGAGTTTAGTGCTTTCTAACCAGTTATGCCAAAATATGACAAGATGTACTGGCTGAGTGGTCAAGATAAGCAAATTTCATCTCATAATCTAGTGTACTGTTTTAAAGGGTAGACAGATTAAATATTGGAACAGCTTACACGAGGTGGGTTTTATGCCACTAGCAGGTTTTTGGGGTTTTTGTGTCACTAGCAGGTTTTTGGGGTTTTTGTGTGTCAGTATTTGCTGAATTTAAAGAAGCCTGAGCTTGAATGCTTTGGGAGACTCATGAACTTTAATGTGGACATGTTGACTATCCTAGGTAATGTAACTTGGAATGTGGGTGTTTGTGTGGGACTTCAATAAGTTTAAAGTTGGTGTTCTTTTGCTTCGCAGGTTTAACTGGTTTACTTTAACATTTATGAGCATCTCTGAGCTGATGTGACCTTAAAAGTCAGCCAGAAGTTAATGGACTTGGTGCATTCTGTTGTCATTTGGTATAGCAGGCAGCCTTTGGCAGGTTTCATCGTGCTTATTGGGGTGGAAGACAGAACAGAGATTTTTCCTGCTTAACTGTGAGAGTGTGGAATCCCCTGTGACAGGGGTGCTACCTCAGCACAGGGAGAAGTGGAACGTGTGAGTAGTTCTTGATGGTCCATTGTTGTGCTTTGTGCCCAGTCCCGCAGCAGCAGCTTGTGCCCTGGCAGAGCTGACTTTTGCAACTGCAGTCCCTGAATTTTGGGTGTTAGAACCATAGAGTCATAACATTGTTAAAGTTGGAGAAGACCTTTCAAGATGAGGCCCAGCCATCAACTTAGCACCATGACCACTTTGTTCACCATTAAACCATGTGTTCACGTTTTCTGAAGGCTTTCAGGGATGGTGGCTACTGCTTCCCTGGGTAGTCTGTGCCAATGCGTTGCAGTCCTTTCTAGAAATTTTTCTGTGAAGAAATTTCTCCACCTGGTACAACTCAAGGCTGTTTCCTCTCATCCTGTCACTTGTTGCCTGGGAGAAGAGATCGACCCCCAGCTCACTGCAGCCTCCTTTTGGGTGGTTATAGAGAGCAATAAGGTCTCCCTTGAGCTTCCTTTTCTCCCCCACCTCCCCCAGGCAGTCCTCAGGTGACTTGTGCTCCACACCCTTCCCTAGACCGGTTGTCCTCTGGACTCATTTAGGCAGGATTAAATGAAAAAAGCAGGATTAAATGAAAAAGTAACTGTCTTTCATTTTTCCTGCTACAATTGCAACCATGTTGTCATCATTGCATTTTATGAGGGGTTGAAGGGCTGAAATGATTTCTTCATTCTCTTGACCAAAGCTAGAAGGAATTGTCTTCATCTTTAGGAATTCCTGCAGCTGGAATGAGAAGAAGGCTGGGGCTGCAAATTCTGTTCTTGTGGCAGTGTTAGGAGCAAAATAAGGCCCACTTTCCTGTGAGCCAACCTGTGTTCTGGTATGCTTACTCTTCTTTTGAATCACTGGTAACCCTCTGTTCTCATTAGGCAGCCCTGGCCTGCAGAGAAGTTGAATGAGTGTTGCCTTCATTTATCTGTAGTAAATGTGGAGATGCCATCTGACTGGACTGCTTAGAGGGAGGTAGCAAGAAGATTTCTGTAGTTCTAAAAGGCTCTCAGATGTTGTCAGTCTACTGATTGAGAGAACGAGTAGGAGACTTCCATTGATAGAGCCCCTATATATGGTAGCCATAAATAAGACAAAGGCAAAAGGATGTCAGAGAACCCATAAACTCTGTTTCTAGAGTCATGTTCTTTTGCTGTGAAGTCCTGTTTTCATATTTAAAATAGTTTGGTCTCTTCTTATTTCAGAGTTGTTACCTTGAACTCTGAGCCTTTGTTGTGCATAGTCCTTACTACTGTCTTTCCCTGTAGCTGTTTGCTGCACTCTTAATGATAAAAAAGTCCCTAGTTTGCATTATCTTTATTCAAAGGTATGGTTTCAAATTGTAGTTTTAGAAACTTGTTATTCCAGTATTTTCCTTTAGCAGTTGCAGGGATTTTTGGCACTTTCTGGAATCTGTATCATATTGCCCTATTTTTTCACATCTGTTGAAAAATCTGCCTAGTAAACAATGGTGCCTTCCAGAAATTTGCTGTTCATCAGTGTAATCAGTTCTGCACTTTTAGCCTTTTATGGATAAGTAATTCTTACTGTACAGGTATATATCAAGGTTGGGAAGCATCACCTAGTATATCTCAAAGAAAACTGAGAGTCTGTAGTAACTATATTTTGTATTTTGTGTAAGTACTTAACTGTATCATGTTATTCTGATCTTGTTTTAAATAAAAAATTAGAAAGCTTAATGTAAAATATCATTTATTGGAAGTAATATGTTTGTTGTCCTTGTGATGGCCTTAACAGCTGCCTTTGTACCACTGTGATTGCTGACCTCTGTATGGTACGTGTGTAATTTCACATCTCAGTATCTGCTTTTAGGCAGATCTAACAGATATGAAAAAAAGGCAGCAGCAGTATCTTGTTCCCCATCCTGCTTACCTGTTCCTGCCATGTAACTTGTGTTGGATCTGTTGGCTGCATCATGAGTTGGTTCATCTGGGAGACAAGTTTCCTTGGTGTCTTCTCCTGTCCCTACCAAAAACAGCCTTGAAAAGAGCAAACCCCAAACACTGACAGATCAACCAGTTCTGAGATCTGTCTACGAAATGCTAGATCAGGTGCAAAAAAAAAAAAAAAAAAAAAAAAAGGTAGACTTGGGTGGCCTAAAAACTAGGAGGTAGGGGGAGAGAAAAGTACCAAAGGTGTTGGTAATGGCTTAGTTCTAGATTAGCTGTACCATGAAGCCCTTTATTTGGTTTGACTATACAGAGTAGGATGACGCAGCATTGCCTTCTAGCCATATGTAATCTTGTGTCAAGTGTCCTTCTGTAACTTGTGCATTGACTGCTACACTTCTTGCTGCAGGCCTCTGAAATAATTAAAAAGAGAGTGTTAATGTGGCATTGGGGTCTAAACCTTTTGCTGCTGTTGCTGCAAAGGGGAGGTCCAACTGTGCCTTAAAAGTGGCCACAGAGGCTGTTGGAACTTTCAGTGAAGTGGTTCAGCTCACTGAGTGGGTAGAGGACTAACCACCTATTTTTTATTTATATTTTTAAATATTTTGTTTTAAGGATTAGAGCATTGTGCACTGATGGTTCAGACTAGTCTAAAGTTTTATGCAAACCCACTGCCAATACATTGTTTGTGGAGATTCTTCCATCAGCCAGCCAGCAGTAGAGCTGAAAAAAGAGAGTGTGTGTATGTGTTATGTATGTGTATCTGTTTAGGCTTATGTGCATTAGTTTTGTGGGCTGTTTCCCCATTTTTTTTCTCAGATACACTTCATGGTACAATGCTTTTCATCTAGAATGTGATTAATCCTAGGCTGCCAGCCTATTGATCTGATGTTCTCATGAACCTCTAAAACATTTTGGTTGAAAACTTCTTTACCTACATCCATAGCACCATAATCTGGTGCTCTTACATAGTTACTGTGTTTTTGTTGCAACTTGAATATGAGTGTTAGGTAGTCTGCATGGCTCAGTTAACTTTCTTTTACTTAAGTATACTTTGGCATTTATGCAGCATTTTGGGTCAAATTACTTATTCTAAGTGTCTGTGTGCTCTGTATGCACATAGTAGTATAAAAGCAGAAGAGTCTTTACACTTAAGGGACATTATGGCGTGTCGCAAAACGTGCTAGTAAGCATTTTTAAATATTGAATGTTGAACTCTGAGAAATTGTTATTTGGAAAAAGTTGATTAGACTCAGAAATACTGAACTTCAAAAGGGAAGTTGCCCAATTAATAGGTTTAAGGACTGTAGTAGTTCTAAAACATTGCAGTTCTTGTGTACAGTAGCCAGTGTTTTCAAACAAATTCCTAAGGTTCTTTCTTTATACTATTAAATTCTGTGCTCTTGCATAACAGTTGGGATAAAAATGATCATTTGGAGGTACTGAGTTTTCTCCCTTTTTGCTTCCTTCAGTAGTTCCTTGAAACAACAACTTCTAAGAGCAAAACAAAAACATAAAAGAAGAAGGGAGAATGGAAATTATTTATGTGAATATAAGGTGTTTTTACCAGTAATTAGGTCAGGGTAAAATTTGTAAAGACTAAAAGTAGAAAATAATAAGGACTTTCCAGAAAAATTGTGTTGTTGGGAATGGAATGATAAGCTTGACAGAAATCTGACTTGAAGATCCTGAGCTATTGTAGGGTTGATACATGTGTACAATGCCATCAGTAGTAAGACTTTTGAAGAAGGATTGGCCTATGTGTGTTCTGTGAAGGAAGTAGTGGAATTCAATAGCATGTGAATGCAAAAGGGGGACAAAAAGAGGGTTATAGCTTGATAGGCTGCGAAACAGGGGTGCAGATGTTGGAAGGGGTGGTGAGTGGTATAAAAAATGATTAAACTGATAAATGGATTGATATCTGAGCTAAGAAGTAAACCTGATTTGTAACTTTCATATTTAATTTTATTTGATGCAATGGGTGAACAGGAATGGATGTAAGCATTAGAGCAATTGTATTTTTGGGCAATGGAGAAGGGGGTTTTGTGCCTCATGTTTTTGTTGGAATTTTGTTTCTGATATAGAGAAGGGAATAATTATAAACCCCCTGCATCCTATTGATGTGAACTACTCCAGTGAGGAAGGTTTAAGATACACAGGTGTAGAGTGACATTTTTGTGGAGGGGAAATTGCTAATCTCAGTATTTGTTGGCTACAAGGTTCTTTTGTTAGATATAATGCAATTTATCTGAGGTAAAGAATTCTGTGAACTAATTTACTTTTGGTTCCCATTTCCTGATTTGCTTTTGCTTCTAATTTTCTGGTTTGGGACCTTGTACAGTTCATTAATAACCAGTATCAGTAAAATTCAGTTCCATTTGGAGCTTTGATTATGGGTTACATTTTTGTCTTGGTAACTGTTTATAAGAGGTGAGTAGATGGTCTGTTGGGATTATCGTAGGACCACATAAGTAATTTAGCACTTAGAGAGATACACATATTAATCTTTGTGTGACTCTGTTGGTGGACTTCCTGGGAAAAGGTTTACCCCAGTTAGCAGTATAGGTTTTCCCCCCCATAAGGCAATGGCTTGGTAGATATGGTTATGATGTACTTATCTGGGAAGGGAAGGATGAATCTTGTCAGTCTTACTAAGAATAAAAAATGTTACAGTTAAAATGATAGTGGTGGTAAGGGGCAGGATTCCTCCACCATTGTGTTATGAAGCAAGGAAAGGGAAAGTGGCTGTAGGCAGGTGGGAGGAGGAAGAGTATGAGTTTGTGTACACTTAGTGTTCCAGAGCAGTGGTTACCCATTCCTTTATGAAGTGAAATATGAGCTGTTCTTCTGTTGTTGTGCAAGTTCCTTGAATTTACTAGCTAGGAGCTGGTTTTGCAGCCAAGTCAAGAAATACATGTCTTTGTGCTTCCACTGTAATGTACTTTGGTAGAAAGTTACAGATCCAGATTGCCCACTAATTTGCAGCTCTGGGAAATCATGTGCTTAATATGACATGCCTAGGCTAGTGACAGCTGGGCTATAAAGAATAATTTCTATGGTGGAAGGGCATGTGCCCAGGAAATGTGCCAAGAAGGCTGTGAATATGGACACTGTTAGAGATGACTCACTTTAGGAAAAACATGTAGCTCGTGGCTTTAGCATGTTGGCATGCAAACACAAAAGTCTGCTAAATGCTCTGCAGAAGGAATCTTTTTTCAGCACTGTGACAGAACATTCATTGTTGTGGGTTTTTTTGCAAGCAAGTGGCTCTGCAAGCTCTCCTACTACTAGCTTATGGCAAAAAGGATGCATTTAAAGGTTAATTGTATACTGCTGTGGTGATTGCAAGAGGTAATTGTTGAAGAGGGTCTGCTGCCTTAGATAGTAGAGTTGACTAGTATATGTGTCTAGGAGTTGAAATGTGACATTTTTTCTTGAGACCTGGAGAAGGCAGGAGTTTCAGAGGATTGGAGAATGATTCCAAAGGCAAGCAGCTTTTTTTATACATGTATACATGTGTAAAATACTGTCTACTGAGATGATTCTGCTTAGTCTGAAGTGTCATGTTACCTGTGTTTTTCATGGACTTCAGAGAGTCCTAACTGGGACGAGCAGTTCTTGTCTTTACTTAGTTTCTGTTCTGCATTGGCTACCCAGCAGATGCCTTTATTTTTCCCTTTGTGGTTGAACTTGTTAGATGGCTGACAAACCTTGATGAAAGGACATAAATGCGCCACATGCAAAACCACAATGATTTCTTTGATTGCAGGGACCTTTTGGCCAGCTTGCAGTAAGGACTTGTGTTTAGAAGAGAACCTTTGGGCTCATCTGTATCTCCCTCCCCTCAAAGGGATGGCAGCCCCAGGACAGCTAGCATTCATCCTGACGCCAAGAGACTTCAAAGGAGGTAAGCGCCTCAGAAACGCTCCCCAGCCAAAACACTTGTCAGTCCTGCACCCCAGCCTGGCAATATTCTTTACTACAGCACTACCAGCATTCATGGCTCCTTTGGGACAATTTTTTGAGAACTCTATGGGGCCTCATCAGCTGCTTGCAGCCCCCTTAAGATTCACAAAGTTGTCCATTGCTGTCAGTTTGCTTAACAACGTGCCCCCAGTGGAAGGGAAAAAGACGTGCTACACTTCTGGAGTATAACTTAGACATATGCTCCCCTCTTTCCCTTAGTTTTTTATTTTCATATTTTGGATGAGGTCCAAACTTGCGCTTTTTCCAATTCTTTTTCCTTAAGGTTAAATTTGGAGGAAGAAAAAAAAGAAGCCAAAACTAAGTGCTGCTTACTTCACACAGTTTTAAACCCAGTTTTAAAATAGATTTCTGAATTAGCTCTTTAAAACAAGATGATTTCCACCTAATTCTTTGTGTGCTTAAATTTCTAGTGAGCATTAGTCCAGAAAGGTTCTGTGGAAGTAAATTACTGCATTTTACTCTCCTTGAGGGACATATGTCCTTCGGAATTATTTTTCCATGTTAGAGATGCTACCTACATGAAGCACAGCCTTCCAAGTACCTGTGGAAAAGTAATTTAGTAAAGAAAGCAATTTAAAATAAACAGAAGTTTACTTTGATATCATAAATTTAAACACAAAATGCCCATTGTAGCTTTTTAAAATCTATTGTTTTGTAAAAGCAGACTTTTCAGGGGTGATATCGACCGGTTAATTCAGGTTAATTGTATGAATACTCAGCTCTAGATCTTTCTTTCCACATTCTTATTCTAGTAGATAATATATATTATGCATATTTTGTACATATATATATATATATATATAAAATTATATGTTCCAGTATATTCTTATTATATGAAAACAAAGAATATTACCGGAATCATAATGAAGAACCTTCTAGGTTCTTGCTGTGTTCGGTTTCTTTTTGGTGTTTTTTTTTGTTTTGTTTTGTTTTGTTGTTTTTTTTTTCCCTTTAGTAGGAACATTTGGGCATGTAGACTTTTAGTAAAGATGATCATATGTTTGCTAAACAGCTACTATTTTTTTATTTTCTAAGGATGTGGATTTGGAGAGTATAGTTGGCGCTCAGACTATGGAAGCTTTAGTATATTCAAATATGTTGAGGTAGTGAACAAGTGGATTGTCTTGGAAAATAATGTCCTGCCTAATTCTACACTTACATATGTGGAAATGAAGACAACTTTTCTTCCCTCATTTGATCTGCCTTTTACTGTCAGTGAAAGTGGAAGTGGTTGTTTTTGGTTTTTTGCGGGGTTTTGTTTTTTTGGGGTTTTTTTGTATGTGTGTGTATTTTGGTTTCTTTTTGGGTGGGGGACATAATTCTAAATAAATTTGGTCTTATGCCTGCTTCTCTAGAAATTCAGCAAGGAAGAGTAGAAACAGGGCTGAGAATTGCTAGACTGCTTTCTAGTCTAAAAGTCTCTGTTGATGGACATCTCCTCTGGTAAAATGAGTGACCTAGCTATAGATGGGAAATGTTATATTGTTTGGAGACTCTGGAATTAAATACTTTAAAAAATCCTTTTAAGGGTAAATGTAGTTACTCCTATTGTCAGTTTTTCCTGGAAGAAGCTGATATTCAAAGCAACATTCTTTCTCTTTCAAATTGAGAGTAGAACTCAATCATTCATTTAGGAAGCAAAATCAATTTTAACCATTTTCTTTAGTAACAGTTTTAACTGTTAATAGTGTTAAAGTGTTTTCTTTAGTAGTGTACCAGATGATCTGCTTCAGAATGGCAAGATTTTTAGTCATGCTTTCGTGATTAATAGTTTATCTTAATCTGTATTTCCTACCATCTGCTTTTGCTCCTCTTACACCTCGAAATCCCAAGGTAGTATATTAATTTGCAAGGTTAAAGATAACTAATTCATGGCATCTGTTGGTTTTTCAATACTTTTTCACCTTTCTAAGAAAATGGGACAGTAGTTGAAGACTCTGCTCTAAAGCATGGATTGTTAGTTGTGTCAGCATGGGGAGGGAGAGGACAGTTTATCCAGGGGATGTCTTTGGTGGCCTACCTGTGTATGTGTAGTGCTGTTACCTCATAAATAATAGTTTTTCTTGTTCTTTGAAATCAGTGGTTGTCTTTCCATGCCATCTGACTGTCAAGTGCTTTGAAACAAGTGTCTTTAGAAAATAATAGAGTTTGGTTTTACTTAATGAAATCTCTAATAACGTAAGCAAATAGCTTTCAAATAATACACCCCAACCTATACAATTTCATGTTGTTGTAGTAGGAGGAATTAGATAGAAAATGATTAGCAGATGATTAGATTGTCAAAGAAAAGCTCAAGTGAAAGATTATGTACATTGTAGCACTCTGTGCTTCATAGGAAATGTTGGAGTAATGGTCATATTCTTATTCCTTACTAATGAGGCTGAAAATTTTCTGTTCTTTCAGCTATGGAGAAAAAAATTACAGTGCATATTGTGATTGCCTTCAAGAACAAACCCTAATGTCTTAGAAAGATGATGTGAATTAACATAGAAAGTTTATTTTCCTTCCCTTGTTTTCTGCGAAGACAATTCCAAAAAGTTTTGAAAACATTGTAGCCTTTCCTGAAACTGTTTAACAGCTGTAGGGCTGGAGTTTTGGAGTAATAGGATTGATTTGCCCATTTGCAGTGGAAAGGACTTTATTTATTAACACTAACAGATTTAGGTACTTATAATGTTCAAATTTTGGAGAAACTTAATGTGAATATCTGACTTTTGGTATCAGTGATTCTATTCCTTGTCAAATCCTTGCTGTCTGTTGAAAGAATTAGTCTATGGCATTGAGCAATCAGACTGGCATCTGGATAGGCTGCTTGAAGTTCAGGGGTGCATTGCTTAACTTCTGTCCCTTTGCAATGATTGTGTACTGAAAAGAATGGAGTGAAAGAGTAGATAGTGATATGCTACTCATTCTGTGCTGTTAACATATGGCAGCACTGGCTGTTATTCTGATTTGATTTAAATTGAGTAAAAATATATAATGTGTGTGTGTATATATATGTAACATTTAAAATTAGTCAAAAAATGACAAGAATTGAGGCCATGAGGTAGATCTGAATTGTATTCATTAGCAAAATTGTTCATTTGCTGAATAACAGCAATAGCCATCTTGTACTTATTCCTGAAGAACTCAATTTTGGCAGCTGCTGTCGGTTCTAATAATAATCTGTGAGTCTATAAATTGAACAGTGAGCTAGTGGAAAGTTTGCAAATCCTGATGAATTTCACAGATGTAATGTCAATACATCAACTCGAAGGTGTCCTCTCTCTAAAGCCCTAAATAATTATTTTCTTGTATGTGTATTATTTGTTATGATAGGATGAGCTCCAGGACAAGGACATTTACAGTGTTTGGGAGGTCTTGATGCTTCTTGATACATGTTTTCAGACCTTTATTGTTGATGAAAGTTTTGGAAGTAGGAACCACAGATACATAAATGCCATTTCCTGTCATTGCCCAAATGCATAATTTATGGCATCATACAGAACGTAACTTTTTGTGCCTGATCTGTATCTTTTTTTGAAATTTCCCAATGTCAATGTGTGTTAATAAATAACAAGAGCTCAAATACTAGCGTTGTTCATAATGTATAATGATCTAGTGGCTACAGTTGTGGCTTGGTATTGAAAGGAGAGTGAGCTAAGTAAGAATGGTACCTGAAGCTGTGCTTGATGACTGTAAGGAAGGCACTTTGAAAAATTTAGATACATGAACTATTATATCCCTTAAGGTAGAGTTCCCTGGTTAATCATTCTTCCTCTTGTTATGAAGGGTGTCAGGGCCATAAATGTTTTCAGATTCATTTTAGACAGGTAGTTTGTGTTTCTGTCTCTGGTGGGTTACACACCTTGTTTTGGAGGAGGCCCTTCTTTTATTGTGCTTGTGGGGTTGGTGAAAGCATCTTTGGCATTACGTGATTCTGCCACCTGGTGGCTTTGACGAACAGCAGGGGCTTCAGATGCCGCTTAAAAGTGCATCCCCTCACATGGAGGGAAAAGTGGCTTAAAGTAGATGTGGAAGATGAGATACATGATGTCTGCATCTTGTTTTTCAAGTTGAGCATTTAAGAATCAGTATGCAAGTATTTAAAAAACTTCTGATTACTACACTTGTCAGGCTTCTCTGGGTTTTAAAATACGAGATTAACAGAAGACAAATCTCCATGTAATGGTAACTACTTCCAGCTGAAATGCAATTTAGAGAAGTTATCATGTTGTGTGCACTGTGTATTTCAAGGTTCTTTTAATCTGGTTTCTTATGCTTGAAGAATTACAAATATCAATACTAAATTTATATCAGTACTTAAACATAAGAGTCTTTTCGTGGCCCTTATTACTTTGGCATAACTGAAAAATCAATTTAACAAATTATCACATCTCAAGTTGTACAGTGAATATCAGTTTTGGTACTAGTCTGTTCTTTTCAGTTGAAGTTGTGTCTTTTTGTGTTTTTCTGGATTTGAGGTTATTCTTCTAATGCAGTGATGGTAAAATTTCTGTACATAGGTCAATTTAGCAAATCTGTCATGTTATTTCAATCAAATATAGTATTTCTAGCTTCTGATTGTTCATAGGTGTTTTAATGCTTGCAAATAGAGATTTTAAGTGGAGTTTGGATGTGGCTTGTGTCCATAACTAAACAAGGTTTTTACACGTGTTTATAAATATATTTTGTTCTGCTGCTAAGGTACATTAGTGTACCATAAATGTAAGGTGGGAAATGCCTTTTCTCACAATGAATTCAAGTTGGGAAATTCTCTTTCTTACAATAGGTGTGGGGAGATTTTACTTCACTTAAAAAGCAACGTATGCTTACTGTTGTTACTACAGTTTTCAAATTAGACAGGTCATTCAGTGCACTTACTTCAGGGTCCTTCCAGTCCTTCTTTTGTGTGAGTGTGTTTGGTTTTCCTCTGCAGTCTCTCCTTCCCATCAGAAAGGAGATTTAGAAACAATTTCATTAGTACATACTTGGGTTGATGGCTTTAGCTTGGTCTCTCCTGTATAATATCATTGTGTAAGAAATGTGTATGTTTTCCACATAAAAGAAATACAAAGCATCTCTGAAGGTAGGCCTCTCCCATATTTATTCAAATGTTTTTTAACTTTGTAGGGACTTAAAACAAGCAAAACTTATTATCCAGCATAAACAGAACAGATGACTGGGGATACAAGCATTATATATATAGCCAACCCAGGACACATGGTAATCTTGATTACTTGTTTCTGTAGGTCTTCTGTCCTCCTCAGATTTCAGTTAAAATGTACCTTTGAGATTCTATATGAGTTTTTTGGTGGATGACCTTTTTTTTTTTCTCCAGTGTACAGTCTTCAATTTTTATGTACTAGAAATTCTTTACCTACTGTACCTGCACTTATTTTGCAAGTACTTTCATGGTATGGAAGCAACTTGATGAAGGAAACTTCATCAGAGGTGAAGTTGCTATTGTAAGGTTTTCTGTGCTTTCAGAGTTAAAATCAGAAGTCAGACCTCAAGAAGAGCAACCATAGTTTGGAAAGGATCTATAGAAACTCTTTTAAAAGTTTCTTCTAGCTGTTTCTTTCTTCAGCTTCATAGTATCAGAGGAAAACCCCTCGTTCTTGCTGCAAAAAAAGGAAAAATTCCGTGTGCCCTCATTAATCTGCTTCTAATTTTATAGAGAAATAATAATTCTAAATTTGGATTGATGACTCACCATGGCTTCACTGTATTTTGAAGAAAATTCAATGCTGTGTTGTGGCTGATGCTTAGAAGAAGAAAACTGTTCTTGTTTCAGATCTTAAAGTGAAGCACTGAATGTTGCTAGTGTCAGTATATAAATGTAGTATCTTCTTGAAAGTATAAGTGATTATGTGTAATATATAATTACTAATCTAGGCTATGGAAGAAAATATAGGTCTTTCAGAGTTCTGTTTGAGAGCAAAGGGAGAATATATACTGAAGAGGGTGAGAAGTTCAAGCAAAAAGAGAATTTGGGCAGCTTTAAAAAGGAAAGTGCCAGTAGGTGTTAGGGAATGTAAGGCATGCCAGAGATACTCAGAAAAGAAGGGAAGGAGGCCTGTTGCTATGGTGATGCCAAAGTCAATTGATAGTAGCTCTGTGCTGGCCTTGTGCTATTGTTACAAGGCATTATCTCTGGTTTGCATGGCCAGGTTTTGGTACTGAGGGGGCACAGGGGCAGCTTCTGTGAGAAGCTGCTGGAAGCTTTCCCCAAGTCCTATAGAGCCACTGCCAGCTGGCTCCAGGGTGGGTGTGCTGCTGGCCCAGGCTGAGCCCCTGAGTGACTGTGGCAGTGCCTTTGGGATAACAGATTGAAGAAGGGAGGAGAAAACCTGCCCAGCTGCAGCTGGAGAGAGGAGCGAGAACGAGTGAGAGGAACAGCAAACACCAAGGTTGGTGGAGAAGGGGTGGGGGAGGAGGTGCTCCAAATGCTGGAGCTGAGGTTCCCCTCCAGCCCCTGGTGTAGGCCACGGTGAGGCAGCTGTGCCCCTGCAGCACAGGGAGGATCACTGGGACCACAGAGATCCACCTGCAGCCCATGGGGGGCACCCACACCACCCACACGGGTGGATGTGCCTGAATGAGACTGGGACCCTGTGGGAAGCTCACTCTGGAGCAGGTTTGACAGGACTTAGGACACTGTGGGACACCCACAGCTGTTCCCTAAGGACTGCACCCCATGGAAAGGACCCACACTGGAGCGGTTCATGAAATATTGCAGCCTGTGGGAAGGATTCATGTTGGAGAAGGTCCGTGGAGGACTGTCCTGTGGGAGTAGGGCAGGAGTATGAGGAGTCCTCCCTCTGAGGAGGAAGGAGTGGCAGAGACATGTGATGAACAGACCATGATCCCCATTCCCCATTTCCACTGAGGAGAGGAGATGGAGAAATTTGGAAGTGAAATTCAAGCCCATGAAGAAGGGGCCAAGGGGAATGGGTTTTAAGGTTTGGTTTTATTTTTCTACTCTGCTTTGACTAGTAATAAATGAAACTGATGTCCCCATTTTGACTCTGCTTTGCCTATGAGGGCAACTGGAGATTGTTCTCTCCCTGTCCTTACCTCAGCCCATGACCCTTTTGCTTTATTCTCTGTCCCATAACCAGGTGAGGAAGGGAGTGACAGAGTGCTTTTGGGGGGTACCTAGCATCCAAGCCCCCACAGACATAAAGTCAGTATAAATAGTTGTTGGCTCTAAAATGAAATACATATTGAGAAATTCATTACAGCTGTCTCACCAAAAGGATTTACTTGCATCTTCTTGTCAAGCAATACATGCAGATTTTATATACAAAGCTTAAAAAAAATCCAAAAATAATTAAAGAAAGGTGATAATAAGATTTGCTACCATAGTAATTAAATTTGTTTGAGTACAACATATGAATCTGTTCAGATACTTCATATGAATGATGGAAACTTTAAAAGCCCAAAACCATAGATGAAGTTGAGTAATGTTTCTGAGGCAAGGGGGAACCATAGAAAATTAAAAATAACTTTGAATATAGAGATCCAGATAAAAAGATGGCATAATTGTAATAGATTGCAATTACTTAGCTTTACACTGGGATACAGATACAGGTGTGTGTGTGTGTGTATGGATTTCTTAACTGTATTTCCATACTTCATTTGTTTTAAAATGTAGAATTACTGAGTTTAGTGGATTTTGTATTGTAAATTCAGACATGTGGCCTCAGGCAGCTGATGATGAAAGTTTCAGGAGCAAAGACTAGTTAAACTAGAAAAACAGTTAAAATGATAAATGTTTATTTTAAAAGACTAGGAGTAATATAACCTGTAGCAGTGTAATTGTGTTATATAGTTGTGCAACTGTGTAATTAAAATCTATGTGAGTTATTTTCTACTTCTAATTTCTAGTTTTCAGCTGGAGAATTTAGTACCTAGCATTCTAGAGAGTTTCTCTTTTGGGAAATTACATCTTATTTTTGAGTTAAATCTTTGAATCCTTGAGATAATAGAAAAGGGAAGACACAACTCATGTTGACATCTGTGTGAGGTGTTGTCGATGTTTGGGAGTTTTTCCCATTTTTTTTTCTTCTTCCCTTCTTTTCTTCATTGTTCTTGAAAAGGGTCAAGGGGTTTGCTTGCTTCCTTTACCTTGTGCTTTCCCATCCAGGCACTTTCAGTGGACTGGGAAGTAGTGATAGTTGACTTCTTTGTGTTTAAGTTACTATTAAAATGAAGTGTGAGTTTTGAATATTCAGGAACTTTCATGTAGCTTTGAAACACATTTTATCAGCAAAATATAAATACAAAATTTTGATCAAGTTTAGGATGACTCACTATAAGACACATCTCAGTAATGTTCTTGTTCTGGAACTGCTAGGACCTGGAGCCTTGAAGGGACAGGAAAAACATGGAAAAGTTTAAGCAGAAAAACAAGTATTTCAGTACTGTGAGAGACTCTATCAAGATGAGTTACAGTTTGTGGAATATTTGTGGTGTCTGCAAGAAAGT
Source organism: Melospiza melodia melodia (assembly GCF_035770615.1). Classification (NCBI taxonomy): domain Eukaryota; kingdom Metazoa; phylum Chordata; class Aves; order Passeriformes; family Passerellidae; genus Melospiza; species Melospiza melodia. The sequence continues at coordinate 112,275,909 of NC_086195.1, read as the reverse complement.
AAGCACTATCAGGGTGTTGTCTCTCAGTACTGAGGAAGAATATATTTTTTAATTACTCTTTCTTCCTAAAATCCATGTTCTGGCTCTCTTGAAATATTTTTAACAAGGCTGTGTTTGTCAAATAGCATGAGTTGATTCCTGAAGAAAGGTATCTATATTTAGCTGAATCTCTGTGTTAAAAATAGTGGATGAAGAAGGAACCCTAATCCAGGGTCTTATCTAAAAATAGTACGGTATGTGTAACTGGGAGTAGGAAAAATGCACATTTACCTACAGCAGGAGTCCAGAGAGGGGGTTGATGCAGTGAAGTATAAATATAATAATGACCTAAAGACCTAAGTGAGTCCTAAGGGCTAAAATTTTAATCTCTCAGAGGATTTAGATGAAGTTATGTCCTGCAATACCTTTACCACTTCTCTAAAAATTTGAATCCATCGTTACAGATGAGAATTCAGAGTCAGGTGTCCTGGCTATGTGCCATTATTTTTACATGAAGTTTTATTCTGTCAGATAAAGTACATGAATATTGTTGCTATTTATGTGCTCCTTGCTCTGAGAGATATCTATATTATTATACTAGAGGTCTTGTGAAAGTTTGGTGCATACCATAGAGGTGAAACTAACTAACAAAGTGTAAAATAACTTGATAACCATAAAAACTAAACCACCAGTGTGTTTTCTGCAGCAATTTCATTTGAATACCTACGAAGTAGATTTATGGCTTTGCTTTGTTGTGTGTTTTAAGGCTGGTACTGTAAGGAAAAGGTGAACTGCTTCTCTTTAGTGTATTTGGGAAAAACGTGCTGCAGACAGTGGAAAGAAATTATTGGGTCCAGTGTCTTTCTTAGCACACTGCGTTGTATATCTTGTGTTAAACAGTCTTGTAATATGTACCCAGGTCTTCTTGAGGAATATAGTAGCTTGATGTTGTTGTTAGCTTTTCTTTTACTATCTGAATCTAGTAAGTTGTTATAGTCATTTTAAACAGTCTTCATTACTACTTTGCTTCTTCTTTCTTAAACAAAACTGTGCAAAATTTCTATACCATATATCAGATGCATAAGCATTAGTGGAGAAAACCTACTTGACTGTTCAAGAAAATTAAACAGTGCCAAAAAATGAAGAATAAATTCTATTTCAATTTAAACTAGACAGGAGTCAAGCTTACTTAAAATATTTTGAGGTATCTGTACAAATAAAGATGATCAACAAAATCAAGATATTTTTTAAGGAAAGGAAATATGTTATATGTAACACTATTTGATATTTGGAGTGTCCATAATTGGAATTTTAAAATTGAAATTCATTCTTCTCCATGCACACACTCTTGAGTAAATAATCCAGAGATATTTTTGAGGAGCAGCTAAATGTTAGTGATGTTTCAAAACTATGGATAATTTCTTCATCAAAAAGAATGGGACAAGTCCCATTTACTCAAGTTACAACTTTTTTTTTTTTTTAACCTTAATGCATTTCTTGGTTTTTTTTGTGTTTTTTTTTTTCTGTTTTTTTTTTTTTTTGTTTTTGTTTTTGTTTTTGTTTGTTTTTTTTTTTTTTTTTTTTTTTTTTTTCTTTGTTTTTTGTTTTGCAGGACACAAAATTATGGATTATAATGGAATATCTGGGTGGAGGCTCTGCCCTTGATCTAGTAAGTAAATGATCCATTTTTTTTTCCTTCACGTAACTACATTCCTATCTTATAATTCTGGAAACTGTAATAGATCACTTGGCTGTGGCAATGTTCACTTTCAGGAAAGGATAAAAGTATTTGTCAATGCCAGAAAAATGTTATTTTCCATGAGGCATGACTGATTATTTCTGTAAGTAGAAGGGAACTAAGCAACATAATATTGGAAGCAGGATATAAACATCTTAGAATGCTAATCTTCAGTCAGCCAGAGAGCACTAGTGCCTGAAAATAGTTGTCTGTATCTCTTAATTCTGCCACCACAACCCTTACACAAATTTATACATTTTAATGTATCTTCCTTACCATCCCCTCCCCCAGACAAATAAACAAAAGGTTCCTTGTTTGAAGTCTTTCTGAAGCCTAAACAGACAGAAATACAATTTTGGCTGGTATTAAAAATAATATTTCAGAGAAACAGAAGAAGCTCTGGACTCCATGGAGGGTACAGAGGCCTTGCAGGGAGCCCTGGATAGACCAAAGGGCTGTGCAATCATCAAGGGTATGAAATTTAACAGGAGCAAGGGCCTCATTCTGCACCTGGGATGGAGTAGCCAGGTTTGAATTGGAATTCAAAGGGGTCAGTGCAGATCATGTTTTCTGTAACTGAATGCTGATATTCAGCTATTAAAAAGCACCCAGGCCCCTTCCCAAGTGACACCTCCTTATGTTCACTGTGGATTTGAAAAACACTATTATAGAAATAATAATGCATGTTTTAAGTATGTGAAAATTGTTATCCAAACTGTGGCAGAGTGTCTTTGTAGCAGAGTTTGCAGTTGTCAGATAGAATAACTGATAAATGCTTGAGGAAAGAGCAAAAGGAGCAAGGTCACTGTAAGGGGATTCTGCTGGTGACATCCAGAGCACAGGAGTGGGTGTTAAATGTGGGCTTCCTGCAGTTGTGTATTTTTGAATGCATTTATACCTTTAGCTTCCACATCTGTTAGGAGTTCTGTGGTTGTTAAGTTCCCCATAAAGATACGATTAAAAATCTGGATTTATTATTGTGATCACTTTTTTCTTCCGGACAGAAGAGCAATTAGAAATTGTGTTTGCTTTCATAAATTAGCTATTGCTTTCTTTGTGTAGGTATAAGATAGCAGAATGAAAACACATTTCCATATTTTCTTCTTTTTTTAAAATCTCACAGATTTCACTTGTGTGATCACTGTGTGTTTATTATCTAAGTTTGTTGCCTAGAAATAGTAGAAAGTACTTGTTCACATCTTAAAATATTATTGAAAAAATTTCACCCCAGAAATTAAATCATCCTCTAAGCACACCTTTTGTGTGCTTCATTAATTTTCAGTTTATGTTCTGGGGTATGTTCTCCTAGTTCTAACATGCACATTATGGTTCTCAACTAGAACCTGGCATGCTTTGCCACGTTTTCATACTCAAGGCAAGGATTACCGAGGTCCTTGAATTCCATGTTCAGAGTGCACACATGTCATTCTAGCTTGGTGTTTTCTGTACTTGAATATGCAGTGGATGATTTCAAAATCCTGCCTCACAAGGAAAAGTACATATAGTGCAGCTGCATGTACATTTTTGGTCAAACTTTGAGTATAGTTCAAGTTTGTGACCAAGGTACCAGTGCCAGTCTTCTCAGATTTACTGTTTTCAGTAATTCCTCCTCACTAAGGTGAGCTGAAGCTGACATAAGAGGTTTTCCCCCATTAGATGTGCTGTGTCATGTTACCAAGTCTCAAACTGGCGCTCACAGCCTGGCTGGAGCAAAGCTTTGAGAATATCTTAGTGGGTTTCAGTGGTAATATTGTGTGTATTATCAGAGCTAAGGAAAAGCAAATAAGATTATAACTAAAGCTGCAAAGATAAAGCAAATGCATTGTTACATGAAATATTACCTCTGTTGCTATGCATGAGGATTTCTGAGGGATGTACTATTTTTAATTTTTATCTGAAAATCCTTATCTGAAATGCTTTCCTTCTCCCAGAATGAAGCTTTAGAGGTACAACATTTTGATTGTGATTCAGTGAGTGCTGTTGTGCAGTAAACTAGAATAGTGGAATATTTCCAATATTAACTGTTGGACACAAAGTTTCAGTGTCTCCCTGGAGATGCCCTTATTGTTTAAGGACAGGATTTAAGATGCCCTTATTGTCTCTCTTTCCTCTGTTATTCTCACTTTTAGAATTCATATCACATGTAAAGTACTTTGGGATCATATAATGTTACTGATTCCTCTCATAAGAAAAATTACTTGGAATCTTTTAACAATTAGCAGATTTATATTTCCAGTAGTACTTGAAAAAAGTTAATGTTTTAAAGGTAATATTCTTTCAGCCTGTCAGTTTGAATTGAGTTTTAGAGAGTTTCTCAAAGTCCAGTGCAGTGTGTAGTCACAGACTGATGTAGTACCTTGAATGTCTTAGCTTCTTGCTCAGGCTTTGAGATTTGGGTCCACATAGGGTCTGTGGAGTTGCACATCTAAGTTCAGTGTAATGTTAACAATCAGATGCTTTTCAAAGGCATAGTATATCTGACCACAAAGCAAAAACTCGAGGCTCTGTCTTTATGGCACCTTTAACAAATTTTACATAATATTTAAAATAAATTATTTCTTTGCCTGTTGTTCATTAAGCCATTTAGAACTATGTGTTTTAAAAAAAGAGTATTTTGTTTTGTCTCCCATTATGAAGTTAGAAAATTGGAATTTTTGAGGGCTGGCAGAAGGAGTAGTTTCTTTTTATAGTCACAGTGTTATTTTTGTTCTCTGTTTGTGCTTTTTTTATACATATTTAAACATTTCTTGCATCTCCTAGTTAGAGCCTGGCTCACTTGATGAAACTCAGATTGCTACAATATTGAGGGAGATACTCAAAGGACTCGACTACTTGCATTCGGAAAAGAAAATCCACAGAGATATTAAAGGTAAATTGTTTTATTTGTGATGAAAGAATATCAGAAGAACTCATGCAAACCTGTATGAGCACCCTCACATTGTCAAATGGTATCAAATATCTTCATTTCAGGTATTTCTTCTTCTTTATTCCAGCTGCTAATGTATTGCTGTCAGAACAAGGGGAAGTAAAACTGGCAGATTTTGGAGTAGCTGGGCAGCTAACAGATACACAGATAAAGAGAAATACCTTTGTGGGAACACCATTTTGGATGGCACCTGAAGTAATAAAGCAATCAGCATATGATTCAAAGGTGAGGTACTTCAATTCATTACTAAAGTCCCTTCCTTTTTCTAAATCAAATTGCATAGGTTGGTCTTCAGAATGCAGCTAATAACTTTGGCTGTTTCTGTATGAGGCTGTGTTCAGATGACACCTAGCAGCTAAAAGCTGTTGGTGAGGAAAGGTTTCCTAATTTGTATCTAAAGTTTACGTTTTCTAGTTTATTAAGACAATCCAGATGGCAAGAAATGATACAATATTCATGAGTGCATCTCATCACCTTTTTTTCCCACTCTATTGATGAGTATTTTTGGCTGTTTTAAAAGTAGAAGAGTGCAGATATTTAGAAAAAGTAGAAGAGTGCAAATATATTCAAAATGTTAATATTCTTCCTCTTGCATTTAGAAAAAAAGTAGCCAGCAACACAGTTGAAGAATATGGATTTGGTGGATGTGAAAGTGTTGTTTGAAAGGGCTGTTACTCATCTCTGGCAAAATGTGCTGCTCTGACCGTGTTCTTTCATATTTGCCATTTGGGAGGTGTTGATATTAAATACCAAATTTATCTATATACAGGATTTTGATCTAGGAGAGTGGCACATCAGCATACTGAAATCTCAAGACAAGCACAAAATACCAATTGTAATACATAGCTGGGTCACAATAGAAATGTGATTCCATTACTGTTCTCTGTATTCTCACCAGTATGGCACTGTGTGTCCCTACTTGCCAGGAAGGAATGTGCCCACTAGAGCCACTTCAAGCCTATTGCTTTTTTCAAAGTTCTTTGTGTTAGTTACTTGTTTTTTATGCTTCTGTTGGTTTGAGGTACATCTACAGCTCTTTGCTGCCCCTGCCTTCTCCCTGCCCCACATGGCCTGGCTAGCTCAGCAGGACACTCATGCATCAGAATAGGCTCTTTCCCAGCCCACTGCTGCAGCTGTAGGTCTGAAACAAAGGTCACCCTCAAGCCCAATTTGTGTTAAGATCAACTTTCTTTATTACAATAACCAGTATTTCCTTATGTTCTTCCCTGAGCTCATCTTCCTCATCTTCCTTGCCCATGTCCTCTGATTTCCCTTTAGGGATTTGTTGATTGGCTGTATCTCCATGCAATTGACAGTTTGGGATGTTTCTTTCCATTTGCCAAGGCTGATTCTGGTCTAGGCTGTACTATTGCTTAATTCCCTATTTGATATCTTTCTGTAAAGAGGCTATAACAAGCAAAACACTGTGGAACCTATAGAAGCTTAAATAACCCCCAAATCCCAATTTAAAGTTGATTAAACATTTTTTGAATGGTGGTAGTTGTTTTGTGTGTTTTTGTGGGGGATTTTTAGTTAGTTTATTTGTTTTGGTTTTGGTTGGTTGGGGTTGGGCTTTTTGTTTTTTTGGGGTTTGGCTCCTGGGAGTGTCCATCACTTGGACAAAGTATGATTCAACTCTTACATTTTCCATTCTGGCTGTTTCAGTCTGCAATGTCATATGGACATAAGAGTCTTGGATACTTGATGAGGATTCCCAATAAAAGCTTGAAAGGGCTCTAGGTTTTGCCAGTGCTTCTGCTTCCTGTTTTGATTACTGTCTTATCTGAAAACATGTTCTCTTAACATGCTTCATTTTCATATATCTAGTTCTCTGTTCTTTCTACTGTAAAACTTGTACTGTAAAAAGTAGATATTTAATTTGAAAGTGTCTTTCTTTTTCACATAGCCTATTTCTTTGACTTACAAGAACTTCAAAGCCAGACTGAATTTTACTCATTAGATTAGAAGAGGAAAGGCTTATGGCAGTATTGCAGCAAATAGTAGTTACCAGTGAGTTGGTGACTGTCATCTGAACATGGAAGAATTTCTGTTCAAGATCTGAAACTTTAAAAATTGCAACATGTGAATGGATGGTCACCACATCTCGAGGCCATGCTTATCCCTCTCCATTTGGAGAACTATTTGTGCTTCTTCTGGGGTTTCACTGTCACAGTCAAGTCCATGCTAGAAATGCCTAATTGGGTACATGTGCAATTGGTACTTCCTTTCCTATCTGTGAAAGGGGAGAATATGGTTCCACAGGAATATGGGGTTAGTTATTTTTGATGATGGGTTTCCAAAACCCATCTGGGACTTCAAAGAGTCTAGTATGCATGACTATACCAGCCATGGTCTGTTGCACTTTTTTGTTCATTTTTGTAGAGGAAGGTCACTAGCAGTAGAGTTATAAGTACATGAGGAGAAAAGGAAGTATTTATATACATATATGTGTGTGCAGGTGGAAGTCTGTGCACTCAAACACATTTAAATTTGGTGTTTATACTTCATATACACATTCTCCACCTGTGACTGAAAGTCTGGAAGAGGAAAAGTATCCATTTATGTGGCTTTAACACTTCACTCTTGAGAAACTGAAATTCTGAATAAATTGGAAATAGTAATGCTCAGTTGTTAACATGAAGACTCATCTTCACAGGTGACATTTTTCTTTTGTAACCAAGAAAAGCTTTCCTGCTAGAGGGAAGTTACTCATAATTAGGCTTGAGGAGAGCTTAGCTGATAATGCTCTTATTAAGATAAATGAAACTCAGGGCTCATGTGCTTATGTAATTCTTTGTGCTCAGGAACTGTTCTGTAACATGGGCTAACAAAATGGCATTTCATAAATTCAATGGTATGCTAATTGACTCTGTTGTTTTTTTTTTTTTTTTTCATTCTTACTTGCAAAATTAAGTAACTAAGCTCTTAACAGTAGGATACTGTCTGAACAAGGAAGGAGGAGCTTGTTTTGGGCCTGTGGAGGCACTGTGGCTGTGATAGTGGAATGGATGTGTTTAAGTCTGTCAAGGATAACCATGAGAATCCACAGGAGTGACACAGGTGGAGTTCAGGGGTACTTTGTAAAGACAGCAGTGATGAATGAAATCTCTGCTCTGTCCAGTACCTGGAAATAGTTTTGTTTACAGCATATCAAAATTCCAACTGCTCTGTTTGGGAGTAAAACCAGACAGCTTATGTCAGATCTTTCCTGTTTTCCTGAGAATAAGTCTTTGTTCTGCTTTCACTTAAAAAGAAACAGGAAAAAACCAAACATAAATATTTTAATTGGTATCTTGTACTTGGAACAGACATTTCTGTGAAATTTTTTTTTATTTTACCTTTCTGACAGGTTTATGATCCATTCTCTTGACTTTCGGGTCTGTGATTTCAGCAAAACCTAAGAGAATTACAGTGCATTGCTTCACATTACTTCAGGCAGATTTGCAATAAGATTTGTGTCAAGGGAGACAGCATTCCCTAGAAAGAGTAGCACATTTTGATGGTGAAAACTTTTAGAGGCTACTTGGACCAAAAAGCTGAATATTACTGTACAAGACTGCATTTCTCTAGTCTGTGAATAAGAATGATAAATAAAACTAGTGTTAAACTACAGGGAAGTTATATTCTAATGTATTAAACTTCTGATTGTACTAGCTGGGTTGCACTAGCTAATTGTTGTTGAGGAAAAATCTTGTGCAAGCTAAAACACTTTATGTAAATATTTTAGATTTACCCCGTATTTACAGAGTGTACTTGAATATGGTAGATAAAATGCTAGTTTAAAATAATTTTGCCATTGCTTTTTGGTGCAGTAGTATTGATTTCAAAAAAATTTAAACTCTGTTTAGTATAACTTTTATACAGAAGAGTGGAGACAACCAAGAAGCTCTGTTTACTTGGGCTATGAGGCTAATTACATAAAACAATGGTAACAAAACCAATTTGCACATGAAGTTATTTACAGTAAAGCTTGAAAATCTACCTTTACAAGTGTGATGTTGTGACTGGGGTAAAATTAATTTTCTTCACAGTATCTTGTTTGTGGCTGTGTTTTGGGTGTGTGCTGCAAGTGTTGACAGCTCAGGGATGTTTTCCTGATTGCTGAGCAGCCCTTGCACAGAGTCAAGGCCTCTCCCGCTTTTCACCCACCACTGGGCAGGCTGGGGGTGCACAGGGAACTGGGAAGGGACTCAGCCAGGACAGTTGATCCCAGCTGACCAGAGGGATATTCCACACCATATGGCCTCATGCTCAGCAATAAAACCAGGGGGAAGTCCCTGCTGCTCAGGGACTGGCTGAGCATCTTTCTGTTGGTGGAGAACAGCTCTTTCCACTCACATCACTTGCCTTTCTTGGGTGTTAGTTCTCTCTCTTTATTTTCTTTTCCATTATAGTCATTATTATTGTTATTTTATTTCAATTATTAAACTGTTCATAACCCACAAGTTTTCTCCCGTTACCCTTCAAATTCTCTTCCTCCCCCATTCCGCCAGGGGACGGTGTGAGTAAGCAGATGTGTGTTGCTGGTTAAACCAGAGCAGCAAGCCAACACTTTCTTTTCTTTCTCCAACCTCATCTTAAAAGCATTCTTTCTTACAGGCAGATATCTGGTCATTAGGAATAACAGCCATAGAACTTGCAAAAGGAGAGCCACCTCATTCAGAATTACATCCAATGAAAGTTTTGTTCCTCATTCCTAAGAACAATCCACCAACGCTGGAAGGAAACTTCAGTAAATCCCTCAAAGAATTTGTCGAGGCCTGCTTAAACAAGGACCCAAGTTTTGTGAGTTTCATGTTTGTCAGTGTGTAGTAGAGAACTTGACTGCTTTACATGGATTGCATGAGTAAGTGTCATTCAGCTTCTCTAATATGTGACATAAGTGACAGGTATATTTTTAGATACTGTATATATTTAAAATCTCATTTGTATCAAGACTAAACTCTGGATTTCTTTGTTTTTGTAGTGAGTCACTCAACTCTTAAACACAATAAAAAACCCCAACTCTCTCTTTTTTTCTTTTAAGAGACCTACTGCAAAAGAGCTTCTAAAACACAAGTTCATTTTACGAAACTCCAAGAAAACATCTTACTTGGCTGACCTCATTGACAGGCATAAGAGATGGAAGTCTGAGCAAAGCCATGACGACTCCAGTTCTGATGACTCAGATACGTAAGTTTGAGGAGTCTATAAAATATCCTCCTTTAGGAGCCAAGGAGTTATTTTTAGCACATGTATTGCTGTATTCAGTTATTTGCAGCTTTTCAGCTTAGTGGCCTTGCTAAATGAATGCAATCTCAATTTTAGTATTGGCAGGGATTTTGTGCAAGTAACAGTCACTGAGGAAAATCTCTCCTGGCCCTTATTCTATGCTACCTTCTTTTTATGTAGGGTCCAGGGTTCTTCCTAGACAGGAGCCCAGGTCTCAAGCTGCACAGCCAAGTAACACTGTGCAAATGAGATTCAGGTGAAGAGGTTGCCACAACTTCTTCACAAATGGATTAAATACCTCATAGTAAAGGAAACACAACTATTCTCTGCAATTCCAGGCTGCATGCTAATGGCAAGCATCAGGTTATTTCTTGGGTGACATTACAGCTATTTCTTTACAGTATTAATGGCTTCATGCCTTCCAGTGACCACAGTTCCAGTCTCTTAGCTAATTTTCTAGGCAAGAATTTAGATTTCTAATTTCCATCCCCTTTCTGTAATGAGTTGAGATACTCTGCTAAAGCCAGTTTTCAGATTGCAATAAAACACTTCATGTAACTTGTTAATATGACTTGGGAAAATGTTTTTAATCTGTAATGCTTCACTTCCTTAAATCTGGTGAAATATCTTGGTTTAAATTTTTAATTTACCCCCCAAAAAAAGTTACCTTAATTTTCA